>NC_143147.1:19787995-20090370 GCF_059928025.1 Delphinapterus leucas | reverse complement strand
AGGGAACCCCTGCATAGGTTATTGAAGCTCTTTCTCTATGTAGCTCCCTCCTGTCGGGTACTCTGCATCCAGGAAGTCCAGATAACGCACCTCCCCAAACTGATCTGTGCTCAGCAGGACTGCTGTATTCTTCTTGGGTTCCCTTCCCTGTGCTATGGTCCAAAAGTGCCTCTGTGCAGAAACTCATTTGTTTTCCTTTCAGGGATCACAGTCTTGTTCTACCTGTTGCCTGGTATTTGAAAACAGTTGCCAGTTTTTAGTTTATGCTTGGAAGAGCTAGTCTGGTATCACTTATTTCAGCATGGGCAAAAGCAGACGTCAGACAACGAGTTTTAGCTAGCTAGTTTTTCTGATGGTTACCTTTAAATGATGCCTTTTTAAAAGCGAACTAAAAGCCTGATTAATAGTTATTTTGCTTTTGTTAGAAATTATTTTTATAATTGCTAATAGAGTCATGAGATTTAACATTCAAAAAGTATAAAAGAGGATGTAATGCAAGGTCTGCCTCCCACACATGTCCCCCCATCACCCAATTCCTCTCACAAGAGGCAACCAGTGGTATAGAAACATCTTTTTTGGGCTGCGTTGGGTCTTTGTTGCTGTGCTCAGGCTTTCTCTAGTTGGGGCGAGCTGGGGCTACTCTTAATTGCGGTGCACAGGCTTCTCATTGCAGTGGCTTCTCTTCTTCTCTTGTTGCGGAGCATGGGCTCTATGCGTGCGGGCTTCAATTGTTGTGGCGTGCAGGCTCAGTAGTTGTGGCTTGCAGCCTTAGTTGCTCCGCAGCGTGTGGGATCTTCCTGGACCAGGGCTCAAACCCGTGTCCCCTGCGTTGGCAGGTGGATTCTTAACCACTGCGCCACCAGGGAAGTCCCTAGAAACATCTTCTTAAGGCTGCATAATATTCTGTTTTAAGGATTTGCTGTACTTATTTGTTTGATTCCCTATTAGTGGGCAGTGTAGGAAAATAAATGTGCTATTATGAATAATGAGTACATACGCGATGCCAGCTTTTTAGATGTAGTATCCTTGTCGGTAAGTATGAATCCCACTTTTACGATTTTATGATTTGTCCAGAGTGATAAAACTTAAAGTAGATTTTCAAATGATAAGCTCTGAAAAGGGTCTTTTAATAATGTCATATGTGGTTTATTCCAGACACCAAATTAAAAATATGTCAAGTTTTAATCATGATTTGAGTGCCTGTCTCATAAGCATCTGTTTTTACTTTTTCAGGCCATAATGCAACAGGGAGATACATGCATAAAACCCATTCTCCAAGTCATTGTGAGTACCTACATATTTTTATGTCAAACGTTTTTTAAACTTACATATAATTATAAATTACATTTGATAGAGGACATACAGTCCACTTCAGGAAGTGTGTCCACTTGACAAAATTCTCTTCATCATCACAAAAATAGTCCAGTCCATGTTGTAACTCTGAGAGAGGAACCAGGCTTTACTTTTAATGTTGCGTCAGCCAGAGTTTGACCTTTGGAGGTTCATATTTGAGGCTTGGCCTTTCTGTTCTTTCCACAGTTGGTGGATACTGTAGCGCTGCACATCAGTACTTCTGCCTCCTTGGTTGTCTTTCTGCCCTGGGGTTTGTCTTGCTCAGATCTGCCTTACATGTGGCCTCTGGAGAGATCTACCAGACAGGAACTTGTCTGCTTAAAATTCTTCATTAACCCTATCATTCATTTAAGGGGTTCTCAAATTTTAGTGAGAATTTTACAAATCAATAGGAGCGGAATCCTGGATCATACTTGCAGGTTGTGAGTCAGTAAGCCTGATGGTCTGTCTCCCTGTTACTCCCAAACTCCCTGCCAGTCATCTTTTTTTTTTTTAAGGCAAATATTCCCAGTTTTATTATTTTATTTTATTTTTTAAAATTTTATTTACTTTTGGCTGCGATGGGTCTTCGTTGCTGCCTGCGGGCTTTCTCTAGTTGCAGTGCACGGGCTTCTCATTGCGGTGGCTTCTCTTGTTGCGGAGCATGGGCTCTAGGCGTGTGGGCTTCAGTAGTTGTGGCACACAGGCTCAATAGTTGTGGCTTGTGGGCCCTAGAGCGCAGGCTCAGTAGTTGTGGCGCACGGGCTTAGTCGCTTCCCAGCATGTGGGATCCTCCCGGACGAGCTTGAACCCGTGTCTGCTGCATTGGCAGGCGGATTCTTAACCACTGTGCCACCAGGGAAGTCCCTCCCTGCCAGTCATCTTAAGGCTGTTTTCGTATTTCATTTTCTTGAGAAAGCTGCCTCTGATTTCCTTTAAGCTGGAATAAATGTCTTGTCATTATGTGCACACCTCTGCTATGTCTCTCTGCCTCCGTCTCCACCCCAGTTATAAGCCTCTTCAGGGCAAGGATTTTTTCTTCCATTTTGTATTTTTATCATGTTTCCTACATAGTACCATACATATATTAGGTGCCTTATTGTATGTTTTTTTAAATTAATTTTCAATCAAGTTTGAGTTAAGGGAGAGAGAACAGAAGAGTATTGGCAACCTATTTTATTCTCGTTTATGTTATGTTTAATAATGTTAGTAGAGAGAGGTTGGTGGGAGAATCATCAAATCCAATTTTCTTTTACTTGGATTTAGGTGTCGAGAGTGGGCAAGCATTTCAGTTGTGTTGAACTAATGGCAAATGCACTCTCCTGCCACTTAAGTTTACTGATCCCTGGGGACTGAGCAGACAACCTGGCTAATGAATCATGTTTTCTCTCCTAGAACATCCGTCCCATTGCTACAGGGAATAATCCACCCCGTTATCGACTTCTTATGAGTGATGGATTGAATACTCTGTCTTGTACGTATGATGTATAAATCTAGGAATTTATATTTAAATAATAAAAGCGCACCCAACACTTTGATTGCAGTAATCGGAGCATTCCAGAAGTCTCCACTGGCTTGGCTCTGCCTTCGGAAGGACAGAATTGCAGCTGGCAGAGAGCATTCTAACAATAGACTGGGTCCAGTGGAAAGCTGCCACTTGGCTTAATTTTGTCTAACTGGTGCTCTGTGCTTTCTTTGATTAATTTCCCTTAGGATGATATTGACATTTAGTGAATATGATTGGTTAGCTGTCCTATACTTGTCTTTTTGGGGTTTTATTTCTGTGCTGGAAGCTTTACAGGGAGAAAGGAGAGAATTTGCAGAGTATATACTTACTGTGTCTAGTCACAAGGTGAAGGACCTAGAAAAGATTTTTCAGTCTTTGTCATGAAACCTGAATGATGGAAAAGGTGATTTGGAGCACTCTAAGAAATACTTAATTTCAGAGTAGCAGCGGCTGTTCATTGCACAGCAAATTAATACTGTTTGTCACTATGCAGAGTCTGAGTAGTTTTAATATTTAAGGCATTGTTTTTCTTTAATGGTACAGGTGTGATCAGCGTTTAGATTGTCATGACTGAAATGTTTTAGAGACTGAAGTGATCTCTGTGCTTTTCAGCTTTCATGTTGGCAACACAGTTGAACCGTCTCGTTGAGGAAGAACGATTGTCTAGCAACTGTATTTGCCAGATTAACCGATTTATTGTGAACACTCTGAAAGATGGAAGGTATGTGGTATCTTTTTTTCTGTTCTATTGTGTTGTATATTGGGACTAATTTTTGAACAGACAAGTTCATTGGATGCCAAAATTCAATTAGAAGTCGAAAAGCTTTCAGCTAAGAATTTACAACTGTTGAGTTCTGAACTCAGGCAACTAAAATGTGGCACCAAAAGGAGAAAAATATGGAACTGAACTGGAAATTTCACAGCAGGAAATTAAAGCCAAATTCAGAAATCTTATTTCTAATCTCTTCAGCAGCAATGATTTTAGGAGTCTCTTTTTAAGTATCTTCTAATGAAATGGGATCACTTATTAGGGCAAAAGAAGATATAATTAATTATGTAAGGCTGCCCTTTTTGCAGTCTTGAATCTTTCATAGTAAACACTTTCTTCAGCCAACAGAGTATGCTAAGTACCTACAAGATGCTACATTGCTAGAGATACAGTGGTGAACAGAACTGTTATTCACACCTGATTAACCACTGCTGAAATATGACGTTTTTTGTTGGCTAGCAGAGTCATATTTGCCAAATCTAGGGCAATTTAAAAGTCGAAATAAAAATAGGGACTCCCCAGTGGTCCACTGGTTAAGACTTTGCACTCCCAATGCAGGGAGCCTGGGTTCGATCCCTGGTCAGGGAACTAGATGCCGCATGCTGCAACTGAAAGATCCTCATGCCGGAACGAAGATCCTTCACGCGGCAACGAAGATCCCGCCTGCCACAACTAAGACCCTGCGCAGCCAAATAAATAAATAATTAATTAAATAATTAAAAGTAAATAAGTAAATAAATAGTAACAGACTGCAACCTACTGAATAAAATAAGAATTCATAAGTCCATACTGAATTAATGAATACGGGGGGGGGAACAGAAAGCTTTTTCTTACAATAGAATGCCATCTAAAAATGTAAATGGATTGATGGAATTAGAAAATCACCATTTGGCAACCGTCATAGTATTAATTCAGGCAGGAAACATTAATAGGTGCTATATAAGTTTCCTGTGGCTGCCGTAACAAATTACTGCAAATTTGGTGGTTTAGAACAACAGAAATTATTTTCCCTGGAAGTTAGAAGTTGAAGTCAGTTTCACCGGGCTGAGATCATGGTGTTGGCAGGGCCCGGCTCCTTCTGGGAGATCTCTGGGAGAATCCATTCCTTGCCTCTTCCAGCTTCTGGTGGTTGCTAGCATTCCTTGGCTTACGGCTGCAACACTCCAATCCCTTTTTCCATGGTCACATTACCTCTTCTCTGTCTATGCCAGGTCTGCCTCTGCCTCCTTCTTAGAAGGATATGTGGTTGCTTTTAAGGCCCATCGGATAATCTGGGATAAAATTGCCACTTCAATCCTTAGTTTAATCACATCTGCAAAGTCCCTTTTTTGCTATATAAGGTAACATTCATAGGTTCCAGGGATTAGGACTTGAATATCTTTTGGTTGGGGGTGGTCATTTAGCCTACCACAGATGCTGAAACAAGTGGTAAAAATTTGAGGGAGGAACAAGTTATTTATAGGGTAAAAGTACCTCCCCAGAGCATAATTATTAATTGTAAAAGGAAAAGAAGCAACTTTACAGTGGAGAAAACTGGCAGACAGCACCTTATTCCAATGATTGACGTTAACATTACCAGTAATGGGACAAACAGAAGTCATGTATTACCTGGTAGGATACAGTGGGAAGAACATTGCATCAGTACTATTATATTCTTGCCAAAGATGCATAATCTGTATCTAATCATGAGGAAGCCTCAGGTAAATTGAGGGACATTCTATAAAATAACTGATTTTCAAATTTCAAGCATGAAGGTAAAAGAATCCTTCCGGATTCATGGAGTCTAAAGAGATATAATTAAATATAACAAGTGATCCTGAACTGGATCCTATTGCTATTAAGCATATCATTAAGACAATTTATGAAACTTGAATGGATTCTGTGGATTAGATGGAAGAATTCTTTATGTTTCAAGTTCAGTAGCTTAACCAGGCTACGTCTCAAATGTCAGTGGTTCCCTTTTTCTTTCCCCCGCCGGTGCATGGTGCCCTTTCAGTCTGCAGTTAGGAGTTAGCTCTTTCTTTTTGATGAGATTGTTCTGTTATTCCTTAATGATCTTTTCTGTTTCATTTGAGTTCCAGTTTTTACTTATGTTTCTGTTTCATTTGAGTTCCAGGATAACTTTGTTCTCCATGTATGTCTCCAGTTTGCTCTAGTCTTTTTTCTAATGCATGCATTGGATTCATTTAAGATTTTCCAACATATTATATATTATAGTTCAGTTTTTAGCTTTCTCTGTTCTGTTCCTTGATGTTTATAGTTTAAGTATTAGAGGTATAATGATACTGCTTTTGTTCTGTTTTTTCCTTAACTTTTCAAACACCCTTTTCTTCTCAATCTCTTGTTTCATCTCACCTTTTGACTTTTATTGAATTCTTAGTCTTATTTTGCACACCACACTTGGGAAGTATTCCCTTTCTTGGCTTATGCTTTCCTCTAGATGGGATTGTTAATTGTCTCTGCCTCTTCTGTTCCTTTTATTTTTATACACTGTTGTGTGTTACATTGTTGCTATGTTATTTCTTTTTATCTTGTTCATGCTTAATGTGGACAGTTCTGTCCAGACTTCATTTGCTCTGACATAGTCTAGCCTAGGTACATCCCCTTGCCAACCTTCCCACTTGGGACCTGTTATCTTCCACTCCAGGCTACCTTGGAGTGCTTGAGTGGTGCTTTCTAGCCACTTTTCTCTCCTCTAGGGCATGGTATAAGGGAGGGTGGAGAGCTTTGCTGTGGTTGAGTACTAAACCTCGAGCTCCATTCACTCCAGTCTAGGGTGGAGTTCCACTCCTGTGAGCTTTGCCTTATTTCACCGCCTCAGCATGGCTGCATGCCGTGTGTTCCTTCCTGCCTCTGCTGAGAACCTGTGTGTGTACGACCAGGTTTATTCCTTACCTTGATGGTCAGTTAGGTTTTTTTAAATTTATTTTATTTATTTATTTATTTTGGCTGTGTTGGGTCTTTGTTTCTGTGCGTGGGCTTTCTCTAGTTGCGGCGAGCGGGGGCCACTCTTCATCACGGTGCGAGGGCCTCTCACTGTCGCGGCCTCTCACTGTCGCGGCCTCTCTTGTTGTGGAGCACAAGCTCCAGACGCATAGGCTCAGTAGTTGTGGCTTACAGGCCTAGTTGCTCCACGGCATGTGGGATCTCCCCAGACCAGGGCTTGAACCCGTGTCCCACTGCGCCATCAGGGAAGCCCTGGTCAGTTAGGTTTGATGGTCATTTAGGTTTATTCCCAACAGGGCTTTAGCAGTCATCCTTGTACATTTATCTTTACATGCTCATGCTGTTATTGCTTAGGAGTTGTGGGGATCAAAGGACGTCTGTTGTAGAAAGTATACCAATTAACATACTCATGAGCCTTGTGTAAGAGTACCTGTTTCTGAATAAGCAAATACACAGACAGAAATTAGATTCGTGGTTTCCAGTGGTGGGGGAATGGAGAGTGACTGCCATGGAGCACAGGGTTTCTTTTTTGGGGTGGTAGAAATGTTCTGAAGTTAGGTAGTGGTGATGCTTGCACAATTCTGTAAATATACTAAAAACCACTGAATTATACTTTTAAAGGATAAATTTTATGGTATGTGTTCAGTAAACCTGTTTTTAGGGGGAAAAATACTTGTTTCCCCTTAACCTTGTCAACATAGCAGATATTACTGATTTTTAAAAAATAGTTGCCAGTCATCATTATTTTAACTTAAATTTCTGTATTATAAAAGGAAAACAATAGATATACAAAATAATAAATTCCCCTGTTAGTGAGGTCAAATGTCTTTTCACATACTTACTCTTTGTACTTCTTCTCTGAAGAGCTTTTGATGATATACTTTGTCCTTTGTGTGTGTGTGTGTTCAGGGAGATGTGGAGGATGCGCTTGGTAAATCAGGGATATCAATTCTTTGTTAGCTAATTCTTTATTAGACCTTGTAGTCTACCTTTATAGACTGTTTACGGTGTCTTGTGATGTGGAATTAAAGAATTTTTTAAAAATTTAGTCAATTTTGTCCTTTTTTTCTTTATGGCTTCTGAATTTTGTATTTTGCTTAGGAAGCTTCCTGACTGGGTTATTTAAAAATACTTCTTAGTTCTTCAGACATTCTGTGGATTTTTTAAAATAGATTTTGGTTCATCTGAGGTTTTTTTTTTTAGTTTTAAAAGCAGCGAGATTATTTTAAGTTATTTAAGGTTTTGATTTTTGTTTTTTATTGAAGTATAGTTGATTTAGAGTATTGCATTAGTTTCAGGTGTACAATGTAGTGATTTGATATGAGGTTTACTTTTATATAGGGTATGAAGGAGGAATTTAGCTTAATTTTTCCCAAGTGGTTAGTCCATATCATGGAAGACTTACAGTAAGGAGCTTATTTTATTCTAAGTGTGATGGGAAGCTATAGGCTTTCGAGCAGGGGAGTATTGGTACAATTTGATTTAAGTTTTTTAAAGTTTCCAAGAGATTATTTTGATAGCTATGTGGAGAGTTGATGGTTGGTGACAGAAAGAGATAAAGAGAGACTAGTATTCCATTTACCTGACTCTGTTCTGTTTGCCATCTTTTCTTTGATCTGCTTGTCTAGTCTCGTGTCAGTGCCAGAGTTTGTTTTTTCTTTCTGGTGACATCTTGAGATATAGTCCATATACCATACAGTTCATCTATTTAAAGTGTAAAATAGTTTTTACTATATTCAGAGTTGTGCAGCCATTACCACAATTAATTTTAGAATATTTTATTGCCCTCCAAATAAACCCTGTACCCTTTAGATATTACCCCCAAACTCCCTATCCTCCCCAGCCCTAGACAACCACTAATCTACTTTCTGTCTCTATAGGATTTGCTTATTCTGGACATTTCTTATAAATGAAGTCATATAATATGTGGTCCCTTGTGGCTGGCCTCTTTTACTAAGCATGATATTTTCAAGGTTCATCCATGTTGTACCACATGTCAGTACGGCGTTCCTTTTTATGGCCAAATAGTATTCCATTGTATAGATATGTCACATTTTGTTTATCTAGTTGTTTGGACGTTAGGGTTGTTTCCACCTTTTCGCTATTATGAATAATGCTGTAGACATTTGCATACAAGTTTTTGTGTGGACATGTTTCCGTTTATTTTATATATATCTAGGAGTAGAATTGTGTGTCAAATGGTAACTTTATGATTAAGTTTTTGAGGAACTGCCAGACTATTTTCCAGAGTGGCTACAGTAATTTACATTCCCTCTAGCAATGTATGAGGGTTCCAGTTTCTCCACATCTTCATCAACACAGATAATTACATCTGCCATAGTGTTTCCAGGTAAAGTATCATCTGTAGAATATTTTAGTAACTTACAGATCATGTCTTCCTTTACTTTTTTCTCCCCCCAAATTTTTTTCGTAGTTTTTCTTTCTTTTTTTTTTTTCTTTTTTTAGTTTATTTTTGGCTGTGTTGGGTCTTTGTTGCTGTGTGCAGGCTTTCCCTAGTTGCGGCAAGTGGAGGCTATTCTTAGTTGTGGTGCTTAGGTTTCTCATTGTGGTGGCTTCTCTTGTTGTGGAGCACGGGCTCTAGGCACACGGTAGTTGCAGCATGCAGGCTAAGTAGTTGTGGCTCGCGGGTTCTAGAACGCAGGCTCAGTAGTTGTGGTGCACGGGCTTAGTTGCTCCGCGGCATGTGGGATCTTCCCACACCAGGGCTCGAATGTGTGTCCCCTGCATTGGCAGGCAGATTCTTAACCACTGCACCACCAGGGAAGCCCACCTGGTAGTTTTTCTATATTTATTATTCTTCTTCCATGTTTATTCTTTCAAGTGTCAAAAAAAACACAAAAGTCCTGTCGGAATACAAAGAACTGCAGTAAATTTACATAGTATTTGATACTAAGTCCATTCAAGAATATGGTATGTGAATCCCTATATATCCTGTTATCCATCTTCAGATTATCACTTGATATCCAATCTTGTTTTACCTAAATGCCTTCCACATCTACCCTCCTCTATGATTTTGAAGCAAATCTTGGACATATTTCCTCCACAAATATTTTAGTATATATCTTTAAAAGGTAGTAATTCTTTTTTAAAAATTCCATTTTTACACCTAAAATATCAAATATTCTGTCACTGTTCAGTTTCCAACTATTTGTGTGTGTGTGTGTAATTAATTTGTCTGTATCAGAATCCAAAGTAAAGTTCTCACTGCAGTAGGTTGATAGTTCTTTTAAGTCTCTATGAATCTAGGTTCCTCCTCCATATCTTTTTTCCTCCCTTAGTGTTTGTTTGTTGAAGAAACCAGGTCATTTGTGCTTTATCCTCATGCATGGTTTCCCGTAGTCTGGATTTTGCTGGTTGTATCTTTATAAAGTTGTAACGTGTCCTTGTCATCTGTGTTTTCTGTAAGTTGATATTGGTGTATTCTTCTGATGTGCCGTTGGATTCTTCTTGCTGATATTTCAGTTAGGACGTATGTATATTACAAAATAAAATTAGTGGGGGTTTTTTAGTGGGTTTTTTCTTAGGTTTTGGTATTAGGGTAATGCTAAATGATAATCCTTCCATTTTTCTATGTTATCCAAAATTTGGATACTTTTGGAAGGTAGTTAAAATACCACAAATATCTATCAGAGTTTTTATAGTGAATCTGTATGTAATATTCAGAAACAGATAGTTTCAAGCTTATTTTACTGAAGTAATATAACCTTGTTACGAAAACTTGATAAAGGTAGCACAAATTGATCAATTGCATGTGAAAATCCAAACTACAGCAGTCAGACCATTTAAAGAATCCATCACAATGAGGTTGGGCCTATTATTGCTTAAATAATTGCTCCAGACCATCTACTCTTTTTTTTTTCCTTTTGGCTGCGCTGTGTGGCATACAGGATCTTAGTTCCCTGACGAAGAATCAAACCTGTCCTCCCTGCAGTGGAAGCATGGAGTCCTAACCACTGGACTACCAGGGAATTGAATTTCCCATCTACTATATTTAATGTCCGTCTCAACTGTGCTAATTCAGGCCCCGTCAGTTCTTCCTTCTGCTGTTCCCCCTGCCTCCAGTTGTGTTCCCCTCAGATTCCTTCATATTGCAGTCCTCTTTAAAATACGAACATGATCGTGACATTCTTGTTCAAGCACGTATTGAGCAACGACTGTGGACCAGTTGCTACAGTAAACACTGGAGGATACCTGCCATTACCGAAAGTGCAGTTTAGTAAGAGAAATAGATAATAAATAATGAATATACAACTAAAATATATCATATGTGAGTAAGTAATCAAATAATGAACATAATTAACCCAAATATTAATAATTATATGTCAATATATATTAATTAAACCTGAGAGAAGTGACCTGAAGGAAAGAAGTGATGGCTGTAGAAAGGAGTATAACAGAAAACTGATCTAAACCAAAGATTAAGGAAGCGTCTGAATATTAGATGAGGCAGAATGAGAGACCATCACAATCAGAAAGCGGCATGTACAGAGGCCTTGTGGCAGGAGAGAGCGGAATGTACACCAAGAGCTGGAAGGAAACAGATGGTGGAGAGCAGAGCACCACGGGGAAACGGCGCAAGATGAGCTGGAGAGGTTAGTGCGAGGCCAGACCTTACAGAGCCTTGTAGGCTGTGTGAAAAGGTTTTTAACTTTTGGCCATTGAGAAGTTATTGAAAGGTTTTAATCAGTTATTGAGAAGTTATTGAAAGGTTTTAATCAGAATTAAAGATGGACAAAGAATTGGAAGTTCTTAGTTAATAGTAATCACAATTAAAAAATATCTGTAGTCATGGTTTTCACTGGGAAAAGGTAATTGTTCAGCGAAGTATATGTTTCTGAAAACAGATCATCTCTTGTGCCACATATTCTTGGGTTTAGTAATCTAAATTCTTACCATGTCATTTGCTCCTTGAAGATACAGTATGTAGTAAGGACACTGCATTTTAATTAAGGAACTAGCTGGGAAATGAAAACCCTGCAATCATAAAAGCCCTTGATAATGATACAATGAAAGATTAAGGGAAATGTTTATGTAGGAATTGATATCATACGTTTCTCAAGTTATTCAGTAATGAAAAACAATTGACAAAGGGAAATAGTTTTATCACAGTGATTATTGGGGGAAGCTTTTTAAGTAGCTTGTCGTTTGAAGGGCTTCTGAGTTTATTTTTTCTAACATGTTTCTATTTGTTTGCCTTTGTAGGAGAGTGGTTATTTTGATGGAGTTAGAAGTTTTGAAATCAGCTGAAGAAGTTGGATTAAAGATTGGCAATCCAGTGCCCTATAATGAAGGTAAAATGTTTTTTATAGGTTGTAGCACTCAGTTGAATACCTCTTCATAGATTTGGAATTCTTCCTTTTGGTATAGTTTGATTTGTTACTCTTACTAAAACTAGTGATTTGGGAGTCTAGCAACCAGGTTATTCTTTCATTGTTTTTTTTCTTTTTCAATACTGAAGAAATGATGGTAGGACTCTGTAAAGGAAAACCTCTCCTCTGTTTTTCTCTACACACAACAGTCATACATACTTCTGGCTCTTCTGTGACCAGATGTATGGGGTTTTTTTCTTCCCCCTGATAAGCAATTCTCCAGTTCTCTGTGGACACCAGCTGGGTCTCCTACAATTCAATTTAGTTCTGACACTAGCTACCTGGAGTTAGCCTCAGATTTCACAGGGTAAGGGCTCAGTTCCACTGGACTGCCTCCACCCCTCACCCCCGCTCCCCTTCAGTCCAGAGTCCAGGCTGGGACTTCCCTGGTGGCGCAGTAGTTAAGAATCCGCCTGCCAATGCAGGGGACACAGGTTCGAGCCCTGGTCCGGGAAGATCCCACGTGCCGCGGTGCAACTAAGCCCGTGTGCCACAACTGCTGAGCCTGTGCTCTAGAGCCCACAAGCCACAACTACTGAGCCCACGCTCCGCAACTACTGAAGCCTACGTCTCTAGAGCCCGTGCTCCACAACAAGAGAAGCCACCGCAATGAGAAGCCCGCGCACCGCAGCGAAGAGTAGCCCCTGTGCGCCGCAGCTAGAGAAAGCCCGCGTGCAGCAACAAAGACCCAATGCGGCCAAAAATAAATAAATAAAATTTTAAAAAAATTAAAAAGTAAGTCCAGGTTGTTATCTGTGCTTCTGACCAACTAGCTATAAATTGTAGCTTCCTACAACTCGCTCCTCAGGTTCAATTAGAGTGATTTGCTAGAGTGGCTCACAGAACTCAGAGAAACAATTTACTTAATAGATTACCGGTTTATTACAAAGGCCATAACTCAGGAACAGTGAGGTAGAAGGGCAGGCATAAGGCGAGGTATGGGGAAGGGGGTGCAGAGCTTCCATGCCCTCAGGGTGTGCCATCGCCTTGGACCTTCATGTGTTCACCAACAGAGGCTCCCCAAATCCTGCCCTTTGGGGTTTTTATGGAGGCTTCCTTACTTGGGCATGATTGATCGAATCATTGGTGATTAGTTCGATCTCCAGCCCCTCTAGCAGTTATTTTGAATATCTTAGTCTTTAATGTCAGTCTCCCAAAAGGGGAAGAAGAGAAAAATGAAATGGGAAGAAAGAGTGCCAGCCCTTTAAATCCCTGGAAGGCACTTCGTCGAGGGCTTAGGGCTTGCAACCCTGGAGGAAGCAACAGCAATGGTCACTGTCTCTTTGCACCTCTGTGATCAGAAGCAGCATTCACAGCACAGATCCCCAGTATATGGAGGACAGGGTCCTTTCTGCCCACCTCAGTTCCAGAAACTGTGTGCAGGCTGCTCCAGGAACAGGTCCACTGCTGTGTGCCACATGGCTGAGGGGTGGGGAATGGGTAGCTGTTACTGTGCTAAGGGCTGGTATTGGTGGAAATTCACCAACCAAGCCTTCCCTTGAAGTTGCAAGCCTTCTGTAGACTTCTGAATTCAAAGTAGTTATAACAGACGAATTCTGCCAGGGCAGTTGTAGTCTAGGTTGAGAGATAGATTCCTGGTGCTTCCTACTCTGCTGTCTTTCCAGAATCCTTTCAACAGTGATTATCTCTTGATAATAACTTTTATTTTCTTATGAAAATATATAGGAAAGCCCAATGAAATCAGAAAAATTTAATTACTTTAAACAAGAAAGACAATAATAGTTTAGAAAAAAAGTCAAAGAATCATCAAATCACTGACTCGAGAAGGCTTGTCTGCCCCTCCATCAAGTCAAATAAACATAAAATTAGAGGGAATTACCTGGTGGTCCAGTGGTTAGGACTCCATGCGCTCACTGCTGAGGGCCTGGGTTCAATCTCTGGTCTGGGAACTAGGATCCCACAAGCCGTGCGGCACGGCCAAAAAAAAAAAAAATTAGAGCCTCATTGTTCACCAAGATAAATTCCAGATTTGTTTAAAAAGTTAAAAAATGAAACCATTAAAAATAAAACTAGGGACCTCCCTGGTGGTGCAGTGGTTAAGAATCCACCTGCCAATTCAGGGAACACGGGTTCGATCCCTGGTCCGGCAACATCCCACATGCCGTGGAGCAACTAAGCCCGTGCTCCACAACTACTGAGCCTGCACTCTAGAGCCCATGAGCCACAACTACTGAAGCCCGCGTGCCTAGAGCCCGTGCTCCGCAACAAGAGAAACCACTGTAATGAGAAGCCCGCACGCAGCAATGAAGACCCAAGGCAGCCAAAAATAATTTAAAAAAATAAATAAATAAAGAGAATGGGGGGCTTCACTGGTGGTGCAGCCGGTAAGACTGCACTCCCAATGCCGGGGGCCCAGGTTCGATCCCTGGTCGGGGAACTAGATCTCACATGCATGCCGCAACTAAGGCATCCCCATGCTGCAACTAAGGAGTCCACATGCCGCAATGAAGATCCTGCATGCCGCAACTAAGACCTGGCACAGCCAAGATAAATAAATAAAAATAAAATAAATATTTTAAAGAAATAAAAGAGAATGGGGCTCTATAAATGGATTGGAATAATTCACAATGAATATTTGATTACATTAAAATTTAAAATTTTGCATGTTAGAAAGGTGTGCAAACATAAACTAGGATAAAATAGTTACAAAAGATAAGTCTGACAAAGTGTTAGTCTTTAATATTTACTAAATTTTTTACAAGGGAAAATTTTTTTATATTTATTATTATTATTATTGATATTATTTTTTTCAAGGAAAAATTCTCCAGTAGGAAAGCAGGCATTGGATGAGAAGAAACACTTCACAGTAGAAGGAAAACAAATGGCCAATACATAAGAAAAAATATTAACCCTTACTGGTCATTTTTGTCTTGTTCCTTTAACTATTACGTCTTGTTCCTTTAAGTATTATATTATGTTAGCTGTAGGTTTTTCTTAGATTCTTTTTATCACTATGAGGAACTTTACTTCTATTCCTCGGTTGCCGAGAGTTTTTATCAGGAATAAAAGGTGAATTTTGTCAAATTTTTTTCTGTGTCTGTTGATGATCATATCGTTTTTCTTTTTTCATTGGTTAATTACATTCATTAATTTTTGAATGCTAAACCAATCTATGATTTCTGGGGTACGTATTATGTCGTGATCTCTTTCTATTTTTTATGTATTGCTGGATTTGATTTGCTAAATCAAGCAAATCCACTTGATGTGATTTTGTTTAGTTTTTTTTTTTTTTTTAAAGAAGATGTTGGGGGTAGGAGTTAATTAATTAATTAATTTTTGCTGTGTTGGTTCTTCGTTTCTGTGCGAGGACTTTCTCTAGTTGTGGCAAGCGGGGGCCACTCTTCATCGCGGTGCGCGGGCCTCTCACTATCGCGGCCTCTCTTGTTGCGGAGCACAGGCTCCAGATGCGCAGGCTCAGTAGTTGTGGCTCACGGACCCAGTTGCTCCGCGGCATGTGGGATCCTGCAAGACCAGGGCTCGAACCCATGTCCCCTGCATTAGCAGGCAAACTCCCAGCCACTGCGCCACCAGGGAAGCCCTGTTTAGAATTTTTACATCTATATTATGAGGGGTATTGGTCTGTAATTTTGTCATACCTTGTCTAATTTTGGTATCATAGTAATCCTGGCCTCAGAGAATGAGTTAGAAAGTGTTCCCTCTTAAATTTTATGCAAGAGTTTATGTGGAATTGGTATTAATTCTTTCTTAAATATTTCGTAGAGTTTACCAGTGAAACCATCTGGCGCTGATACATATATATTTTTTTATGGAACGGCTTTAAACTATAAATGCAGTTTCTGTAATAGATACATAGTCATTCACATTGATTGTGTGTTGCAAGAAATCTGACCACGTTATTTAAGTTGTTGAATTTATTGGCCTATATCAAAGTAAATAGAATAAATGTTCCAATTAAAAGGCAGAAACTATTAGATTGGATGAAATAAATGTAGTCCCTTATTATCCTTTCAGTGTCTGTAGAAACTGTGGTGATGTCACCTCTTTTAGACTTGATATTGGTGATTTGTGTCTTTTTTTTCCTGATAAGTCTGACTAGGGGTTTATCAATTTTATGGACCTTTTCAAAGAATGAAGCTTTTGCTTTCCATTGTATATATAGACCACATCTTTTTTTTAAAATTTATTTTTTTTTTTTGCTTTTGGCTGTGTTGGGTCTTCATTGCTGTGTGCAGGCTTTCTCTAGTTGTGGCGAGCAGGGGCTACTCTTTGTTGCGGTACGCGGGCTTCTCATTGCAGTGGCTTCTCTTGTTGTGGAGCACAAGCTCTAGGCACGTAGGCTTCAGTACTTGTGACACACGGGCTCAGTAGTTGTGGCTTGTGGGCTCTAGAGTGCAGGCTCAGTAATTGTGGCGCATGGGCTTAGTTGCTCCATGGCATATGGGATCTTCCCAGACCAGGGCTCGAACCCATGTCCCCTGAATTGGCAGGTGGATTCTTAACCACTGTGCCACCAGGAAAGTCCCTTCAGGTGGTTTTTTGTTTTGTTTGTTTGTTTGTTTTGTGGCCATGCCATGCAGCTGCAGGATCTTAGTTCCCCGACCAGGGATTGAACCTGGGCCCCCTACAGTGGAAGCCTGGAGTCCTAACTACTGGACCACCAGGGAATTCCCCCTTCAGGTGTTTCTTAATGAAAATATAACCAAATACATAAATTATATATTTTCACTCATAATCCACTTTGCTTACACCAAAGGCAGGATACTATGTACACTATCCTGTCTCTTTTTTTTATCCTGTTGTGTTTTTTAAAAATTTCGGCCTAGAGATATTTTCATACATATACTTAAAGATCTTCCTTATTTTTATTTATTTTTTTAACAGTATAGAGTATTCTGTTGTGTGACTGTTCCATAGTTTAAGCAGCCCTTTATTGATGGGCACTTGGGTGTTTCCATACTCTGGCTATTAAAACAGTGCTGCAGCAGATAACTTTATACATATGCAGGTACATGGTCAGAGGGGATTTGATTGCCAGAGGTGAGATTGTTGGATCAATGGATAAATGCCTTTGTGGTAGGTAGATATGCTTGGGTTCCCTCCATAGGATAGTATCATTTTACATTCCAGCAGTATGTGAAAATACTGGTTTCTTCACAGCTGTGCCAACAGAGTATGTTGTTAATCTTTTGATTTTTTTACCAATCTGATAGATGAAAACTCGCCTCTCAATGTAGTGTTTAATTTGTATTCTGAGCAAGGTTAGCATCCTTTTAAATATTTAAGGGCTTTTTATTCTCTGTGAACTGTTGTGTTGTCCATTTTTCTTGTGGGTTGTGTATCTTTTTCTTCTCAATTTTTAAGAGTTCTTTAAGAAAAAATAGAGGAATTAGTCCTTTGTCTCTGATATGAATTACAACATCTTTCTGACTTTGCTTATGGTTTTTTTTTTGCTATGCAGCAGTTTACTTTTTTTTTTATGAAGTTGAATTTTCCAGTTCTTCTTTTTTTTTTATGACTTTGGGGTTTTGAGCCATAGTTAGAAAGGTCTTCCTCACTGAGCTACAAAGGTATTCACCCATGTTTTATTCTAGTACTTGTGCAGTTTCATTGTTTGTATTTAAATCATCCATGCTGCTTCTCTCTTACAGTTGTGATGTCTTGATTTGTGGTGGCTTGGGCTTCACTTTCACATACTTTGAATTTGTCTTTTTCCCCTAGTTTCACTAAAGATGCAGTCTGTATGTGGGATGTTTGTTTATGGGACGGGTATTCATTCTTCTTGTTGCTGTCTATGATTTTTAGAAGAAGTGGGAAGGTTTTGGAGTAGGTCATCACCATGCTTCTTCCAGAAATGTAACGTTCTAGATTTAATTTTTACCTACACCAAACATAATAATTTGGTGTTTTAAATTGGAAAGGGAAAGCTGGAACCTATTCAGGTAGAATTCTAAAATATTAAATTGGAACATCACAATTGTTTTGCATTAGTAAAACTTTGTTAAAATGAGCACATTGGTTATCTTATTCTCAGCTTTTAGGAAGGAGAGTCAAGACAAAGTGATACTTAGCATCTCTATGAAATCTTCGGATGCCGTAGGGGTGAGGGAGAGATGATTATGCCCAGCTTAGCACCTTTGGCCAGATTTCTTACATTTTTTATGTTGTATTTAATTGAATGGTTGCTTTGGACATTTTGCCTTTCAGGGGCAAAAGTATTTGAGGTAAAGATGGGGATGAAAGGGTTAAAAGATGCTTACCACTTGAGGTCAGAACTGTACAACTATGGAAAACACTCCTTTGTCTCAATGCCAGCTCCTCTGGCTCTTCCCTTTCTTCAGGGTCTGTTAAAGTGCAGAGGGATGAGACAGAATTTTGCTGTTAAAGAGTATTTGCTATTGAATTTCATTGTAACCGGATCAATAACAACATTGTTACTTGGGCCATCATGAAAATAGTTTTGTCATAGTGACTACTACCTTATGGATGTATTTGACAGAAATGGTTTCTAATTGTCTGTTGGAAAGCAAGGGGACTGTTATTAGTGGATAGAGAACTAAAGTTAGATTTGTATCCTCCTAGCACCTAACCCAGACCTGTGACGTATCAGATGACCTGACTCACTAGACCCAGCCCAGAAATAGGCAGAGGAATTCCAAAATGTGCATTGAAATTGTCTCATGGTACTAGTACCACATTAAGTAAAGATACTTACAGAATTTTCAAAATGTGAGAAGTAAAATTTCAAACACAGTTCATTTTTCATACAGTATTGGGTTGGATGGCTTTAAATCTCCCATATTTACCATTATATATTTTTTAATCAGTATGTATATTAGTTCTATGAACGTACACTATTTCTAACCACAGTATTAGACTTAAATTTCTTAACTTGTTGCTTAGTTATTAGTATCACTCATTATTGAAAGATACTAGCTGGAATTTTTTTCAGCCTAACTCTGTCCATTTTCTGCCAATAAGAAATTGTAATTATTGAATTGACTCTTCCTTAAATTCTTTGTGGTGGTTGTTAAGAAAGTAATTGTTGATAGAAATTGAGTTTTTTGTTACTCTGTATACTCTGTTGTCTGTTGGCTGATTTTTCTAGCTGGTGTCTCATTTACTATTATAATGATAATAAAAGTGATAGGTGTGAGTGCAAGTAACTTGAGGAGCTAGAGTCTGCTTTTAAATTATCCTGTATCCCTCCCGGGTCAGAGCCGGCGATAGGAAGCTAGCATACAGCAAAATATAGAGCCGGCGATAGGAAGCTAGCATACAGCAAAAAGGTCTAAGAATTATGACCTTGATCCACCTTATTGGAATGATTTGGTTTGCAGGTGACATAAAACTGAAGATTATCAGAAGTTGAATATCTGTATTACTGCTTTGGGGTATAATTTTAATTTTTAGGAAGATTATTATTTAGTTGTGTACCGATGTCTTTTGCGTCTTCCGGTCATTGGTTGTATCGCAGTGCATTAAACTGAAGGGCACTTGTTGCTATTTAGAATGCACGAACATTCTTGCCATCCGTTTGGCTTGGGAATGTCTCCTGTCTCTTGGGCCAGATTTACAAATGTGGTCCAAAGCAGGAATTAAGGATTGCTCTAATAAATGGATTAGTAGCTTTTCCTAACTACTAGATATTGTGGTTATTAGTTATGTTTTATATAATTAGAGTTCTGGCTTCCAGAATTGGTTGCTTAGGATTAAAAATTAACTGGATGGTGGTGAAGTTGAATAGATCTAGTCAGACAAACCTGGATTCGAGACTAGTTCTGTCTCTTCCTGTGTGATTCTGGGCAAGTTCCTTGACCTCTTAAACCCACTTTTCTCATCTGTTAAATGAGTACAATGATGCTATCTATATATATTTTATATAGAGAGCTAAAGAGTAAATGGAATAATGCACTTAACCTTGTGCCTGGTACATAGTAAGCATTCAAAAAATTGTAGCTATTATGAACATGTCTATTACAGGGCCTAATTGGAGTCTTGTTAAACATACTATTGTCATTGACTCTAAGAATCCAATGATTATAAAACTATACCATTATATTATGTACTACTAAAAAGAAATTATAGCATTAATTTTAATCCATATGTTAAAATGTTTAAAAATATTGATCTTGCAATAGGTAAATAGATGTTACATTTTAAAAAATTGTGGTAAAATACATATAACATAAAATTGACATCTTAGTCCTTTTTTAAGTGTTGTATTGTTCAGTGACATTCAGTACAGTCATTGTTGTGCAACCGCCACCACCATCCACCTCCAGAGCTCTTTCATCACCCCAAACTGAAACTCTGTACCCATTAAACAGTCGCTCCCCACTCCCACCAGTCCCTGGTAACCACCGTTCTACTATAGATACCTCATAAAGGTTAGTTACATTTTGATGGAAGTGAATGTAAGAGATCAGCAAGATCCTGTGACCATGTCCTGTTCAGCAAGATACTTGGAGAAGCGGGCGTGGAGAGGAGGAAGGGACTTGAGAGTGTAGATGTGTTTGAGACAGTGGGAGGGGGAGGAACTAGGGTGGAGTATAGCAGGGATTTGTGTATCTTCATGGTTCTATCTTTGAATGTTTAAATCTTTTGGTTCATTTGAATAAAATTTCATGAAGCAGGTAAAAATACAGATTAAGGGACTTCCCTGGTGGCACAGTGGTGAAGAATCCACCTGCCAATGCAGGGGACACGGGTTTGAGCCCTGGTCGGGGAAGATCCCACATGCCGTGGAGCAGCTAGGCCCGTGCGCCACAGCTGCTGAGCCTGCGCTCTAGAGCCTGCGAGCCACAACTCCTGAGCCCGGGAGCCACAGCTCCTGAGCCCATGTGCCACAACTACTGAAGCCCACGCCCTCTAGGGCCTGTGTGCCTCAACTGCTGAGCCCCTGTGCTGCAACTACTGAAGCCCATGCTCCTAGAGAGCCCGTGCTCCGCAACAAGAGAAGCCGCCGGGGCTTCCCTGGTGGCGCAGTGGTTGAGAGTCTGCCTGCCGATGCAGGGGATACAGGTTCGTGCCCCAGTCCGGGAAGATCCCACATGCCGCGGAGCGGCTGGGCCCGTGAGCCATGGCCGCTGAGCCTGCGTGTCCGGAGCCTGTGCTCCGCAGCAGGAGAGGCCACAACAGTGAGAGGCCCGCGTACCGCAAAAAAAAAAAAAAAAAAAAAAGAGAAGCCACCGCAATGAGAAGCCACCGCACTGCAACAAAGAGTAGCCCCCGCTTGCTGCAACTAGAGAAAGCCTGTGCGCAGCAATGAAGACCCAACGCAGCCAAAAAAAAAAAAAATTACAGATTAATTTTTTTCCAACCACTTGGCCTCAATACTGTTTACTGAGCAACTCACCTTTTCCCTACTGATTTAAAAAAAGGTTCACTGTAGAATTTCAGAATGTTCCTTCATAAGACACATTGTCAAAGGAGAACAGTCCTCCCAAGCAATCTCATATGACACTCTGTAAATTCAGAGGTAATGGAAAAGCTAAAACGTAAACACAAAAATTCATTGTCAGTAATCTTGGCTCTTTTTTCCCTGTAAATGAGGCCTCTCAGTTTTTCTCTCTGTAGGAAGAACTAAATAATCAGTTATGTTTAACCCTTTTAATTTGATGCTAAATTAATTTTACTCTTTAAAGGCACTGTTAACTCCCATTTAGTTGTACCAGTTAAGAGTAACTTTGGCAGGAGGAAAGGAAATCAGTGTGCAGTGTGCCCATGTGAGTTAGGGCCTTGGAAAACCCAGCAGGAATAAACTCAGTGGTGGAAGAAGCAGAGGCAAGGCGGCAGGCAGGGAGCTTTTCCAGGGGTGCTCACCATGTCTGTTCTTAGGGCTCTCTAGGATATGTTTTGAGCTGCACTTGTGTGCTGCAAGCACTCTTAGTGAGCAGCCCGGATTGGGTTGACTTCTACTTTTAGTGCCAATCACAAAGGCAACATCAAATTCCATAAATCTATGATTTTTTTTAAATTAAGTGTATTTTTGCAATTTTAACATTCTTCAGTTTCATAAACATTTGCAGAAGGGGTGAGGGGCAAATAAATACTCTGATGGTGTGGCATTTCTTATTTTATGCTTGAGAGACATGTTCGTTTCCCCTCCTTTTCCTTTTAATCTTACTGTCTCCCCGCCACAGCGGCTTCTGAACTCCATCCTCATCTCTCCTGCTGTGACAGTTCACTAGCCTTCACAGTACCGAAGGCGCTTTCAACTCTTATTTTCCACCAACTGTCAGTTGCAAAATAAGGTTGCTTTGTTTGGGAAGGAAAGGGTAGAATCCTTTCTGAATGTCTTCTTTCCCTTTGAAGCAGGAGCACTTCAGAGACAATTGAACTGCTTTTAGGTTTTTGTTACCACCCAGCTTTTTCTTCTGATAGATCCTGCCGTGAACACAGTTCTGTTGATAACATCGATTTGTTGCTATGGAAATAGTGGTAATGTCACAGATTCAGCTCAGTGACTTTACTTCAGGTTCAGGTGGGAGAAATGGGCAAGGCTTTAGGGGAGAACCTCATTAAAACCGAAAGCTATCAATTATAAGCAGGTGAGAGGTAAATGGAGCCAACCTTTTAGGTAATGAAAACATAAGTGTGAACCCCTAGCACATTCGCTGCATGCAGTTGAGTGCCCCAGCATGAATTCCAACCCACAAGAGTCTTTGACAAAATCACAAGTTTACACTTTCTCAGAGTATTTCTTCTACTTAAGTTTAAGTCTCTTAACCCAAATTACTTGCACTAAAATGGTCTTTCTCTTTCGATCACCAGGACATGGACAGCAGCCAGCAGTTCCTCCTCCAGTCTCAGCAGCCAGCCCACCAGCCAGCAGGCCCCAGCAACAGAATGGGAGCTCGGGAGTGGGTAAGGCTGCCACATGAGGATGCACACTGATTGTGTGTGGCAGGCTTTCGAATGATGGTTTGAAATTTAGTCTGAGACTAAAGGGAGTTTTCAGAATGCTGTTCATGACAGTTGCTTCTTGCAGAGAATAATTCCAATTCTTCCTGGAATTATTGTAAAGTGTGTGATTGAAAAAATGATTAAAGACTGTCTTTTAAAGATACTTAATATGCTTTTTAAAAAAAAACCAGAATTATACACTGTTCTTTGTTAACAGTTTATCTGGTAGTTTCTCACTTACACCCTCTTGACTTTGTGAATTACATACCTTTTAAATTCTCGCCTTTTAACTCTTTAGGATCTGCTTATTAAATTTGGCTTGTCTGTCTCCAGGTTTCCCATCTGGGGCTCTTGTGGGTATTTATCTTAGCTTGAAGACAGTATCATTTATGTTGGTCATAGGTCCTGCTTCTCTGTCTCACGGATGAGAAATAGTTTCTTCTTTTTAACTTTCTCTTCAGCACGTCCTGAGAGGCTGTAATGGAATCATCTTGTTTACTTTCTGGCCTTTGCTTTAGGAACCTCCTCATGTGGGATGTTGCCATTGAAAATTATGATTTGTAGAGTTTGGTTGGAATTTATTTTTAGAGTTTCTTTTTTCTGTCCCAGCTTCACATACACCACCTATTCCCCTCCCCTCAACTATTAGTTTCTATTTCTCAATGCTAAGATTCTAAGAAAAGCAGGGTTAAGACGTCACTAATGTTTCTGTGAAACTTGCAGGACATAAGTCTTTTTCCCCATTAGTCTTTGATGTTTTTATCTACCTTGCAAGAGCTAGCTATCTTCTATCCATCTCCCGTTCTAAGTGGATCTATTTATACAGAACTCTCAAATTATGTACTGTTGGAGGGGGGTGGTAGAATAGATTATCTAAAATGGTAAAGACCCTAAAAGTTACTTCCTTAGGCTAGAATACAAATAGTATGTTATTCTTCTTCCCACCCCCCACCCCTACAGGTTTATCTTTCCAGTTGTCTGTCTTTGGCTTATATTGAGATTGATTTTAAAAAATCAGTTAACATTCCCTAAACACATAACTGGGTGCTGAAAGAAAAAGGACTGGAAGTGTATGGAGGGGAGGCTGCCTGCCAGCATGAAAACTGGGTGTGTGTGTGTTTTATATAATTGTGTATTGTATACTAGGTATGTATATACACGCACACATAAATATTCTGTAGAGTATGTGTGCTTCCTTGTGTCACCTTGAGGTGATTGTTACTGTTGTGTGTGTAGTCGTTTCTTGACTCCCCAGTTAGAAGAGAAAATTTGAAGATCTGGGACCGTGTATGTATATTTTTTACTAAGCGCTACAAATGCCTAGAATAGTGCAGTACGGGCTGTGGAAGCTCAATAAATAAATGCCAAGTAATGGAAGATTTACATTTCTAGCCAGATGCCATTCTGAAGAAATGTTTTGATATAGAATATATGAAATCATTGGACTAAATTATCTTTTCTGAATTTGGAGGTTGAAGCTTTATAGAAACAGCGTGCATGTAAAAGATTTCATCTGCTTCTAGGCTTTACGTAACTACATATCCTTCCCAAGTGCAAGACAGCTTCTTAGGCTTGGATAAAGGAGTCAAGAAGGGGTCACGAAAGCCAGCCACCTACTTGTCTTGAACCGAAAACTGATTCTTGCCCTTTGCTCCCAACTAAACCCAATCCCGTAAACTTCATTCTAGACTTTCCGTGCCTGTAAGACCAGTTGAGAACTGGGAGTTTTCTGGGGATGTTTTGAGGCGATATATTTATGATAGGTATGCTTCACCTCGAATGGTTCACCCACTGTGTCCCTTAATTCCTAGCATTTCCTTTTGCTTTTTCTCTTATGCAACTAGTGACTTGTCATCAGTTTTACCAGTCAAGAAGGTTGATTTTCTTTCTCTGACCCATTATCCTGCCTGTTGATACACGGGAAAAGTTTAAGAGGGTTGACCTCTGAAATAGCAGTGTCTGGATTCATTACCATTATTATCTCTACCTCAGGGCGTAAGTCAGCAGATACAGTCGTGAACATCTGTGTGCCCAGCCTTCTTCCTAGATCTGCCTCTAGCCTCCTGTTTCAGTCTCTGTTTGATGTCCAAATCTCTTGATTATTTAAAAGGAAAAACTTTGTCTCTCATCTTGTATGATGTCACTAGTAATTGAGAGTTCTTGCAAAACTTACTATAAAATTTAAATAAAATAATGATTGTCCTTTGTGTTTGTTTTTAAAGGTTCTACTGTATCTAAGACTTTTGGTGCCTCAAAGACATTTGGAAAACCTGGAGGTACCAGCCTAGGGAACAGCTCCGGGGGAACACAGGCCAAAGTGGTACCCATTGCCAGCCTCACCCCTTACCAGTCCAAGTGAGTTATTTCATGGAATAAGTTTAGAAGGGACTTAGAAAAGAATATAAGAGGTTATTATGGGCTCTTGAGTTACTTATATGTGAACTTCAGGATTACCACACATAAAATAGGTTTCCTCCTTTTTTTTTCTCTAGAGGGGGAGGAGATAAATTGTGGCAACCTTTAACTCTCAATAAAAGAATGGCAAAAAGAGCAATCATCCATAGCCTATGGAATTTCATTCATTTTAAAAGAATTTGAAATTTAAAAGATTTAATGTTTCAAGAATCAGTTGGTAGTCCTATGAGTAAGAATAAATTTTCTAATTCAGAAGGTATTTCATCTTATCATATAAACAGGTGACTTTTAGTCTAAAAATTATTACTCTGATTTAGTTGGCTAAAAGAATCTGTGCTGTTTGTATTAACCATAGTAATATAGCCTGAACAGATATTTCTTTTATATGACTTCTTTCCATTCAAAATTAATTTTAGCTGTGGAAAACTAGTGAGTACTCGTTTCAGAATTCTTTCAGCTATGTTTTTGTTTGTGCTTCAATTCTCTGCAGTATAGGGCAGATCTGTTCCCCTGTGAAATGATGAGTAAGGTAGCTAATGTGCCAGCATCTCCACTCAGGATGGGCTCTAGGACTGGATGTCAGACCTCATATCTCCTTTCTTAGTGGCCTCTGTCTGAGGTCATAGTGCTTGAGAGTGTTTTCTTTTGGTGCCTGAACCAACACCGCGTTCCATACCCCTGTATTTATATTCAGTGTGTCTTGGAAACGAGACAGAAGTTTGACGTCAGTTATATCAGTTCCCATGATTGAAAATAGCGGCAAAATATAATTGCTGGTATTACTGCACTTTCTAGCTGAGAACCTTTCATTAAGGGGATAGTGTTGCCTTGGTGATGCTTTTTGGAGAAGGGAGAGCGTTCATAAATTTACTTATTTGACAGGAGAATGAGTCCGTGTTAAATCACCTTGTGTGTTTTACTATTTGCTTATTCTACAAACTGTCAAAGCTGGATGTCATCGTGGGGTTTTAATTAGCTGGATTAAAATACAGCTTACACTGAAAAATGGAATATGCATAAGATAAGAAAGGCTATAAGAAGATGATAGGGAACGTTTCAGATCTTTCCCAAGTAAGACTCCAAACACTAATATAATCTGTTTGGTTTTTAGGTGGACTATTTGTGCTCGTGTTACCAACAAAAGTCAGATCCGTACCTGGAGCAATTCCCGAGGGGAAGGGAAACTTTTCTCTATAGAACTAGTTGATGAGAGTGTGAGTATTTGTCAGGTGGGGAAAGAGGAGTCTTCTACTCTGAGAAACAGCGCTCATCTCTGTGCAGGCCTGTGAGGTGAAAAACAATACTAAGCCAAGAAGGAACACGATTCTTCTTGTTTTTCTTCTATTGTAGTCTTCTGATGCTGTCTGGGGGCAAAGGGTTAAAGTCATAAATAAAATCCTTGACCTCAAACGAAAGCGTTTGTAGCAGTAGAAATTAGTTTTCTAAAGCTAAGTAGCCTCACGGGCAGGAGAAACCAGAGACACTGTCTGACTTGCTGGCAGCCTTAGTCGAAGCCCCAGGGGGTTATGTCTACTTAGGAGCCAAGTGGAGCTTTGGCCCACAGCAGAAGACATGAAGCAGCCTTGATATGTGATAAGTGATCGGTTTTGTGGGAGATGGATTCTGGCTGTGCAGACACTATATGCTTTTCTTTTTTTTTCTTTTTTTTTTTAAATAAATTTATTTATTTTTGGCTGTGTTGGGTCTTCACTGCTGCACACAGGCTTTCTCTAATTGTGACGAGCGGGGGCTACTCTTCGTCGCGGTACACAGGCTTCTCATTGCGGTTGCTTCTCTTGTTGCGGAGCACGGGCTCTAGGCGCGCGGGCTTCAGTAGTTGTAGCTCGTGGGCTCTAGAGCGCAGGCTCAGTAGTTGTGGCACACGGGCTTAGTTGCTCCGTGGCATGTGGGATCTTCCCAGACCAGGGATCAAACCCTTGTCCCCTGCATTGGCAGGCGGATTCTTAACCACTGCACCACCCGGGAAGTCCCTCTATATGCTTTTCTTAAACAAGACCAAACCATGATGAAGAGACGAAAAAGCCATGTTGTGGAGTCTCCACAAAGTCTCGTCATGCTATTTCTCTGTCCATTAGGGTTTTTTTGGTTTTTTTGTTTTTTTTTGCGGTACGCGGACCTCTCACTGTTGTGGCCTCTCCCATTGTGGAGAACAGGCTCTGGATGCGCAGGCTCAGCGGCCGTGGCTCACGGTCCCAGCCGCTCCGCGGCATGTGGGATCCTCCCGCACTGCGCCACCAGGGAAGCCCCATTAGTTTTGTTTATAACTCCTAATTTATACTTCAAGCATTCTTTTCAAACTGCTGCATATTTCCTATTTGTTGAAACCTCTAACAGGGCCGAAAATAACAGTTGGTTTGTTTTTTGTTTGTTTGTTTGTTTTTCAAAGATGGGATAATACCCTAAAATGTATTGACTGTGAGGGCAGAATCGGTGTCAGAACCTAATTTTTTTTTTTTTACCAAATTATTGGTATCATCTGTCATTTGGCTAAAAATACAGCTGTTAATTTAAGTTTCTTCTCCATCTGTAGCATTTTGACTGATGGAAAAGTAAAAGTGAAAATCCAATCACAAGCAACTTGAAAGTATGACTTGTTTTTAACATTTTTGGCAGTGACCCCTGAGTATGAAGTAATTCCTCGCTGGGTGCAAACATGAGGGAAACTGGTGAATCACAGTGGCTCAGCACACTTCCCTGGGGGCTTCAGTCGTGTCACTCAGTGTTCGAAAATTTTTATTTATTTATTTTTTTAGGTTTCTAACTTGAGGTTAATGAAGCACAGTAACGGGATCAACCAGTTAAACTTGGGTTGTTTCATCAGGGTTACTAACTTGAATATGTGACTGTGAACTGTGTGTTTCTGGGGTGACTGTGCTACTGCTTTAAAGATGTCATTTTGACACTAAGATGTCCTGTTTTTCACTGGTAAAACTTGAACTCCCCAATTCTAACCTGTTCTCGCATGCTTCTGCAGGGCGAAATCAGAGCGACTGCTTTCAACGAGCAAGTGGACAAGTTCTTTCCTCTTATTGACGTGAACAAGGTACAGTAGCATGGAGTCTAGAACGGGAACAGCCGAGCGGTGGGGTGAGGGGATGCTGTCTGTTGGAGAGCTATGTGACCTGTAAAGGGTTTTTATATCCAATTTGATGGCCTATAGCACGTTCCATAGCTTGGCCTCTTTTACAGGTCTATTACTTCTCTAAAGGCACCCTGAAGATTGCCAACAAACAGTTCACAGCCGTCAAAAACGACTATGAGATGACCTTCAATAATGAGACTTCTGTCATGCCCTGTGAAGATGGTCATCATTTACCCACAGTCCAGTTTGATTTCACAGGGGTTGGTGACCTAGAGAACAAGCCTAAAGACTCACTTGTAGGTAAGTATGTGTGCGAGAATGAAGAGAGTGGTGATTATTAGTTCTGTTTGCAACACATAGGGGAGGCATGAGACTTCCGTGCTTGCTGTCCAACCTCTGGTCATGCTGTAATGGGAGCCTTGACCATCTCTTGCTAAAATGTTGTGCCTGTGTTTTAGACATAATCGGAATCTGCAAGAGCTATGAAGATGTCACTAAAATCACAGTGAAGTCTAACAACAGAGAAGTCTCTAAGAGGAATATCTATTTGATGGACATGTCAGGGAAAGTGGTGAATGCTACTCTGTGGGGAGAAGATGTGAGTACCCGTGTTGAGTGGTCAGAGCACGTGCAGAGAGGCAAAGACGTAAAGAGCTTCCAGGGTGGTGGTCTTGCCCCGGAAGCGGTGGGGCTCTGGCCCTGTCGGCTGTGTAGACCCTTCCTAATGAAGGGTTGGACTATCTGGGGAGTATTTGAAAACCTTTATTTGATTTACTTCTGTGAGATTTGCTGATTTAGATTTTACATAGTGAAACGCTCTTTCCTCGAATTCTCGATTAGTTTTGATGCGTGTGAGTTTCTCTTGTATAGATTCCATGTGCCATTTATTGCATTCACTCTACTGTTGGCTGTTTCCCTTGTTTTCTGTAAAAATGTTTTGTGCATTCTTCCCGCTAGTGACAGTTGTTTGTATTTGTTTGGTGTCTTTGTTGTTATGCAGGCTGATAGATTTGATGGTTCTAGACAACCCGTGATGGCGATCAAAGGAGCCAGAGTTTCTGATTTTGGTGGACGGAGCCTCTCTGTACTGTCTTCGAGTACCATCATTGTGAACCCTGACATCCCAGAGGCCTACAAGCTTCGTGGATGGTAGGTTTTATGGGGCTAAACACAAGGGTTATTTGAGCCTTAGTTTGGAGAAGAGCTGGTTCTTTTGGTTCCCACGATCGGTATATGAGCTGTCTGCCAAGCAGAGAGCTTTGTTTCTGGGTGGAGCAGTGCCTGTATTTCTTGGAGACATTGTGCCTTCTGAAAGGATGGCTCTAAAGCCCTTCAACTGACAGACCTGTAATCCCATGACAAACCTGGAGAGTCGCAGGGAGGAATTAGGACGGGAATGTTGCCTGCTGACCTGGATCCTGCGAAGCAGGTGAGGCCGGCGGTAGCAGCTGTATGGTGAAGCTCTGTGAGCGGAGGCATCTTTCTTTTCATGACTCAAAGCGGTGGGCTTCTGCAGCGTCGGGGGAGAGAGTGCTTCTTTTTCCGTCCAGTCTCTGGTGCCGATTGCATCTTCTAGTATGTATTCACTGGACTCTGATCAAGTGCGGTGGGCACAATGGGCCTTTGTGGGCATTGCGTTGTTATTCGTGAAGCGCTCGGGGGATGAGGAGAGCCTACTAAAATCTCTTCACTATGTCTAGCTGTTTAGGGTGTTAAAACGATGCTTTAAAAGAGCACTTCAAACTGAAGCATGGTATGCAAGCATTGATGTGGTCAGGGAAAGCCCTGGAACTAGCTTGAGCTTAAATAATTTGTGTAGCTGTGGTCACAGGGGGGAGTGTGTTGGTTTCCAACCATGTCTTAGGGTTTGAGTGACTAAGGAATTAGCTCATATTACATACTCCCCACTTTTGTTTGAGCCTAATGTGAACCAGTTGCGCTAGTATTTGAATAGTTTCATGAAATATCTACTGGCATGATCATGTCACTTAAGCCAGCCTTGTGCATGTGGCCCCTGTGGATCTGTATTTAACTCTTCTGGTAGCTGCCATCACATTATAAGGGAAGGCCCATTCGTTAATAACCCGACCAGATGTAATCACAGCTTTAGTTTGTTCTTATTGCTTGATTTTCTTTCAGGCTCTGGAGCTCGACCCCAGTTCAATTGCGTGCCCACATTAAGGTCTTTGTATTTTTCTTGTCGATAATTGTGATCCCAGTCAACATAAAAAGACATGGCTGCCTCTAGAATAAAAGAACTTGGCATTGATCAAAGAGAAGCTCAGTGTACACGTCCCACTAGGCAAGGACTGGAGATGTTTAGATCTTGGTTGCAACGATGTGGAGTTTTTACTGTAAGGAGGGCTGCCTCTCTCCTTGCTCTGTTGACTCCGGTTAGCTGTCTTCGGTGGCAAATGTCTCCTTGGAATTTTTGAAACCGTAAACTCATGTAGCTAGTTGTGGTGAAACAGATTTATGGACCTTGCTGTGCCTCTGTGACAGATTTAGCCACTGATCTGACAGAACAAAAAGGCAATTGTCTGCAGCTTAGGGCGGCATCCATTCTGTTCTGTGCTCTCTTTTTAAGGAGCCTGTTCTGTATGTGGTTACTTCTAGTTATCCTCCTTTTGGGTAACATTGGCATGTTTTTAATCTCACACTGACTCTTCCCTGCCACAAGTATGTTTCTGAGACACTTCCTCTCGGGCCCCCTTTCCTTCATATTAGCTGATATGTGATCAAGAAATATAATCAATTTTATAATAATTTAACATAAATTAATTTCAACTTTAATAACGGCATAAATGGGACTTCCCTGGTGGCACGCCCAGTGGTTAAGAATCCACCTTCCGGGCTTCCCTGGTGGCGCAGTGGTTGAGAGTCTGCCTGCCGATGCAGGGGACATGGGTTCGTGCCTGGTCCGGGAAGATCCCACATGCCGCGGAGCGGCTGGGCCCGTGAGCCATGGCTGCTGAGCCTGCACGTCCGGAGCCCGTGTTCCGCAACAGGAGAGGCCACAACAGTGAGAGGCCCGCGTACCGAAAAAAAAAAAAGAATCCGCCTTCCAATGCAGGGGACGTGGGTTCAATCCCTGGTCCAGGAAGATCCCACATGCCGCGGAGCAACTAAGCCCGTGTGCCACAACTACTGAGCCTGCACTCTAGAGCCCGTGAGCCACAACTACTGAGCCCGCGTGCCACAACTACTGAAGCCCGCGTGCCTAAAGCCTGTGCTCCGCAAAAAGAGAAGCCACAGCAATGAGAAGCCCGCGCACCACAACAAAGAGTGGCCCCTGCTCGCCGCAACTAGAGAAAGCCCCCATGCAGCAACAAAGACCCAACACAGCCAAAAATAAAATTAAAAAAAGAAAATAACTTAAAAAAAAAAAAAAATATATATATATATATATATATATATATATATATATTGGCGTGAGTAAAATCTCGCTAAGAAGGTAAATCTACAAGGAAACAGATAAATACCTTCTAATAAATTACTTTGAATCTTATAATCTTTTGAAATTATACCAGGCTTAAAAGATCTTTCACCATGGGAACACTTTTTGCTACCCTGTTAAAATATGTCAACTGTCCCTTTCTATCCTGATACATTTCAGTGATGATAAAAATGCAGCTGCTGAGCAAAAATGAGCATCAGTAGCCCAAAGAACTATACTACAGCTCTCCATTGTTGCTTTTTTTGTTGTTGACTTTCCAGGTTACTGTTTTTAGGCCTTGGGCCCTCCGGCCAGTGTTGATATGCAAAGCTAATTCAATAAAAGTTTCTGTGGTAGTTGGGCACTGTCTTTCTTGACCACTGGGGGGCATCAAAGCAATTGAGATAAAAAAGAGGTCATTCCATTTCTTCAATAGACTTAAGATACAATGAGGAAGATACTACCATCAGCTCACTTGGCCATGACCTATGAAAGGGTGAGGGGTGGGGGTGGGGGAGGGGCTTCCCTGGTGGCGCAGTGGTTAAGAATCCGCCTGCCAATGCAGGGGACGCGCGTTCGAGCCCTGGTCCGGGAAGATCCCACATGCTGCAGAGCAACTAAGCCCGTGCGCCACAACTACTGAGGCCGCTCTAGAGACCATGAGCCACAACTACTGAGCCCGCATGCCACAACTACTGAAGCCCATGTGCCACAACTGCTGAAGCCCGCACACCTAGAACCCGTGCTCCACAACAAGAGAAGCCACCACAATAAGAAGCCCACGTACTGCAACGAAGAGTAGCCTGCGCTCGCCACAAGTAGAGAAAGCCCGTGCAACGAAGACCCAACACAGCCAAAAAAAGCAAAAAAGAAAGAAAGAAAAAGAAGAAGTTGGGTGGGGAGTGGATAGCCCGTATATAGCATGTAGGAACAAGTATCATATTCAATAAGCATATATAGTGCCTGTTATTCTTTGTTTTTCAGGTTTGACTCGGAAGGACAAGCCTTAGCTGGCGTTTCCATCTCTGATCTAAAGAGTGGAGGAATAGGAGGGAGCAACACCAACTGGAAAACTTTATATGAGGTTAAATCAGAGAACTTGGGCCAAGGTGACAAGGTATCTGCATTCCTAACTTTCTTCACAAAAGCATGTAAAATGTGCGAGACAGTAGTTTTCAGATTCCCTTTGTGGTACCAGCTGTTAGACCTTAATTCAGAGCTATGAGTCTCACCTGGGGCTCTGCCCAGAGCATGGCATGATGGTTGAGGATCCCAGCCAGAATGAAGGAGCTGTGCTTTCTAATAGGAGTATGTTACATCCCTCAGGTAGGTTGAGGCAGAAAGATGTTCAAGCTTTGACTTAGAGAGTTGTGTAGTTCTCAGAGGGATCTTAGCTAAGTGGTAGCAATCAGGTTGTATATTTTATGAGCTGCCTTGAGGTCCATATGTCTTTTCTCTGATTGTTCCTGCAAACTGAAATGCCCGTATACCAAGAAGGTGGCTTTTGAGATTATAGCTCACACTGAGCATTAGTCAGTCTCAGCATCAGACATCGGGCAGCTCACATGTGTGCCCTCACTGGCTGTAGAATATTAACGTCTCGTGGGCTGAGCGCTGCTGGTATTCTCTGACAAGAATAGCTCTGGTATTTGACTTTAGTTGCAACTTCCCTTTTAATGTTTGTATCTAATGACCCTCCTCCCATCTTAATCTAAACCTGTATTCTGTCAGCAATTCAATATTTAAATCATTTATTTCTCCTTTATGCTCCCCAAACCAGTAATTCCTGCTATATAATTTTCATATTATACAGTATAGTTTTTATTCCTTACTGTCCCATTTCGCTATACTCTCTTATTCGTCATTGTCAGTGACTGCAATTCATAATGCTGTTATACAGCGTCCTGAGAATGAAACACTGGACAGATCTGTGTCTCTTGTCAACCAGTCTCTTTCTTAGATCTAGGGGTAGACAGTATGTAACAAGAAATCAGGCCTAGAGAGTACCTGTTCGCACCCAAACTTTCAAGTCACACTTTGAATCTGGACCTTACCTGGAAATACAGAAACATCCTTCAGGCATTCTCCTCAGAGACTCCCCTTCTCTAGGGCCTTTTAGAGTGAGGATTTGCCCAGGCTCTTTAAACATCCACCGTATTGTTTTGCCTCTTCTGTTCTGAAACATCAGGAAGCCCCAGAGGCTGCTGACCTGGCCCTGAATTGGGTACACCCAGAGGGAAGTGCTTGCCCCCCAAAATTATTCATCCCGTATCCTTTCCGTGAGAGTTAAAAGGCAAAGCAAATAGCAACATAAAGCCCATGCACATGACTTGGCCCTTGCTACACTTACTTATCAGTGACGTCTCCACTTTGAAGACACTTGTTCAGTCTTTTTGCATTCTGAATTTGATGACTTAGATCAGGGATTCACAAACAGGCCGACGGGCCATATCCAGCCTGCTGCCTGTTGTAAATACAAGCGCACTGAAACCAGCCACCTGCTCTCATCTCCATACTGTCTGTGAACGATCTTGCACCACAGCAGCAGGGTGAGTGGCTGCAACAAAGACTGTGACCCAATGGCTTGTAAAGCCTGAATTAGTTACTGTCTAGCTTTTTACAGAAAAAGCTTGCTGACACCTGGCCAAATAGAGATAAAGTTGAATCTAGACGCTAGAAATCATTGCTGTTGTTTTTAATGTGGGAGGAATGGTTGAACATAACTGCTAGATTTTACTGCATTCCTCTGTATTTCCTGGTTCTGTTACCTTTGGAGGGTCAGAGGAACAGGAGGAACACGTCTTTGTCTCTTGAAGTCGTTGTCTTTCATATAATCTGTTTCAGTTTTAATTAATTTAGTCTAATTTAGAATTAGTTCTTTTATTATTAAGGAATAATATGCTTTATAACTTGGCTTATTACTACCTTCATGGGTTTTATAATCAGCACAAGTGACTTCTAAAACTATAGAATGAATTATTCCCAGTAATCACATTGTGATCATGAGAATTAGAATATGTAAACACTTACCCCTCATGTGTAAGGGCAAGTCCAGTCCTGAACATAGGCCTGTGCTCTGTGTCTCATGTCACTCTTTTCTGCTGAAGCCCGACTATTTTAGCTCTGTGGCGACAGTGGTGTATCTTCGCAAAGAGAACTGTATGTACCAGGCCTGCCCGACTCAGGACTGCAATAAGAAAGTGATTGATCAACAGAATGGATTGTACCGCTGCGAGAAGTGTGACAGTGAATTTCCCAATTTCAAGTACCGCATGATCCTGTCAGTAAGTAGAATGGGTGGATGAGGACCACTGTGGTATTTCTTGAGTGCCTACCAAGTGCCTGGCACTGTCTTTAGTTCAGGCTTTCCAGTTGTCTGGGATGCCAGCAGTGACTGAGAGCTGTCTTATGGAGTGCCTCCTGGTGACTGAAGGATGTACAATTTAAAATGCAGAGGACTTTGGTGGCTTGTTCAAAACCTTTAGTCCAAAGGCCATTGTGGCTGGATGGCCACTGAGTCCCTTGTGTCCAGATTCTGTGTCTGAAGGAGAGTTTAGTTGGGCTGTATCTCCACTAAGATCTGAAATCACACATACACACCACATCATGTTCCTGCTGTGATCCAGACTTACATTTTGAACTTCTTTCTTGGATACTTTTTACGTTCTTTGGAAAGAATATGGCATATATAGTGGAAATGGGTTTTTTCCCTGGAAATTATTTTAATGAGTAGAAAAAGTTAATCTCCCTGTCTCCTTAGTGTGTCTTCCTTTCATTATTTCTTTGCTGAAATAACGTAAAGTTGTGTTTTTTAGGTAAATATTGCTGACTTTCAAGAGAATCAGTGGGTCACATGTTTCCAGGAGTCTGCAGAGGCCATCCTTGGACAAAGCACTGCTTATCTTGGGGAGTTAAAAGAGAAGGTCGGCCGCGTCTTGTCTTATTACTGTAATAGTTCCCATGCTATAACACTTACCCACTTTTTGCTCTTTAATACTTTTTGGTTTGCTGCTTTTGGGTGTTGTATAGTTTCTCACTGATGATTATTTGAGAGCTCATCCGATTCTGTCTAATTGTGTCCACCTTGGATGTGCTAACAATGAGGCATGAAGTAATGTATAGAAAATGCTTTAAAAACAGCACTTCCAGCATTTTTTTCTCCCGTTACTGTTAGCACACCAAGAGTTGGTGTGCCTGCAATCACCTGAGATCTGGAAGGTGTCTTCTGAAATAAGCTGAAGTACAGATGTGCCTTTTTTTTTTTTTTTTTTGAGTCTGTGTTGGACTTTAAGTCCATTATGGTTTATCCCGGGACATTGAATAGTTCCCTGTGCTACAGTAAGACCTTCTTATCCATTCTAAATGTAATAATTTACATCTACTAACCCCAAACTCCCCCAGTCCATCCCTCTCTCCCCACCTTGGTAACCACAAGTCTGTTCTCTATGTCTGTGAGTCTGTTTCTTCTTTGTAGATAGGTTCATTTGTGTGATATTTTAGATTCCACATGTATGGTGTTTGTCTTTCTTTTTCTGACTTATTTAGTATGATAATCTCTAGTTGCATCCATGTTGCTGCAAATGGCATTATTTCATTCTTTTTTATGGGTGAGTAGTATTCCATTGTGTATATGTACCACACCTTTATCCATTCCAGATGTGCCTTTTTAATGTAATAAACAGTTTTCTGAAAAGTTGAATCAAATCCTGGTTTAAATTCACGTATAAGGTACTTGCTTATTTCATGTTGTCAGGTGGAATTCTTATGAAATAACTCTTTCATAAGATAACTTTCTCCATTTCATTTTTATAAATTAGTATTTTCACATATTAGTTTTATTTAATTCAGGGAATAGATTACTAATTATCCTAAACTTAAGAAAGGTACTTGCTCAGATAAAACATGTAAAGACCAATAAAAGCTATATTTTCTGGGCCACACGAATTAGCATCTATCTGTAGATTTTTTTCCCCTGTTTTCCTCCAAATCAGTTAGGATACTTATAAAAGCCACTAACAAAAAAAGGGTTTGTCATTTGTTTTGGTGTGTGTGTGTTTTTCTTTTCTGTCTTCTATTCTGTCCGTTTAGCTCTGCCCCTGTGTCTCTTTGAAATTGTCCATGAGCTCTCTAAAAATAATCCCAACAAGCCCTTTTACAGAAATAACTGGAATTGACTTTAAAGTATGATGGTATCTTTTATCTGTTTTGCCCGGTCCTCTATTTTCATATCAGATTTTAAGGCTCGAGGCAGCCTTTCAGGATTTTTTATGAGCTTATTACATTTGGCTGGTTTCACTGCCAGTGAATGAGGACATATAGAAACTCTTCCCTCAGGAACTATGATATTCTTAGAGTATGCGCTCCATGCTTTCACTGATCTTGAAAGAATGATGGCAGCTGGTATGGTTTTCTGAAGGTTTAACACATTGTTTTATTTACATACCCGAAAGCCTGAGGACTTTGTGTGTGTGTGTGTAGTAACCTTTACACAAAACAGTTCTATATATAATAAAGCTATTTTCATGTTTCAGGTGGCTTGCAAAGATAATACTTGACTGATATGAACTGTTTTTTAAAAAGTTCTTGTACGTTTATTTTATGCATATTTATATAAAATGCTTTCTCTGATCCCTGTTTACCAGACTTTTCTTTTTTTTTTTAGTTCAGCAGCTTAATCAAATAGTATTTGAGGGGCCAGAGAAAGAGGGAGAGAGGAATATCGTTTTTAAACTTTTTCCCTAACCTTTGCCTACTTTTCCTGTCTTCCTCACTTCCTCACCAAATCCATAGCTGTAAATCCAGAGGCTGAAATAATGCATGTGACAACTTGAACTTTTTTCTGAGTGTGTCCTCCCATTCTTAATTTGTGGTGAAGATGCTGAGCCTCAGATCTATTCCATCACAGACTTTTAAAGTTTAGAAATGTGTTTCCTAAGAGTGCTTCAGTTTCTTTTTTATTGTGGTAAAATATACATAAAACTTACCATTTTAACCATTTTTAAGTGTAAGTTCAGTGGCATTAAATACGTTCACACTGTTGCACAACCATCACTGTCGTCAAGCTCGAGAACCTTTTCATCCTCCTAAGCCAAAACTCTGGACCCATTAAACACTAACTCTCCACCGCCCCCGGCAGCCATCATTCCGCTTTCCGTCCCTATGAATTTGAGTACTCTAGGTAGAGTATTTTAATTTTTAATAAAATTCTACCTAAACAGTTTTATGTGATGAAATGTCACCTTAGTCATTCCTAAGAAATTTTAAACCACTGGGGGTGATCATTTTCTCAAGGATTTTCCTCAAAGTCTTTTCAGATATCTTATGGACATTTTCGGATGGTCTGGTAGTTTCCATGCCTACCGTTTTACGTTTGTTTTTGCAGAACGAGCAAGCGTTTGAGGAAGTTTTCCAGAATGCCAACTTCAGATCTTTTACATTCAGGATCAGGGTCAAATTGGAGACCTACAATGTAAGTGACATCACCCAAGGTGCAGGAGGGTTAGCAGTGGGGAACTGCTGTTTGTCACCCCCAGCAACATTATAGTGTTAACTGTCAGTTCCTTGCTTACTGTGTTCCAGACCCAATGCTAAGCACCCTGCATTTATTACTCACTGAATCTTCCCAGCACTGGGGTACCAAGCATCATCCTGTTTTCAGATGAGGAAACAGCCTTAAAGAGAGGTTAAGGGTCACGTCCAGTGTCAACATCCAGAGAAAAAAATGCTATGTGGCCTTTTTTTTTTTTTTTTTTTTTTTTGGCTGTGCCCTGCGGCAAGCCAGATCTTAGTTTCCCCAGGGATCAAACCTGCGCCCCCTGCATTGGGAGTGCGGAGTCTTAACCACTGGACCTCCAGGGAAGTCCCGCTGTGTGGCCTTTTCAGTTAAAACCTAGGGGTTTTTGGTTTGTGTCCCGACAAAATGGACTCACATCTTCCACATGGTTTGGGTTTCTAAAGTCAGTATGTGAAACAAAGACCATATGTAGTTAAAATTACCTTGAAAATTCCTTAAATTGCTCATAACATCATACGGTTGTAAAGTCATGATGAAACAGCCTTTATTGAGTACTTACTGTCTGCCAGATACTGTTCTGCACCCTTTGCATACATTGTCTCGCTTCATCCTGGCAGTAACCCTATGCGTAGAAACTATTGTTAGCCCCGTTTTTACCAGCAAAACAAGGTAGGCATACGGAGAATGAGTAACTTGCCGAAACTCATATGCTAGCAAGTGGCAGAGCTAATAATGGCACACAGGCAGTCCAGCCTCAGAGCTTTGCTCTCAACCATGCTTAGAAATACGACTGGGTTTAGTCAGTACAGAGCACACTGCAGCGTGTGAGCCCCTGAGCTGGCCTCACCCTGTTCTGCCTCTGCAGGCAACGTCCAACCTAGTGAACCTGTGAACCTGCGGCAAGGGGAGAGAATTCAGAAAACTCCTCTGCTTGCCTCAGGGTTTACTCGTTCTGTTTTATTGTCAGACCTTAACCCTAATACCTGCTGATAGCTGTGCTTGGTTTTGTGAGCGTTAGATGAGACAGGGACTCCAGATGTCAGTGATAACGATGTCAGGGTGGTGGATGTCAGGGTGGTGTCGGGAGGGAGGGATGGAAGGGTTGCTCGGTCCCTGAATGGTGCGGACAGGGCAGGTGAAGGGCAGCGAGGTCGCCTCTCTCAGGGCTGAGGTGGGCCCATGGCAGGCCTCCCTCCTCTGCCGTGGGTGCTTCTCCGCTCCCCATGGCCCCTGCTTTCAGAGCCAGCCGTGTGGCTTTAGGAAGTCACTGTCTCCTCTGGGCTCCTGTTTCCCCCTCTGTAAAGAGAATAAATTGAACTTCATGAATCCTCTGAGGTCCATCGCACTTGGAGTCTAGGTTCCTGAGCATTTGGGAGCGCGAGGGACAGGTGAGAGGGGTCTGTATCGAAGGGAGGCCTTTGTCCACTCTCCCGGCCCCAGAAACTCTGGCCTGGGCTCTCACCATCATTGTTTCCTTATCGGAATGACAGAACTCTGAACCCAGCGTGTCTTTGTGATTTCTCCTGCTGGGATCGTTGAAACCATTGCCCCATGGCCACAGGCTTTCCTTCATTCACAAATCGCTTTTCTCTTTTCAAAGGATGAGTCTCGAATTAAGGCCACTGTGATGGACGTGAAGCCCGTGGACTACAGAGAATATGGCAGAAGGTTGATCATGAGCATCAGGAGAAACGCTGCGGCGATGTGAGCCAAGCCTGCTAACGGGGCAGGAGTCTGTAGACAGAGGGCTAAAGCGAACTGACCCCCAACCCCGACCCCCGCCCCGCCGCGCCTGACGACTCTGCGTTAGCTGCACGGTGTGGAGTGCCTCTCTGTGGGGGACTAAGCCATTGCCTCTTGTGCGCATCTGGGAACCCACTGGCAGCAAAGGGAAATCTGCTCGGAGGGCTGTGGTGTAAACCGTGTCAGACCTCAGGGTCAGCTGGCGGGGAGTGTAGTACCAGTCACTCCTTCTGTCTTTAGGCTTTTGTCAGTTTTATTAAGATTTCATTATCTTCAACCAGGAATTATGTCCCAAGCAATTGGCCCTAAATCTGCAGGCAGTGAAATAAATTATGTAAGTAGGGTTTCCACTTCTCCAGTGGTGACACCTCCACGGCTCGGGTCCCTTCTCGGGAGGGAGAGCCGAGAAGTGATTGTGCAGAGGAACCTGGGTGTTTTAGTAGGCGTGTCTTCCTAGATTCAAAGGCGCTCTTTCTAGAGGTGCCACATAGTTATTAGTGCTCGGAATGGCAATAGGGTAGAGTTATTAATCAGTCATATCTTTTCTATCTGAAAATATCCTTCCTTCAGGGTCTAATAGACTGAGTCAGATGGGTCTGATATTAATCAAAATTGTCTCTTCTGAGGAAGGCTGATAAGCCTTGGCTTGCCGTCCCCTAGGGACATCCAGGCAGCTACAGAGCATTGCTTTAGTTTTCCCTTCAGTTAATGTTGCATTTTGGTTGGTATGCCTTTTCTACCTGTACATATTTCTTGTATTTGTATGTTTCTTTTCTTGATTAAAGCTATGTTAAATAGAAGGGATTTTGAAAGGAGAAGCCCTTTGTTTCCATTGCTTTGTTTAATAAACAGTATAGTCTCTGCTTGTGAATCCTACTTTCTTTGAATGCAAAGGGCTCTTGTAACTGGAAAGCAATTAATTAGCCTTCATAATAAATGTTCACTGGGGGGAGATATTAACTCATTACAAACTCGAAGATTAGTCCAAAGCATGGAGATGATTCTTCCTAATGTTTGCAGCCCTGAAATGCATCTTTAAAAGAATGAAAAGACCCCAAACGAAAAGCCACTGTGCCCTGGAATGCTGATGATCTGGCACTTCGGGATTTTATTGATGTTTACACAGCAGTCTTAACACCACCCAGGCTTTGAAATGTGAACAGACAGTGAGCTGGGAAGAAAACAGTAATTATGCTGCTGGGCTTTTCAGTCGGCAAGAGCATGCTTCCTCTCTGTGTTCCTAATCATATTAATTACCTATCTGGTTGCTGCAGCCCACCGCTTGGCATTTGCTGCGCAGCTCTCTCCAAGCATCTAGGCAGCGTCGCAGTCTTCCTGCAGCACCAGGCCCTGGTTTTTAATCTGGGCAAGTGGGGCACGTGGAGGCCCTTGGTGGAGCTGGGGAGTGATCACGTCCTGTCTGTGTCATCCTTAGCTGTCCTCTTTCGGGAGGAACCAGCCGGCGCTAGGCAGGGTGACTCCCGTTTTTCAGAACATAGAGCGGCCTTTTCTCAGGCCCACTAATTGAGCACGTTCTAGTCTCAGAAGATGGCCACTGGGCTGCACTTGATTCTTTGGCCGAGGCCTCAACGATTTTTATGGAAGCTCCTTTCTGTCTGACCTTGCGTGTAAAGCGCTGACTAGAAAGTTACACTCTTCAGCACTCTGGTGGATTGACAAATTGTGGGTTAGAAGTGGCAATCTGGCTTTCAGTCCGGTAATGAGTCTTTTATATCCGCTGCTCCCAGCATTCCCTTCTTTCCCTATCACGGCTTCCACCCCGTGAAGAGCACTGACCAACGGTGCGACCCTGACGCGTCTCTGGAACATTGTACCAGCCGCCATGCGTTCTCAATGCCCACGCGGTGACACGAGTACGTCTACGCAGATGCGATTAGAAGTCCACAGGGGATGTTCTGAGATAGGGCGGCTCCCTCAAGGGAGGATGTTTAGCAGATTTCCCTACTAAAAATCAAATCACCAGTAGCGGAGCATCAGGAATTGGCTCCACTGTTAGGCTTCTAAGAGCTTCAGGTCCCGAAGGCTTGCCTAAATAGATTCTGGCCCACAGTTCTTAGAATTCTCTTGGAGATAGTTTACCTTGAAAGGCTGTTCATGTTCTATTTCTCATCTTTCACTTGGAGATCAATGTTTATTTTGTGTACACCATGACATCAGCGTTAGGCAATTAGGAGAAAATCTAATCATTTCACCTTTATTTTAAATGGCTCTTGGATTCCCTCCAGCCTCATTGTGAAGGAGGCAGGGGGAAAAAAAAGGGTAATAATCTGATTTCTGTCCATATTTTTAGTGTTTTATGCTTTCCATTAAAGTCTTGCTTATCTCCAGTGTGCTTGTTGTGACTTTTTGAGCTGCAGGGCCAAGAACTTCCCCTCCCCGACATTTTTTTCCTGAGTGGCCTGTCTTCGAAAAGTATAAATAACATCGATCGTGGTGTTTAATACACTAATGAAACCCATGGTTATTGACTATATAATTAATATACTGTCTAAAAGTGAAGTTTGGTAGCCCAGTATACAAAGGTTTATATATTGACGTGTTTCTTTGGCAATATGCCTTCTAAGGTTTTATTTATAGAAAATGAAACTGTTTGTTGCATCTCGTTTCCTTGTCACTTGTTAGAAAGCCACTTCTCCCCCCAGTAAATTGATTGTTTCCTTATCTCAAAGAGAGGATTTCCCCCCTCGTATTCCCCCTCCCTTTTTTATGCGGTTTGTTAGCTCTTAAGTTTTATAATCCACTCTGCTGGTAGAGTTCTGGCTTTCAGAAACACTTTTGGGAATAATCCTTTTTTTCCTCAAAAAAGAGAGACTTTAGATGTTTAATTTTCATTGTTTTGGAAAAAAACCTCAACTGAGCATGTTTCATTATTAAGCTGATAAGTATTGTTAATGTCAAGGAAAAAAAGGAAAAGAATGGGTACTGTTAGGACCATTGACTGTTTCTTAACACAAGTAATCCATGTTCATCGTAGAAAAGTAAACTGCAGACAAGAAAAAACAAAAAACAAAATTGTCCCACCAATCGGCAATAACTGCTTGTATAGCTGACTGCTCTTCTCTATACTTGTATGTGTGTATAGTTTTAACTTAAAAATGGGATGATATTATGCATATTATTCTATAACACTTTGTTCCTAGCACTAAAGGATGGACCTCTTTCCTACTTCAATAAAAATAGATCTGTGTTATTTTTTTTTAGATCTGCATCATTTTAATTAGTATTTGCCTATATGAATGTGTGAATTTATTGAGCCAGTTCACCTACTGGATATGTATATTTTCTAGCTTTTTAAATTTTATTGAGATATAATTGGCATATAACATTGTATTAGTTTAGACGTACACATACTTTCTAATTGTTATCATAAACTCAGATTTTGATAGGCAGAAGCATTATCCTTTGTTGCACTGGGAAAATGTGTGTCTTCTCCTCTCGTTCTGTACGTTTCTCTGTGCTTTCTTTGCCTCAGTCCAGTGAGAGCTCCTCTGACCCTCACGGGCTGGCAGGTGATTTGAGCAGGCACTAGAATCCTCTGGAGCAACAGCAGGTAGAAGACCAGGAAGGAGAGGCGCAAGGAAGGCCCAGAGCCACCGGTGGCTTCATCCTACCTACCACGTGGACGGGCTTGTGGCTGCGAGAGGAGGCTTGGATCCTCTTGTTTTCTGCTAGAAATGGCCTCTTGAACACATCTGACTTGCTTTATAGATCAACCTGATTCTTTATCTAAAGCTATTAATGAATGATTATTAAAAATCTTTTCATTACATTTGCGATGGAGGTTTCAAGTCATTGAGAAAAGTATGTAACACCTGTCTTCACTGACCACCTGTGCCACCCTCTCCTTCTAGGTGACTAATTTTGTTGGTTTGGTTTTTGGCCACACCACACAGCTTGCGGGATCCTAGTTCCACAACCAGGTAATGAGCTCACGCCCTCAGCAGTGAAAGTACGGAGTCCTAACCACTGGACCGCCAGGGAATTCCCGTAGATGACTTTAAATCAAGATAACCAGGACTTCCCTGGTGGCGCAGTGGTTAAGAATCCTCCTGCCAAAGCAGGGGACACGGGTTCAATCCCTGGTCTGGGAAGATACCACATGCCGCAGAGCAACTAAGCCCATGTGCCACAACTACTGAGCCTGCGCTGTAGAGCTCGCAAGGCACGACTACTGAGCCCGTGAGCCGACAGCCCGTGCTCCGCAACAAGAGAAGCCACCGCGATGAGAAGCCCGCGCACCGCAATGAAGAGTAGTCCCCGCTCCCCGCAACTAGAGAAAACCCGCGTGTAGCAACGAAGACCCAGTGCAGCCAAGAAAAAAAAATCAAGATAACCTTGTCCCCAAGAACTGCAGTCTATTTGGAGCAAGGCTTGGGGCTAAGTAGTAATATCACAACTCAAATTAAAATTCAGTAAATGGAGAGATCACTGGAGACTGGAGTCATCAGAAGAGATTTCACAAAGAATTGGTTGATTTGAGACTCACAAATTGTATCCTTCATTTAGGTCAAGGCCATCTGATCTATATGGAAAACACATGCAACGCCGGCTAACAGCCATTCATTCCATATTCACTGCTGGCAGATGAAGCTATGTAGATGCCATGAGAGTTAGGTAGATGGCACCAAAGGAAACTGGGCCCCTGTATGAGTAATGTCTGACCATGGCTGATGTAGGAGGACTTACGTGTATTACCTATTGCCAGACCCCAACTCTTGCACTGGGCTTGTCGTAAGAGTTTGTGACTCGCCAGTGAACTTGTGGCTGTTCTTGAGACCGAACCTACCACCTGGCCATTTTTTTTGCAGCCTTCTAGCTTTGTCAGTTTCTTCATGGCTGTCACCTTGGACCCCCTTACTCCTTAGCTGTTGATAAATCTCCGATGTATACTTTTCAAGAAAGCAGTTTCTTTTTCGGCCTTGAATATAGACCACGTGAAAAACAATCCCACCTGCCTCGTGAGAAATATTTATATCCAATTCAAAAGTAATCGTGTAGGGCTTCCCTGTTGGCGCAGTGGTTGAGAGTCTGCCTGCTAATGCAGGGGACACGGGTTCGAGCCCTGGTCTGGGAGGATCCCACATGCCGCGGAGCAACTAGGCCCGTGAGCCACAACTACTGAGCCTGCGTGTCTGGAGCGTGTGCTCCGCAACAAGAGAGGCCGCCATAGTGAGAGGCCCACGCACCGCGATGAAGAGTGGCCCCCGCTTGCCACAACTAGAGAAAGCCCTCGCACAGAAACAAAGACCCAACACAGCCAAAAATAAATAAATTAATTAATAAAACTCCTACCCCCAACATCTTTAAAAAAATAAATAAATAAGCGTGTAAACTTTTGATAATCGTGAGCCAATCTTACAAAATCGTATGTGCTCCCTGGGGTATTACCCAGTTGATAATTGGAAGTTGGTGCTTTCATTAAAAATGACAGCTTCCTCAGTTAACATTCTTGGTGCTTGTAAAATGCAGATAACTCAGCCTATATTTAACTTGTGTGGTGCAGCTTCCTTTCCGTGGTTAGGTAACCAGGCGCTGGTGCCCGTGAAAGCAGGGGAGCTCGCTGCAAGGAACGGCAGCTTTGTGCCCATGAATGCCCTTCCCCGAAACGGAGTCAGAACAACCAGGACCTTTTAAAAATAAGCTCTGATTGGACTCTCATCTCTCCTCTCACGGTGGACACTGCTGTTCATGTTGAAGTTTATTTATATCTTCAGTCAGCCATGGTACAGAGGTCATTTCTATTGGCCTAAAATTTTAGAGGCTTATGTTTGCTTCGGAAAGCTGATCTCCCCAGCACGTAGGCTTGGAATGCAAAGCTGGTCTTTGTAGAAGCTCTTCTGCCTCCACAGCAAACCACCCCCTACCACTACCACCACCACCACCAATTTCTTTCTCCGCCATTTATTTAAAATTTGAACAGCTTTCGAAGGTGCATCCCTGTAGACGAGCTCTCCTCCCCTAATGGGCTCTCTCCAGGCAGCAAACCTTCCATGAAGGAGCCACTAATTAAACAGAAAATGGTTTGTCTTGCTTAGCCACGTTCCATGAATCTAGCAGTCAATTTAGAAGATGGCAACATCCTTCTTTATGGCTATGACTTTAATAATATTCCTTTTTTATAGATTTTATTTATCTATCTATTTTTGGCTATGTTGGGTCTAAGTTGCTGTGCGCTGGCTTTCTGTAGTTGTGGTGAACAGGGGCTTCTCTTTGCTGTGGTGCGCAGGCTTCTCTCGTTGCAATGGCTTCTCTTGTTGTGGAGCACGAGCTCTAGGTGCGCAGGCTCAGTAGTTGTGGCGCGTGGGCTTAGTTGCTCTGCGGCATGTGGAATCCTCCCAGACCAGGGCTCGAACCCGTGTCCCCTGCATTGGCAGGTGGATTCTTAACCACTGCGTCACCAGGGAAGCCCCTAATAATATTCTTTTGTCTTCCTGCCAGCGGTTAGGGTGTTTGTTTGTGTGTGTGTGTGTGTGTGTGTGTGTGTGTGTGCGTGCGCGCGCGCATGTGTGCGCGTGTGTGTCCTGTTTCTGTCTTCGTCTCCATCTTGAAGAGGAAGTTTCGTTGCCATGGACTTTTTATGAATATCCTTATTAAAGTTACTCTTGAAGGATCAAACCCACGCAGAGCCTTCCTGGTTAGAGAGCTGGGCTGTGGGAAAGCGTTTCCATTTGCAGTGGAGGCACGCACAGGGCTTTCAGGGAAGATGCCTGTCAGTCAAAGGGCTCTCGTGTTGTGAGAGGCCCACACGGCTCTCTGGCCTTCTCCCTCCGAGGGAGAATTGGAGGCGTTAGCAGGCTTCCCTGGGCAGCATCACTCCCGCCCGGGTGGATGTGCACACCCCAGCCAGGCTGCACATGACTCCTAATAGAACCTTTAGCTCCTGGAGCCGAGTCTCATTTCGTGTGTGTTATTCAAGTGAGGGAGGCTAGAAAAGCAGAGCCCTCTTAAATAGAGAGTGACATCCTTGCATCGTAGTGGTGTTCCGTTCGTGACATAATTGTCACAGCAAATTACCAGTTAGGTTAAATATTGAGCTGGTAGTTCTCGGAGCTTCAGTTATTTGCTCCACCCCACCCTCCCCACCCGCCCCTACCCTTGCCATCACCTGCTATCCTGCACTTCTAACTTGATCTTCTGCCAAGTGGTAGCTTTTAAGTGAGGCTTAGAGAAGATACACTTTACAACGGGAGCAATAAATCCGGCTTTGGGCAAATTATAGGACTCCAGGATCATCTAAATGAGGGGTACAATTTTTGCTCGGCGTGGGAGGGGGCGTAAGCTGGGTCATCTTTTCCGACTTCTAACTCCAGCTATAAAACTGCTGGGTCAGTCGGTATATCTCACGAGGCTGTTTCCTGATGTGAAAACCCCATTTGAGATGCCACAAGAAATGCAAAGGAAATAAATATGACTCGGTCCCTTGTCTCCAAATTTTAATCCCTCTGGGGGAAGACCCACAACATGGAAGAACACTTCTTATAAACAAGCAAAGAAATAGCAGATTGAGTGTGTGGTGTGGGAAAGGAGCGGGTGGAGAGGAGAGAAAAGACTCTGGTGGAGGCAGTCCCAGCACGTGTGCGTTGTCCTCATAAGGGCGAGAAAATGGATTGGCAGGGAGAAAAGAGAGGTCCATTTCCAGCTGAAGGAGCGGCACACGCGTAGGCTCGGGAGCAGGACAAAGGAAAGCGGGTGTGGGTGAGACCGAGTAAATCAGCGTGGCTCAAGTGATGGATCTTTGTAGAGAAATAGTAAGCGAGATTGCTGAACATCAGGAGAGCGGCTCGGAGCTTAATACTTAAGCCCTTTGGAACGCAGGTCCCAGCGAGCATCCTTTGTCTTTAATTGACCAATTGTCGGCTGCTGCTAGAGCTGGTGTCCTGGCCAGCCAGGTGCCCGGGAGGATTGCTCCAGCGCAGCCTCTCTGCTTAGCCAACTAAACAGCCGAGGAAATCCTGCAGGGGATGTTATTGGAGTGTTGTACACTCCATTCCTCACAAGCTTCATGCTGGGCAGCTCATTTTCTTTGGACAAAGATAGACTGGCTCCCTCTCTTGTTGATGGAATGAAAATTCTCCCTTGCATTATGGCTCATGTGATAGCTTTGGAGACAGTGCTGTGGGGATAATGAAGAGTCTCTTAATGGCTCTAGTTAAACCCAGTAATATCCCTCTATCAACCTTCAGCCGGCTGTGGGACTGTAACCCACATCTGTATTCCTCAACGTCTAGTACCCACCGCTGGCATCTTCAGAGCGCTAAGACGACACTGGCCATCACTCCCCTGTCTCCCGGAGCATATTTACAAACAGGCGCTCGTTCCTTGACTCTCGGGTTGTGCCTCCTCCGGCTCCAGCTCGTCGGCTGAGGTCAGTCTCCTTGAAAACACTGGGCAAGTCCAAGTTATTTCGGCCACAGCATCACCCTTCTCAGTCTCTTAGCTACTGGCCTGCTGGTTTAGTGCCCCCAAAGGAAGAGAACTCATCTTGTTCCGGAAAGGGGGGAACTGAATTTGCTTCAGGACCCGCCTAGGTCTAATTAGTCCAGTCTGTAAGCAGGGTTTGCCCCCTGTGTGAGGTGTGTGTGCACGCATGTGGCATGGGCACGCGTGTGCCCTCGGCTACAGTAACCCGTGCTCAGCGATGGCTGCCGCTCCCTCAGCTGGGCCCGCCTCAGTCCTGTTCTCAAGGCAGCTCTGGTGCATGAGGCCACCTTCCAGCCCCTTGGCCTTCCAGAATTTCCCATATTCACCCCCAAATGGAAAAGTAGCCAAGTGGATATGAACAGTCAAGGCAACTTTCAGATGCACTTGAGTGAACTAAGATATCCGCCCAGGGCAGAGGAGGGGGATGGCGAGGGGGCAGGAGAAAAGGCATAGGTGAGGACAGAGGTCACTTTAACCTAAATTAAATAATGGAAATGACACTTATGAACAGCACTGAGAACAAGGCAGCCAGAGCTCCCTGACCAGGACGAATGGCTCTCCTGGGGAACAGCCTCCTGTCCTGGACGTGGGGGGAAGGAAGGGGTCCCTCCACCAACCAGGGCTGAGGCAGGGCCTTCGCTGCCTGATTTAGCCTGGAAGTTAAAATCGCTGGAGCAGTTTACAGAAACACCAGAGTGAGCTGTGGCCCACAATCAGTAGGCAGGATCCAGAGATGATGGCATAAACGTTTCAAATGTGCTCAGGGTAATTAGTTTTGAATTACCATGTGCATATTTTAAACATTTAAATGATCATCCCAGGTTTTCAAAAACAGGTCACACAGCTTCGTGTCGCTCACCCTCCCAGTGCAGCCTCCCCGCGAGAAAGCAGTGGGCGCTGGGCTCGGGATGGAGCCAGGTGGATGGAGCAGAGCGGTTCTGCGGCTTCCACGGAGAGAGAGGAGAGAGAGCTGGAGCCACGCTAAGCCCTGGGATCAAGAGGGATTAGGCCGAAGCCCCGGTCCTGGCGCAGCCTGCTCGCCCAGGACTTTCCTTCCTCCAATCCAGTGTCGTCTATGCCAGTTTTTCAAAACGATTTGTTCAGCTTTTACGTTTTCCATTGTGCATGAAAATGCAATTCCCGTTGGGTAGCTTTCTTTTTTTTTTTTTTTTTTTCATTTTATTTTTTGAAGACCTTGGACAGATGGGAAACTTGAAAGATGATTAGCCAGGTAGGAATGACATGTGGGGTTTTACACCGGCGACCATGTGCACCAGTCAACTTCCAGCAACTTCAGTCCCTCCATGTTTAGGCCAGAATGCAAATAGATGTTTCTAAAATTCCTAACTCAGTAAACAGCAGGAAGGGCAAGGGCTTTCATGCCACAACCCTGCGGCCTCTCTCCTCTTACAGGAATTACTAAAGGAGGTGCACGCTGATATCTTACAGAGGACCTTTCTAGGTCCTTCCTGTTTGGAGAAGGACCTAGAAAGGGGGGTGTTTATAAAGTCAGGTCTCTAACTTAATAAAGGACCTGAATTTAGAGCAGAGGCTTAGAGAGCCGCCCGGCATCCTTTTCTCCTGTTAAATGATGTTCCTCCAGCAGGGGGAGCTGGGAGAATTAAAAACTATGAGCCCTTGTCTAGGACCTTTTGAGTGGGAGCTATCTGTGCGGAGATCCTGATTGAATGAAAATTGTTCATTATGCAAACTGTGTGGTTCGATACACAGAGGCAGCCCCCAGGCACAAACCCCAAGTAGTTGCTTTTTCTCTCTGCAGATTAAAACATATGAATTGCTTTGATGTAATCTTAGAACAAATCCTAATAGAAATTTTATTTCTTCTGAAGTTGCCTGTCATTTCTTATTGCCCCCCTCCTTCTGTCCTATTAATACCCTTACAGTCAGGGATATATGCAGCAGAGTTTAGACTGTATTTGAGGATGGGAACAGTGTGCTTTCCTTGGCAATGGCCCAGGTTATTTAAATACACGTACACTGCTTGCAATATGTTTAATCTCTTGGTTTCCCCCCTCCCCGCTATTTATCATCTTAATGGAATGCTACAGAACATCACATTATGCAATGTGTTTAAATTGATAAATTATATTAGAAAAATATTGGATCAGATATTTTTAATGGTAAGTGCGTTGTGTTGAAATATTTTCTCATTAGTAGATCACTGGCTTGCAGGGTAGGCGTTGCAAGGATTTGGGAATAAGCTATATTTATGACCTATTTGGCTAATTAAAATTAAAGCATAATTTTAGCATGAAGTTCCTGCAAGACTTTGCAGAGAGGGTGGAGGAAGCAACTTGCCCAAATCCGGTTACTTTTAAAGTCAGTTGCCATAACAACTTCACGTGAGCCATATTTTTACTTGAAAATTCCTTTTAGGATTCGGTTGCTATAATAATATGCCTCAGCTCTTTTTAGGAGGCATATTTTCCTATTTTCCTTTTGTGATCATTTCAAGGCTTTCAATACTGTAACAAAAATGACCGTGTAAATAGCTCAACTCTTCCTTCTTCCACAGAAGCAGAGTAGCCCCCCAGAATGGAAGTGTGGGCTACAGGGAATTCTTCTGCAGGGAGGGCTCTCCCAGACCACGGGGGAAGAGGGCCACGTTCTAGGGGTCCATTGCTGCAGGAGCCAGTGTCCTTGTGGGTGGGAATCATTAAGCCAACAGAATTTTCTGAAGTGTGACTGTTCAGCTTTTCTGTGTCCTGGGGGTTTTGCATAAGGCAAAGGCCAGTCTGTATTCTGGAGGCCTACCGGCTGCCGTCAACTTGTCGTTAAGAGGACCTACTGGCATTTGATGACCAAGTGAGGCAATTCCCAAAGCATTTACTTAGAAGCAGAGTCGTAGCAGAGTAAAGTTCAGTGCCCTTTCTTGCGCCGTTTAGCTGTTAACCTTCATTCATTAGACGATATGACCTCAGAGAAGCACTTGTATCCAAGCTCTTCTGGCCACAGGTACACCAGAGGGGTCTAGTTGCTGCCAGCCTTCCAGCTCTCTCCGGGGCTGACACTGTCATTGCTAAGGGCAAGCTCGGGGTCCCAAGGAAAAGGTTTTGCAAGTGGGAAGAATACGGAATTTCAAAAGATTTATGGTCCCATCTCCTTGAAGGAACTCAGCTGTTCCTGCCCACTTCCTGTGTCCCTTCCTGGGTGGAAGCTGTGATCAAGTCTTTGAATTGACCCCACTGTGGCTTTAGTGACCACAGCTCCTCTTCCTGGGTCTTTCCGTGGTCCTTCCTCCCCCTCCCCCATCTTTCCTCCTCCCACCCCAGCTCTTTGGTGGGATCTCGAATTGTCACATCTTTCCTGGGACTCTGAGGCTTGCAAAGGAGGATAGTGAAGACAAGAGGGGACCTGACGGCTCTCCTTCCTTCCCCCGGGGGTCTCTGTAGTGGGCAGCCCACTTCGCCTCCTGATGTCCTTACCTGTGCAGTGAGGGTAACGCTTTCCACCACCCCTGCTTTATAGGGCGGAAGTGAGGATCAACTGCAATGATTTGTGACAAAGAGAAAGCATAAACCCCTCTATAAATGTGCCAGGGATAATAAGTGTTATATTTTCTCCTCTGGGTGAAGCAGGCTTGGGAAGTATGGAGCTTATACTCTAGAAAAATCAGCTGGGCCGGAAACAGGAGCTGCTCTTTCCAGAGCTCGGCAGTGTGTCTCTGAAGGAGATTCTGGTGAAGGTTTGCGTCTGTTTGGGGACGCTCAACCTTTTGATTGTTCCGTACACGTCCGCTGAAATGTAATACTTGACATTTCTCAACCACCGGTTGTGCTTTTTTTGTTTCCCCCATACCGAATGTAACTGAACTATATGTTCAGGGAAATGGAAATAAAACATGATTGCTTGGTTTTGATATGAAGCTGGAGTTTCTGATTCACCCTCATCCTCCTTTGAGGACTTTCATCCTTTCCCCACATTCTGGGCCCCCAGCATTGGAAGCAGACTGTTCCTTCACACAGGAGGGAGCCGGCATGGGGTGGGGATGGGGGCACCAAATGAGGGCTCCGCAGTCCGACAGATCTGGGTTCAAATGCCATATCCTTCACTTATCTGACCTCAGAATTCATCCCCTCACGTAAAAAGCACGGAAGACAACAACCCATGCCTTTCAGGCTGTTGTGAAGATTAGAAGTACTACTTGCAAAGCACCTAGCATATAATGGGCTAAATTCAAAACCTGCAGTGATGATTGCTGTCCGTGCTCGTGGAAGGGCCGAAATTCCTTTGGTCAGTCTGACCCCACTGCCAGTGCCCTGTGACCTCGGGGAGGGGGCGATACTTTCATTCCCTCAACTGATTAGAATGAGACAGCTTCTGAGCCCGGGGGTGACCTTCATTTTCAGAGTTCCTGAAGGCAAATCTGGGACAGTGTGTGGACAGCATTCCAGGTAAGTGGTTTTGACTCAGCTGAAGAAAGTGTTTTATAATGATCAGAACCGACCAATGACATGAGGTCACTTTAGACTATAATGAGCTGCCATATGTTTTCCATTAAGAAAAGGCTGGTGGGACTTCCCTGGTGGTGCAGTGGTTAAGAATCCGCCTGCCAGTGCAGGGGACATGGGATGGAGCCCTGGTCCGGGAAGATCCCGCATGCCGTGGAGCAACTAAGACCGTGTGCCACAACTACTGAAGCCCACGCGCCTAGAGCCCGTGCTCTGCAACAAGAGAAGCCATCGCAGTGAGAAGCCCGCGCACCGCAACAAAGAGTAGCCCCCGCTCGCCGCAACTAGAGAAAGCCCACGTGCTGCAACTAGAGAAAGCCCACATGCGGTAACAAAGACCCAACACAGCCAAAAATTAATTAATTAATTAATTAATTAACAAAAAGAAAAGGCTAGTGTAACATAACATTGTAAAGCAACCATACTCCAATAAAATTTAATAAGAAAGAAAGAAAGAAAGAAAGAAAGGAAGGAAGGAAGGAAGAAAGAAAGAAAGAAAGAAGGAAGGAAGGAAAGGAAGAAAGAAAGAAAGAAAGAAGGAAGGAAGGAAAGAAAGAAAGGAAAGGCTGGTAAACATTTGCAAAGCCCCTGTAGGAGAAGAGCCCTGTGCTTGGTCCTTGAAGCTCAGAGGACAGACCGTGAGGAGGAACATCCTGGCTGCAGGGCTTGGCTTAACACCTCCCTCTGATTCCCTTCCTCTCCGGGGATTCCTGCGGGGAGATGCTCTGTTGTGGCCCGCTATCTTAGAAACCGCCTCCAAGGTTTCTAAGGTTCTCAGGGCTGAGTGACACTCTGAGACGGGAACATGGCTTTGAAAAGTGTTGCCTGGCTTTGAGGAAAGGCTCGGTGTCCCTGTGGCTTTGTTACAGAGCCAAAGTTACAGGTACCTCAAGGGCAGGCAGAGAGTCCATTGGGTGGTGGACTAGAATGAAGGCTTTGCCTGAGAGCAGTTCCCCAGATGGCTTTGGCTGTCACTGTGGGTTGAATGGTGTTTCCCCAAAAGCTATGTCTAATGGATCCCGTAAGTGTGACCTTATTTGGAAAGAAGGTCTTTGCAGATGTAATTATGTTAAGGATCTCGAGATGAGATCATCCTAAATTAGGTCGGACCCTAAATCCAATGATGAGTGTCCTTAGAAGAAAAGGATTGAGGACACACAGAGGAGGTGATGTGGGGACAGAAGCAGAGATTGGAGTAATGCTTCTTCAAGCCAAGGACATGAAGGATTGCTGGCAGCTACCAGAAACTAAGAGAGAGACGTGGAGCAGCTTGTCCCTCAGAGCCATCAGGAGGAAACAACCCTATCGACCCCTTGATTTCAGACGTCTGGCCTCCAGAACTGGAGAAAAGAAGTGTGTGTGGTTATGAGCCATCCAACTTGTGGTCCTTTGTTTTGGCAGCCCTAGGAAACTATATAGCTCTTGTTCTGCCGTCTTGAATTCTCTCATGCTCTTCACACTGGGGCAGTGAGGGAAGCCATGGGCTTACTCAAGTGGCCATGATATTCCATGAACAACTGTCTCCCTTGATGCTGGGGCTGTTCTGTTAGGTTCCTCACCTCAGGACTCTCCCTTCTGTATCCCCAAATGCTCCCTGGCGTCTGCTTCCTTCTGCACCAGGTACAATGGTGTTGTATTCTTAGTGGCTGGGGTTTTATCACTTAATGATGTCTGAGCCACAGCATGAAGGAACACGGGGCCATCGGCACGAGGCCCATGTCCCGTGAGAAAAGAAAGGCACATCACCAACAGGAATAACATTTTTGAAAATCACCTTAAAAAAAAAAAAAACAGATAGCACCAAGCATGCAATAAACAGCGTTCAACCACAGTCTGCCAGCCATAAATTTAATCTGTTTTGACCTGGCCACAGCTGTTTTCCTCTCCTTTCTTCATGGCAGTGGCCAAGTGCCCATCGTCACTGGCAGTGAGTTTTCAAGTTGAAAGACACTTTAATGAGACAGTTGCACCACATTCTGACCCTCGGTGGGTACTGTCCCCTCAGCAAAGTTTGTCGTTAACGAGTTTGGGGTTTTGATCTCGAAAGCACTAGGGAGACAAGCTAGGAGGCCTGGCAGTGACATTCCTTTGGAGACAGGCATGAGCCAGCGGTCTTTTCCAGGAGCTGCAGGTCAGCCTGTTAAGGGGTCTGGAGGCGGACCACACAGGAGGGGTGGGGATACTGGGTTATTTCATCCCGCTCACCAGTGCACCCACCCGAGCCCCCTGCTTTCTCCTGGGAGAACACCAGAGCCCCTGGGTACACTTCCTTGAGCTATGGTGGCCCATCCTGCTTTTCAGAAAGATGCGTTTCTTCCCAGTGCAGCCCAGCATTAGCATGGAAATAGAGACATCATTCTTGAGGGGACCTCTGTTGACATCTTCCTCAGACATCAGAGCTGGGGAATCAGTCCCTGGGCTGTGCTCTGAGCAGAGAGGATACATTTATCCTGTCTCCCAGCAGGTGGTACCCAAGAAGCCCTTGCATTGGACCCTGTGGCCACAGAATGTCAAACTTCCTGCTGTCTTGAATTCTCCTGGCCTGGCTTGGATGTCTCGGGAGCAAGCGGACTTTTTCATTCCTGGGACTAATAAGAACCTTTCAAACTGTTGTTTTCTCTTTCTTTCTTCTTCCTTTTTTTTCTTTTCATATTCTTTTCTGTCTATGTGAAAGCAGCAAGTGCTGAGTGCTGCTGAGAATGACAGGAGTTGTCAAAAGTGAAAGAGGGGCTTCCCTGGCGGCGCAGTGGTTGAGAGTCCGCCTGCCGATGCAGGGGACACGGGTTCATGCCCCGGTCCAGGAAAAGCCCACATGCCGCGGAGCGGCTGGGCCCGTGAGCCATGGCCCCTGAGCCTGCGCGTCCGGAGCCTGTGCTCCGCAACGGGAGAGGCCACAACAGTGAGAGGCCCGTACCACACCCCGCCCCCCCAAAAAAAAGTGAAAGAGGAAAGGATTGCTGGCAGCTGCCAGCAACAGCCACAGCTGAAGGTGCATGATGACTGTCTCCCACGGTGTGCCCATGACAGCCAGATTGCCATCCGTCTGCAGCCCTGGGTGGTAACGAGGAACTCAAGCACCAGGGTATACTTGAAATGACGTAATGTTTAAACCACGTCCGTCTACTGTCCACGCACCTCTGCTTGGCTTCTTAATTATCAGCGGCACCTGACTTCCGAGGAATCCTCTTGTGCCCATGGAATCCATTTCCTCATCCTCGTGTGGACACGCGGTGGCCTCACGTATACGGCGGGGTGATTTGTTTTGTGGCCACGGATTGTGATTTAGGGGAGAAGGTTGTGATCCATGAGGCCAGAGAGAGAGAGGCTGGGAGAGAGATGTCTTCAGCAGAAAGGCAACTTGTCTTTAATGGAGTCCTTAGCGGGAGCAGAGGGAGGGTGCTGGAGGGAAATGCAGGAAGCTGCAGCACGAAGTGTAAATATGATGATTGTTGTCTCTTTCACGGGAAGTAAATCAATCAGCTTGGTGTAGATTCGAGAGGTTGTTGGGGATGCTGTGTACTTACACCTGAACCTGGCCTCTTCAGAGTCATCCTGGTGTTGATTCATTACACCTTCACCAGCCCACCAAGGGCGGGAGGTGGAGAGAATTATTATCCCTCCACTAAACCAAGAGACTGAGAGAGGTTAAGAGGCAGTAAGTTGGGAGTCAAAGGCGGCCGTCCCAGCAGCCCGTCCAGCGCTTCCTCCACTAGATCATGCTCCACTTAGAAGCAAGTAATTGTCAGGTAACCTATTTTTCGGGGGCTAATTTCAGCATGTGAGGGCTTTGTCTCCTCTGTATATTTCTTTACCTGAAAAATGCATTAGCTTATGGAGCAGGAAAGAAGGATTTTAATCACGTGCCCAAGCTCATCTGGGGACCAAAGGTCCAAGCGAGAGAGAGCAGAGGATGGGGGACCCTCCCCCCAGCCCCCGGGCCCCACCTGAATGGAGTCCCTTTAGCACACAGATGAAACGTGGAAGGGAAAATGCGTATATAGGTGGAATCACGAGGCTTGTGGCCTTGGGTTTCCTGAAAATACGGATCTGAAATGGCTTTCTCATTAGGAATCTGTTGACCAAGTGCCGTGAGGGAGGGCTTAGCCTGGGAGAGGTGGTCAGGTGCTCAGCAGTGGTGCAGAGGCTGTGGGATGGCAGCTGGGGTTTGCAGATGGGTGGGTAGCGCATAAGCCTTTGTCATCCCGGCCTGGAGTTCAACCCTGGCTGTAGGATGGCAAAGCCAGGCAGTGAGGAAGGGATGAGATTCAGATGCCAGAGGGGGGAGTTCGTTGGAATAATTCTCCCGCAGTTCTGCCGCCACACACTGGACCATCCGGAGCTCTCCTCACCCCAAGCCCTGCAGCTCTCCTGGGCTTCCTGAGAATGGGAGGGAGAGGAGGCGAGCAGCCGGCGGAGCTCTCCCGTGCGTGTTACCAAGGAGCGGGTCCCCAAAGGCCAGTGTGCAGAGCCTCCCCCGAGTCCCACATGTCAGGGTGGCCGTGGCTCGGCATCTCACTGATGGCTCAGCAGATGGATGCAAACCCAGGCACCTGGGGAGAGCATGTGGCTCCTTCTCCGAGGGAAAGCACATCTGGGCATGCCTGCCCAGGCATCTCCTCCGCCCCTTGCATGTCCACAATGGGGAGAGGAAGCAGTAGGAATCCTAGGCCCTGTTCACTTATCCTGAAACTGCAGGGCCCAGACTGATCCCAGCTATATTGGGCAGGCCCTGCGGGGACGTAATAATATGTGTTTAGCACTGTTGCAGGGACCTGCCACCATTATAGCCGTCTGATGCAGTCTCGCTCCCCCTTCTCTTCCATCCCTCCCCTTCATTCTCTCCCTTCTTCTCCTCCCCACCCCCCTTCTCTGTCTCTTTTTTTCTCACTCAGCCTCTGCTGAATTCTGCATTGACATCAGCACTTCCAAAAACAACAACAAAGGAAAGTAGGTCACTGGCAGTTCCAGGTCTGAGCTGGGCCCTGGTGCCCGCTGAGTCAGGGGGTGCGGCCCCTCTCACGGAGAGCGGAGGGACGCCCCAAACTCTGTGCCCACTGCCTTGTAAATGGAGCTTCGTTCCCACCCCCGCTCCATATTCTTAGGGGAAAGAGTAGGTATAGGCACGTACACCGTGTGTTTGCATGCTGGCTTTACACAAGGCAAAGGTGGGGTTCCTGCACCGAGAGCAATGCTCCATACACTTGCTCTGGTCCTGTTACAGTGCTGGGGTTCAGGTACCCCGGGGTGCACACACCCGGTCCTGTGAGTGGGAAGGCAGCCTGCAAATACACATACTTATTTACACACATGTGTACACAGGCCTACCTCCTCTTTCCTGTTCCTCAGGGGCTTCACACGTAATATTTCCTCTGCTCTCTGTGGTTATGGAACTCCCAGTTTTACTTGAAAGATTACCCAACGTGATAATTGGGACTCCTGCTATGATTAAAAAGAAATTTCAGATTAGAGCCACCATGCCATAGAGCTCGGGAAGAAAACAGCTCTTTATAAATGCAGCTGGAGCAGACTTTAGGGTTTGTTTGTTGTTTTTCTTCTAACTTTGAAAACAATTGCATCTTGCTGGTGTTTTGCCCACGATGAGTCAAGTACAAAAAGCCACCCGGTAGGGTCCAAATCATAAAGAGAGGGTCACTTACAAGGAGATAAAGTTGCAGTTTCCCCCCAACCCCGTCCCCCTTTTAATACAATAGCCGTAATGGAGTTCTCTCTGTGAGCCCAGATCCTTCCTCCGCCGGCACCTCGGGCGTCCTGACTTGGGAGATGCCCACATCCATTGTGGGTCAGCCTTTGCCCAGGATAAAGCTTTTATGAGCAGCTGATGGTGAAGAAGAGCACATTTCAATCAAGCTGCCTGAAGCGATTAGCTCTGGAGGTCCCCAGGGGTGGCGGGGGGAGATTTAAGCTGCGGTCAGTCCCCGGCAGGCACAGCCATGAGGGCAGTGCTTCTGAATGATTTTACTTGCAGGGCTGAGCTCATCACATTGATACTTTTAGATCTCATTAGCTTGGGGAGAGCAGAAGCACACTGTACCAGGTCCCCTGGGCTCTTTACCTTTTCAAGCAGCTCTTCTAGTTTCAAGAGGAAAAGTCCTCCCCACTCCTTTCTACCTCACCGTCAGCCCCAAGTCCCCAGCCCCCAGTTACAATTTTTAAATTTTAATGTTGAACCCAAACCCTCCTCAAAGGGAACTGTTTGACTCTATGTAAATAAAGTATCTCCTTAATATCAGCTTCATTAAAAGACCCAAGAAAAGAACATCAATGTTTGCTGATGGAAGAGTATAATTGTCTTTAGGGGTAATTGACTAATTATTGCAGATAATTGTCTGCAAATAACGGAGAGGCAAGTAGTAAAGAGGAAGAAGTCTGCATGGAGGGGCTGCTGCAGGTTAGCAGGTAAGCAGACCTCTTGGCGTGAATGGGATGGGGTTGAGGCCAGGAGAGTGGGAGGCCAGGACTTCACTGTCTGACCCCTTCACAACCGCCATTCCCAGAGTCTTGCCATTCCCCAGAGCAGGAAAATTCCAGAAGGAATTTGGAGGGCCTCCCTGGGGTAGCCGACTAGAGACACTGAGAAACAACAGCTACCATGCACTAATACCATCAGTTCATAAAAGGAGGGTCTCCTTAGGACACCCCTCGCCATCTCTTAACCAAAACCAGGGACTCGATTTCAGAAGAAAGGATTATCTTTAGACTGAATAAATTTGGCTTAATGAAAAGCTCACTACATTAATGTTTCATCGTAAATCGGTAAAATCACAATCACAGGCTTCCTTTGTCTTCAGCCCGCTCTTTCCGGGGAGCAGTTGCCGCAGATTTTGGAACGAAGAAGTACAGAACCTGGGCTTGAAAGGCTGTTACTGTCTTCTTCCGGCAGTCTCTCAATCCTCCCCCGCCCCACCCCATTTCCCTTGTGTGAAGCAGACGATTTAGTTAAAGCCAATTTGGTCAAAATGACTATTTCCACCACCGCGTTGGCCGCATCTCCTGCCCCTGCTGCCCTGACAGCCAGGATGGTCATCTCGAAGGCAGAGCGCCACCTTTGGGCCAGGGTGGGGAGTGCAGCAAGGATCGCCTGAAGTTTAATTAGCCAGAGTCTAGACCCGCAGTTCTAAACATTTTTGAGGATCTAATGAAAACCTCTCTGTGGAAACCTGCACATTCCCGGAAGGCCTTGCATCGAATTCTGCACAGTTTATGGACACACTCCCTCATCCCCCAACCCTGCTTCAGAACCCTGAATCTTGACAAACGTTTCTCATCTTTCTCAGTTCAATGATAAATTTATACTTAAAATCCTAATGTTTCATTCAGAAACATCCAAGCAAAAGCGTGACCATTTATATCATTGTCCCTGTTGGAAACTTTATTTTTTCCTTATCAAAGTTGTTTAAATATAAGAAAACTCTACCTAAATAGGTAAAGTAAGTAGCATGAACTGAAAATAAATTTAGAATTGAAAAGGAAAAATAACCTAAAGTTATGCAAGATGTTACCGCTGGGGAAAACTGAATGAAGTCCATACGAGACCTCCCTGTACCCTTTTTTGGAGGGGGTGGGGAGTGGGAAACTTCCTGTGAATCTATATTATTTCCAAATAAAAAGTTTTCTAAAAATGGAAAAATTTTTCACTAAGATAAAAAGTTATAATATCACCTAGGATAAATTAATACATGAGCTAGTGATTGCCTGTTCACTTTTTAGCCAATTTGCTATTAGGCCATTTAAGATTGGAACCAAAATTTAAAAATTCATGAAAATATTCCAAACAAGCAAAGCAGGCATATTTGATTGAAAATCATGATGATGATTTTAAGTTAATTTCCCAAATGAACAAAAACAATGAAAAGAAAATACAAATTTCCAGAACAGTCCCAAAGTCCACGAAAAGCTCTGAGGTGAGACCAAAAATCAATTATCAAAAATGTTGAGGGACTTCCCTGGTGGTCCAGTGGGTAAGAATCCGAGCTCCCAAAAGCAGGGGGCCCGGGTTCGATCCCTGGTTGGGGAACTAGATCCTGCATGCCGCAACTAAGAGTCTACCTGTTGCAACTAAAAGATCCCTCATGCCGAAACGAAGCTCTTGCGTACAACTAAGACCTGGCGCAGCCAAGATAAATAAATAAATATATTTTTTTAATGCTGAAAGCTCAAAAAGTTATAAAAAATGCAGCCACTTGAGGGGGCCAGCTAGGAAGGTACCTGTTTTATGTTTGTACATAGGGACCGCCACGTGGTTCTTGCAGGTCTGATTGTCAACTTTGAGTGGCCCTTACCCACGGTCTTCCTGTCACAAGGTGAGAGGTGCCCTGCAGGGGAAAGGACCATGGGGCTGGGTGTTCTTTCTCTGCCCTTACTACTGGAGTCTACTGCAGTATGTGGGATCCTTCTAGAAATGGGGACCCAGCTACAGCTGGCAAGAAACTGGAGAAACTCCCCTGCCAGCATGGGCCTTCTCTGTTACTGCACCCCTGTACTTGGGAGGGGTCTGCCGGCTCCTTCAGTCACTGGCCATCCCAGTGACCTAGTTTGGGAAAGTTCAAGGGGTCAGGAATGCAGAGAGAACCTCTAGGAAAAGTTTCTGCCTTTTGATTGATTCTGCAAATCAATTCTTCTGAGCATGAAATTCCTGGGGGTGGGAGGGAAGAGTTGAGTCCCCCAGGGTGGTTCCGCTCTTAGACTTGGGTCATGTGGGATGGGGGTCAGGGCTGTGTTGGGGAAGAGCCCCGGTCTTGGGCTCAAAAGCATGGGTTTGAATTACCAGGAGGCCCATTTTTTTTCATCTGTAAAATGGGGATTGTGATCAAATCTTGGAGGTGACACTTCCCAGTTAACTATGAGGTCGTGTCCATGAGGGGGCTTAAAAAGCCTCATGCCACCCAGTTCTAAGTTGCTTTTTTTAAAAAATTTATTTAAAAAATTTTTTGGCCACACGACGTGTGGGATCTTAGTTCTCCAACCAGGGATTGAACCCATGCCCACTGTATTGGAAATGCAGAGTCTTAACTGGACCACCAGGGAAGTTCTTAAGTTGCTTTTTCATTTTCATTCATCCCTGGTCTTAGGAGAGAAAATGGATGAGGAGGAAAGATTCCCAAGAAGACAGGGCTACGGCCTTGTTGGAGCCGGTCTCAGGGGCTGCAGTGGGTCAGCAGCTCTGAGAGATGAAGCTGTGTCTGAGCGAGAAGCCCAAGGGGGCGAGGGCCAAAGGAGGCCACTTCTGACGGTGGCCAGGGGCCGCTGGGGAGGTTGAGGCCAGCTCTGGGCCCAGTGTGCGGTCACTGGGGGAGGAGAGAGGAGCTAGTAAGGCAGCACGAGTGATCGCAGGAACTTCCCCGGCGTGCATCACCTGCGAGGCCAGGAGGGACGTTCGTCTGGTCTGCAGGACGGTGGAGGGGGGTTGGGGAAGGGCCACTGGAGGACAGGTCCAGCTGCTTAGGGGACAGCTTGGAGGTGTGGAGTTCACCGCAGCTGCTCCTACAGCAACCTCCACCCAGAATACCCAGTCTCCGCCTTGCCTGCCTCTGTGGGCACAGAGCTGAGAGCAAAGTGGGGCCCCCCAGGGTGGCGTGAGCCTCCTTCCTGATGACCACGTGTCACAGCCGGCAGAGACACAGGCGACGAGGTGAGCCTGGGGTAGCGTCTGGAAAGGAGGCTGGCGTGGAAATTCAGAGGAGCCTGTACCTTAGACTTGCAAAGTGTCAGACACTCAGTGGCACTTTAAATGCCACAGATAAAACAGTGAGAGACTTTCCGGGCGGCAGGTGAGATGAGGGGTCAGGGACCTTGGGCCTCTGAGGCTTAGACGCAGGGAAGAAGAATAAAAACACCTTGGAGACCTCTGTGACCCCGAGCGTGTGGGGAGAATGCCAATGCGGAGAGGAACCTGCCACAGCCCAAGGGCACAGAGTCCAGGGGTTTAAGGGCTCGGGGCCCCTGGAGCCTCCACAGCACTGGTAGACAAACTCCTTCAGGGTCAAGGCTCAGTGGGAAACACCGCTGCCCAGGGCTCAGACCAGATTCTGCCCCTCATCACAGGCCTGCTGGTCCCTGAAGGGTGGTCACCAGCGTGCGGGGAGTGGGGGACTCACCCCACCCTCTATTCTCCCTGGCCGGGGGGTGGGGAGGCATTTGCGTGACAGACGCCTCCACCCAGCTCTTGACCACCCCCCGTGTAATGAAATAAAGGGGGCTGCTCTTGGCCGGAAGGTAAGTTCCTCTTCGATGGGCTGTCACCTGTCCAGGGCCATGCACGTGGTGGGTGTCAAATCTGGGGACAGCGTGAATGTCCCACGCTCGGTTGCACGAGGGACAGTGACAGGACATGGCGCCTGAGTGACGTGTGAGTGCAAAATGGTTTTTTCCTTATCGCACCCTCCTGTCTGTCTGTCTGTCTGAATCTTTCCCTGTCTCTTGACCCTTTGGCTGCGTGACTGCCCCGTAGGGTTGTGCTTTCTCTCTGCAAGTGACACTGTGTGTGCGCCCTCTGGGGTCTTTGCTCAGACTCCACCGGTCCACACCTGACCCCGTCCCCCACCGTGGTTCCCCCTGTGGGTTTATCCCGCTGGCCCTCATCCCTGAAAATGTCTTATATGGTGGTCGTCCCTTGCCTGTCTCTCTGGCTGGAGCAGTGCGTGGCCACCTGGATGCTGTCACATCTCAATCTCTGGTCAGCAGCTGCCACTTGGAGGGCATCATTCTCTTGCTCGTGACCGTCCCTGAAGCTGGGGGGTTGGGTGATATGGAGCCTGTTGCCTCGGAGGCCTCCCACCTGTTTAGGTCCTGAGCACTTGTGTTTCCTTCTTCCTTAGAGTCTGTCTCCTGGGAAATGGTACTTACAGAGATTGAAGAGTTTAATGCATCTCTCACTTCCTCTCTCTTCTGAGAGGAAGCAGCAGAAGCTGTGGTTGGCAGGGGCTCCCAGAGATGCCTGGGTGAAGGAGGTGGAGGTGGCGTGGAGCCTCAGCCAGTTTGGAAAGCACCGTGACCCGAGCCCGTGCTGCAGCAGCGGGTGTCAAATTCTGCCATTCAGACACGCCATTAGTGTGCACGCTGCCACATAGGAATCGGTGACACGAAAGGCACAGCCGTCCCTACCCTCCTGGTGCTTAGAAACGAAGAGCTCTAATGAGCCATAAGAGCTGAAAGCAGAGAGATGGAGGGCAGGCCACATCCGTGCAGGCTGGTGGCATACCTTGGAGGAGGCTGACCCACTTCTTTTGGAGGGAAAGGGCCTTGTGGGTCAGCTCACTGAAATACCACTGAAATTAGCCACTGCTGCCCGCACGTGTCCCCTTTGTCCTCACCCCTCCCGCATTGCTCTTGGAGCAGCACGGCCTGTCAACACAGCCTCAATGGCTACTCTCTCCTTCTCTTTCTCCCTTGGGGCATCCTCAGTTCCTTCACCCAGTGGACTTTTTAGGACCATAATCCACCCTGATTCCAGCAGCCCTCTTTTTTTTTTTTTTTTTACTGTGTTGGGTCTTCGTTTCTGTGTGAGGGCTTTCTCTAGTTGTGTCAAACGGGGGCCACTCTTCATCGCGATGCATGGGCCTCTTACTATCGCGGCCTCTCTTGTTGCGAAGCGCAGGCTCAATAGTTGTGGCTCACGGGCCCAGCTGCTCCGTGGCATGTGGGATCCTCCCAGACCAGGGCTCGAACCTGTGTCCCCTGCATTAGCAGGCAGATTCTCAACTGCTGCGCCACCAGGGAAGCCCCCAGCAGTCCTCTTAAAAGAGATAGGCAAGGACAGCCTGAGCGCGAGCATAGGTGGGCACGTCTCACTCTGAACCTCCCTTTCTTCCTGGCTTTTTGGCTGCGTTGTGAGTTATTTAGCCAACAATAGATGTTTACGTATTTTTTTTTAGAGCTTGTATTTATTAACAGCCTGCAAAGGGGCAGAGTGGGAGATTTATACTGAAAGCACAGTGAGTTAAAAGGGACAATTAGAGGAGCAGAAAGAGATATCAAGTGGAGAGCTGTAAAGGATATTTTAACGCGCAAAGGTTCTTGAGAAATTTTCCAGGTAGACAGAAGGTAAAAGAAAATTGGCCCATTACAAACTGAGAGTGGGGAACTGGTGACATGGGATGGAATAATAGCTGATGGGCTAAACTCTTACTTAGGCCAGAGAGCCAGGCTGGGAGGAGGTGAGTCAGAATGCAACCACAGTTGGGTCAAGAGGCTGAACGGTAGATGTTGGCCAGGACCCCATCAAAAGGTACACTCACCCCTGAGCCATATAAGAAGGTACACAAAGAAAGGCTGGCATCCTCCTGGTCAGTGTTGAGTAGGGCCCTGAGGAGCTGGGTCCCAGAGGTGGGGTCCAGCCAGGGGCTGGTGGGGACAGTCTGGGTGGTGAAAATACAAGGGAAGATTTGCTGGGAGCTGCCGAGACCCTGAGGCTCCCAGCTGGCTCCAGTGAGCCCTCCCAGCAAATCTGTTCTCTCTGACCCCCTGCCCTGCAGCTTGTCCTCCAGGAGGACTTCCTGCTCCCCCAGCCCCCACAAACTTGCCAACAGGCCTTCTGGAGCCCCCATTTGCCATGGTGGCAGAGCGCCAAGTGATTAGTTAGGTGACAAGTAAACAGTTGCTAAATGGGATTCTTGGTTCCCTGGTAATGAACAGCCCCAGCAGGAGAGAAAAAAGGGAGATGCAGTCTGGGGGAGTTCTGATGGTCTGCCAGGGCGGGCACATGTGGAGATGCCCAAGGGGGTGTCTGGGCAGCCCCTTGGAAGCAAGGAGAAGGGTTGTGGGTTGATCCCTTCATGGATGGGAAAGAAGGGAGCGTAGGAGACAAAACGGCTGTGGGATACTGTCCGTGCTTGGAAGCAGCAGGTGTCTGGGAATGGGACTCTAGCCCAGGCAGATTTCCAGGGAGCGCTCCAACTTGCTGGCACGGGGGAAGGATCTGGCTGAGCAGAAGAGGCAAGTTTCGATGATGAAATCCACTGTTGGGGAACGTTGGCAAGCATGCCACGGGTGGGGGCCACGTGCTCGGAGAGGGACTGGGGGTTCGGGGTAGGGAAGAGGACCCCAAGGTGGGGGGCTCACACCTCCACTTTCGGAGTAGGATCCAAGTCCCCGAGCAAGATTCCTGGGCCTTCCGCTTGCCAGGCTCACCTCCCACACATCCCCGAACAGCATTCCCAGTCCTCAGCTCACAGTTGTTTGCAGATACCCCAAACGTGGTGCCATTGCATGCCTCCAGCCCTCTGCCTGTAATACTCCCCACACTCTTCTCTGGCTGCCTCCTCATCCTCTGAGACCCTTCAGCATGTCACCTCCTCCTGGAAGCCCTCCCTGACTGCCCCCACCCTGGCCAAGTTTCTCATGGTAGTTGGGGGGTGAGCTAACAGAGACACCAATCCCACCCTGGTTTCACCAATCCCATACTTGCTTCCACATCTAGGCTCTGAGCTCCTTTCAGGAGAGCCACGTCTTCTCACTTTTAGGTCCCCAGAGCCTGGGCCGATGGCTCGCACATGCAGACCCTTGTTCAACGCTTGTTGAATGAAGGGTAGGGAGCCAGCCAAGCTCTGGGGCCTGGGGAGGAACTTGTGGAGAGGAATGCTGAGAGCACTGGTGGTCACCCAGCCCCTCCTGAAGGCCACTTCCCCAGAGAGGAGGGCTGTGTGGCTGGAGGTGAGAGAGGAAGATGAGGAGATGGCTGCCTCTCGGGGCCTAGGGGAAGTGTTGAGCAAAGATGGCAAAGGGGCCGGCCCCACCACAGAGGGGTGGGGGATGGCCTCAGCCTCTGGGAGGAGGATAGGGCTCCTGAGGCAGGAACCCACACCTCCCTGCCCTGAACCACCTAGGAGGGATGCTGGGTCTGGTGAGTTGAAAGGCCTTAGCTTAACTCCCGACCTGTGAACTTGCTCTGATGTTTCAGACAATGCTGTCATTGTGCCTGTGTAGCATATGAGCTGCTGAGTGACAAGTGATGTCATCCACAATAGAGCTTTCATTCCCTCTACCTCTTAGAGGAGCAAGCTGCTAAAATACACCTGGCGTCTGGGCCCTTCTGCCTTGCCTCTAATAACAGTCGGCAACCAGAGACGGTGCTGCGCTTGACAGAAGCGGATCATTTATCAAACATCAGCATTTCTGTACTGACATCTCACTTCCATACTACAGGACTTTCTAAGTCTTTTTTTTTTAATTTAATAAAGTGCTTGGACTCTTGATTTTCCTGCTGAGGGCTGTGCTGTTTAAAGTTGGAAATGAAATCAACAACCTAACAACATCCTTGGGTTCTAAAGGGACAGCTAGGCCCTGGCACCGGCCTGGGTAAGAGCAGGCAGACCACTGGGGTCAAACGCAGGCCAAAGACAATTTGTTCTGCCGTCACCGGACTCCCTTTAGTGTACATTTCCAGCCTTGTACTGAGGAGGCTTTGTCCAGGCCTGGAAACAGCCTCTTTCCTCTACCTGGGGAACCCTCTCCTGTCTCCAAAGCCAGAGAAGCGGGTGTAGCCTCCAGACCCCATCCACGTCCACTGCTACATGGGTCGGGCCCCAGCTTCCTGGAATCCCCTCTGGGCCCTAGGAACCGGCAGGTCCCTTCCAGCCGCCCCCGAGCCCCCTTAAGAATCAATAGCTCAGCTGCTGCTGTGAAGCTCTTGGGAACAGGCCGGGAATGATCCAGGGCCAGACCGCTCTGGGGACAGCCACAGAGATGGTGCTGACCCAGTCCAGCCAGCGCGTGGGAAGTGAGTCATGTCCTGTGCCGGTGAGGGAAGAACCATGGAACCGAGAATGTGTGTGTGTGTGTGTGTGTGTGTTCGTGCACACACACGTGTCCCAGTGAGTCAGTGTGCCCCTGCTCCAAACAGCTCCTCCCACCAACAAACGTGCTTGTGTCCTCAGAGCTGCACCCAGCCAGGCTCGCCCACCCCATAAAAGCCCAGGATCTGCCACGCCTTCAGGAATTCGGGGTTGGGAAATGAGAAACAGGGTTCTTGTCCAAGAGAATTTTTTTTATTATTATTTTTCTCTCTTAATTGGATTCAGTGTTTCTCGCTCCTGACACACATTCTCTCTGGTGGGGAATTTGGGTTTGTGCAAAGCCAAAAAGGATTGTGCCCGCACGGATACCAGCCGGCAGCATGGCTGACTTTGACTTGAGCTCCTCTCCCCTCTCTGAGCTTGCGTGCTCCGTTCCCTGCACGTCCCCACTCCTGACCCCTGAGTCTGGCCACCCCCTGACCTCTGCCCGTCCCCGGGGCAACTTCAGAGGGTCCAGGAGGGACGGGGCCTCCGTAATGCAGAAGTGCCTGAGATGGTTCTTGAAATGCCCTCTTTGTTCCCCTTCTGCTAAGGCCACCTGATGCTTTCCCTCCTGCCGCCCTACACAGGACCCTTGCTGGGATGCCCATCAAAGAGCCTCAAGGAAAAATTCAGCAGCTGAGCCGCACTGGAGGCCTGGGCTCATGCCCAGAGCATCCCTGGCCCGTCCAGACTGTGGCTGGCAAAACACTAGGCTGACGACACTGCCCAGCCTGTTGGACTAACACTGTGGATACTGCCTCGCCCGCCGGCCTAAGAAACCCAAAGCCCCTTCCTTCCCCTCCTCCTTCCAGCCCATCCCCAGGGCCTAGCCCCCCGATGTCCAACAAGCTGCTTCTGCCTTCTCACCCTGATGCCAACAGCTGCTATGTTGGGAGTGATTGGGTGCTCCGGGGTGGCAGACGGGCTTGTGCTGCATATAAAAACATGGTGATGCTCCAAGTATCTAAGAATATTGGTCCCCTGAAGTGATTCTTGCTGCCTCCCCTTCTCCCTGACAACACCCCCCCACCCACTGCCCCTTTGCCCCAGGCCCTGGCAAGCCCAGGTTACATGGGGACTACTGTTGCCAGGTTGGGATTCTAGACAAAAATCCTAGAACTCCTTTCTTGCTAGAAATCACCAATACAATCCTTAGTTCAGCAGATATAGTTTTCCGTACAGTTTATAAACATGACAAGACATACAGTTTGGTAAGGGAGTAGGGCGAGGGCCTGTGCATTTGTGTGTATATATATATACGTAGAGGGTGTGTGTGTGTGTGTATATATATATATAAAGTGGACATAGTTATAAAACTGCACCTCCTGTGAGAACCTCATTGCACACGATGAAGTTCTAAATTTCAGCCTCTGATGATCTTTCCTTTGGTAATTGGTTCTTGGAGCCCAGCAGCTGGGCCTGGGTCTGCCAGGGTTGCCTGAGATATCAGGAATGAGAGGCGTTACCCCCGAGGGAGGGACTGAAGGTGGCACATGGTTGGATTCAGGGCAGGGTGACTAAGTGGCCTCAGGCAAGAGCCAAAATGCCACCTGCTCATGTGCTCCCAAATAGCTGTGGACCCAGCTTCTTTGGTGACCCTTGTCTGTTCTCTGAGTCCTGCTTCCTCCGGAAGTGGCGGGAGCCCTTCAGACCTCTCCAAATGACCAGGATTCCACAGAGCCCAGCTCCCGTGGGGCACTGTCCCATCGTTGCTAATGAAGGATTTGCTCTGCGGCTTTAACTGCCTTGCTGGGTGGATGCTGTCCATAGATGCTCGGCCGGGGGCTGGCTGGGACAGCTGGGTGGGACGAACTAATCCCCTCCCGCTTGGGGCTGTACACTTTGGGTTTATAATCCACCGGGCAGGGCCCAGACAGTGGCTGAAGCCTCTACCAGCCTTTGCCTGAAACCCAGCAGATCCTCCACTTGTAAAAAAAGAAAAGAAATCCTGTTCCTTGGTGGACATGTGGCAGTGCTGGGTGCTGGTGCCCTGCGTCCTCAGCGAAGAGTGACCACCAGCCCCAGTATCCAGGCCAGGAGCGAGGCCCTCAGGGAACTGCCCAAGGAGGCCTGCTGCACCCCGCTGGGGGCACGGATGGGGGTCCTGCGGGCACACTTGCCCTTCCTCTTGGGCCGTGCCGTGGGCATGATGTCAAAGCTGAACTTGTGCTGGTAGTCAGGGGCATAGTCCTGCAGCTCGTGGGCCTGCTTCCGGGTGCCCGCCTTCGAGATCTGGTTGCGATTCCTGTGGCTGGTGCAGTTCTTGCCCAGCTTCTTGTAGCCCGACCGAGAGCCGGGCAGATGGCCGTGCGGGTGGTCCTTGTCCCTGGCGGGGCCACGGGGTGGGTGGTGCTCCTTGCGGGTGGCCCTGTCGGTGGTGGTGAGCGTGTGCGACTTGATCTGGTGCGGGGACGCCGGCCCCGTGCAGTTCCGGAAGTCCTCGGCCCTCAGCAGCTTCAGGTCCTGGCCATGCAGAGGCTCGGGGGACACGCAAGGGACAGCGGAGCTGGAGCCACGGAACCTTTGCAGCCATTCCCACAGGGACCGCGCCCGGCAGCCACAGTCCCAGGCGTTGCCGTTGAGGCGGAGGAACTCCAGGGCTCCCAGGGGTGCCAGGCAGTCGCCCGGCAGCTCGGAGAGACTGTTATTGAAGAGGAAGAGGGTGGTCAGCCTGCGGAGGTCGTGGAAAGCCCTGTGATGGACCCACTGCAGCTGGTTCTCGTGCAGCAGCAGCCGGTCCAGGTTCACCAGGCCCCGGAAGGTGTCCTGGCCTAGGCTCCACAGCTTGTTGCCGTGGAGAAACAGGTGGCTGAGGTTGACCAGGTCCACAAAGATGTCGTCCTGGAGGTACTCGATGTGGTTGTCCTGCAGGTAGAGGTACTGCAGGCTGTGCAGGCCGCCGAAGATGCCGGCCGGCAGGGCACTGAGCCCACACTTATAGAGGTAAAGGGCATGGAGCTTCACCAGGCCCTGGAAGGTCTCGGGCGCCAGCGTCCGCAGCTGCCGGTTGTCGCCGAGGTCCAGCTCCTCCAGGTGCACGAAGCCCTGGAAGGTGTTGGGGTCGATGAAGGTGATGTTGTTGGAGTAGATCCACAGGGTGACCATGGAGGGGCTGAAGTGGCCCTGCTGGAGGAGGGTGATGCGGTTGTTCTGCAGGAAGACGCGCTCGCTGTCCTCCGGGATGCCCTCGGGGATGGCGACGAAGTTGTGCGCCTGGCAGCTGACCGTCATGGGTGCGGGGTAGCACACGCAGTCCCGCGGGCAGCCGCCGCCCAGGGGCAGCTCCCCGGCCAGCAGCAGCAGCAGCAGTTCCACACAGCACCCTGGCGGGGAGAGAGAGCACAGCCAGGTCAGGGGCTGCCCGGGAGGTGGGAGACACTCTGGGTGCCGGGCTCGATGGGCACGTGACCCTCCTAGGCCGCTGGGGCTCTGTCCTCGTCTTTGCTGCACTCAGCGGTCTGGGGTCATAGCCCCCCGAGGTCCTGGCTCTTGATGGCTCCCCACGTCCTGGTGCCCCACCTCTACTGGGGGTTCTATCCCAGCCTGGGCTATGAGATGGGTTGGGGTAGAGGCTCTGATCCCCCGGCACCCGGCATACTTCCTTAGCCCCACCCAGCAAACCCCTAGCCCTGCCCATAGCTTCTGAGCCCCACCCCCTTAGGCTCTGTCAGCCCTGGTAGGATTGGGGTCACAACCCACGGACGCAGCAGCTAGCTTCGGGTTCCTGTCCAAGCTCTGCCACTTACTTGCTTTGATCTGCCTGAACAGATAGTGGTGCAAAGTCCTGTTCTAACAAAGTAAATATCTCGTATGGATTCCTGAAGAGTCTTTTTATTTAAATTATTCCCAATAACAAAGCATGCATGCATGACATCAAAGTTTATCTTGAAAGATTTCTCATTTACAGTGCCTTCCACGTCCTCATGTATGCATTACCCCCTGTGCCTCAGTTTCCTCATTTCTAAATAGTAATAGTTGTCCCTCACAAAGGACGTGTGTGTGTGTGATGGACTGGGGGAGGCACCAGGGCTGATGGTTCTGGGGTCCAAGGAGCAGCCAGAATGAGGCTGCCCCCCACTGGGGTCTGCCTTCCAGCCCCTCCCCTCTCCCTGCCTCGCTGGAGATCCCAGGCTGTGGCTGCCAATCAGGCCCTGCCTAGCGATTGTCCCGAGCATTTCCTCTGCAGCTTCCCTCTAATTGCGCAATAATTAGGCATTTGTTAATGGATCCTTAAAATAATTTATTTTCGATGTGTCCAGCCCGTGGTTGGATAATAGCCCCGTGCTCATTATCGGAGCAGCCTCTTTATGCATGATCATCATTACCTGCCTTTCTCCAGGGTCGCAGCTGCCCCAGGCAGCCTGGCAGGTGTGCCAGTGCTGGGGGGACGGGCTCCAGGCCTGTAGACCCCCACCCTGCAAGGCCGGGCAGCCATCTCGTCTCTGCCCGGGTTGGCATCCCGATCCTTCCCTTCTAGCTTGGCCAGCCAGGCCTCTGGGGAGAGCCGAGGGCCTGAGACAGTGCGGCTGATTCTTCCTGCTGCCAGCTGTGCCCAGAGCATGTTCAACGAGAGAACCAGCCCTCCTGGCCACTCTCGGGCCAGCCCCGCTCCCAGCCTCAGGCCGGCCGCCACCCCAGCCGTCTGCCTGGGCTCAGGTGGCCCTCACCACGACTGCCACTCCCTCTTTCCTCACAGAAACAGCATCATAAAAAAGTGACAGCTCCCAGCTGTTGGGAGTTACGGGCTCCCAGAGAGTAACAGCTGCTTCCCGTCCCCCTGTAATCACCTGGCTTTGACCGAACGTTGCCAACACATAAAAATCATCGCACATGATTCGGTTCTTGCATAATTGTGTTTGGTTGCGATTTCAGAGCAGTTATGACCTGGGCAGTGGTGGCGGTGACAGAGCAGCTGTGAGGTCCCTTTCTGGGCTGGGCCACGCTCTGTGTGGCCCCTGCCCTGCTTCAGTCACTGAAACCATTGGACAGTCTGCAGGCCAGGCCCCGGGCGGGGACCTCCTCAGCCTCAGTTTCCCCCTGTGTAACAAGAGTCGGAGATGGTCGCTATGCCAGCGCTCCCCGCGTGGAGTCTGACCTCCAGTCCGCCACTGCTCTCCTAGGTCTGGCCAGGGGGCCCCGGGCCCGCAGGAGGAGACAGGACAGTGAGGACCCTCTAGGAGCCTGGGCCCCAAACCCCAGCCGACTCTCGGGGAGCCTGCCCACTGCCTTGAGTCTCCAACACCCAGGCTGGGAGGCGGGCCCAGCGCACAGCGGCTGCCCATTCAGAGCCTGCCCCTCCCTGTCCGCTGGCTCAGCTCTGCTCTGCTCCTCGGCCCTGCCCAGGCTGCCCCCAGGGAGGTGCCCCCAGCCTGCCACTCTGAGGGAGCCCAGGGTGCCCCTCCTAGCTCAAGGGTGTTCAGGGTGCTCACTGTGCTGCAGGGGACAGGGCTGGGGCCATTCGTGGGAACCACAGGGCCACAGCAGACCCCACCCCCTGGGGTCCTGCAAAGACAAGGCATTCCCTTCCCTTAAGTCAGGCAGGGAGAGCCGCTCACGTGGCAGGCTCAGCGCTAACACCGCCGACATCTGTGCGGCTTATAGAGTTTACAAAGCGCTTCTGCTCTCACCCCTCTGATCCGCAGAACTACCCTGCCTGGTGGGGGCTGCGGGACTTTTTCTGGCCCCTGACCTGGGGTGGGGCAGACAGCCCATCTGCCTGCTGCTGTGGATCGTCTCTGTAAGGCCCCGGGGGGGATTCTCTGAAGCGGTCCCCAGAGAGGCGGGGCGGGGGGGGAGGGGCTCCACAAAGAGCCACACCCCTCCCTCAGGCAGGTGCCCTCAGGGGTGCTGGGGCACAGGGGAAAACAGGCGAAGACCATGGTTTGGGTAAAAGCCAACTGTACAAAAATCTAGGCGTGGGCTTAGCAGCTGGCGTATGAACACACTTTGGCAGGTGGGAAGGGTCAGATATCGGGGGCGGGGGCGGGTGGTGTAAAGGTGGCACCCAGGACAGGAGCCACTGTGCTGTTGTTCCTCTGAGAGGGGCCCAGGAGAAGGCAGGGACCCCAGCCAATGCTTAGAGCTGCTCTCCATCCTCCAGTACCGTCCAGATGCCAGGGGACCTGGGCCAGGGGAACCGCCCTTGCAGGTACCCCTGCCCCCTCCCACTGGGCACTGGGGTGGGTCTCACCTGAGTCTGCTTCTCCACTCTGGAAGCTGGTCCCATCTTCAAGGCCGGCCCTGGACCAGCTCTCCCAGCCAATCCCACCTGCCTCTGGCACCCCTGCCTGAGCCAGCGGGTGCCCTGGCCATGGATCATCACCCTGCCCGTTTCTTCCCAGGCAGGCTCTGCACTGCATCGCCACGGTTCCTCCTGTGCCCCCCGTGCCCCCTCTGTGTTGCCCATGGGAGCCCCGACCTGCTGATTGCTGTACTAACAATGACATCGGTGCCTTTGCTGTGCATTTTAAGATTGCAAGTTAGCAGGAATAAAAGTCTCCATGGAGGAGCCTTGCACTTCCTCTCATCAGCCTCCTTGCCCCCTTCTGGGGGGGCAAGGGGGTTGCTCTGCCTGATGGGGGCTGAAGAAAGCAAGGCAGGGACTCAAACTCCGGACTTCTCAGGTTCTCCTCCGCCGCCCCCTCCTCCCCCTGCTCCCCCCACTCCTCCAGGGGCATCCACCTGTCTGCTCAGCGGCTCCCAGACCTCCTGGCCTCCCACACGAGCTCACACACATCTCTGCAGCCTCATTCATTCCCTCCTCCGTTCAACACTTGCTGCCAGAGTCCTGGAGTATCCTGAGTGCCGGGGTGGGGAGGGGCCTGGGATGAACTTGGCAGGTCCTCGTGGACTAGCAGAAGGGGGTCTCCATACCAGGCAGTCCAGCAGGTACCAGGCCCAGAGCAGGCACCTAGGTGTGTGCATGGGGAAGGCACCTGCTGCCTTGTGCCACCTCCTCCACAAAGTCCTCTTGCTCCCCTGCCAGCACAAAGGATGTGCAGGAAAAGAGAGCAGGTACTGTTTTCATGTCCTCCTTCCTACAAACCCCCAAACCCCTCATCTGCTGAGCAGGGACCTGTGGGGGCCGGGGTGAGTAGCCTGTGCATGGGCGGGCCCCTCACCCAGTCCACTCAGCAGCCCATTCATAAGATAGGGGCTGGACCTGGTGGGATGTGTGGAAAGGGCATTCCAGGCAGAGGGCACAGCATGTGCAAAGGTACTGAGGTGGGGAAGCAGGTGGCAGGCCCTCTCTCAGCCTCTAAGTAACCAGAGCTCCCTAAGATGCTGTAACTACAGCTCAGCTGGGTGAGGGACATCCAGGGCTGGGGAGGCCAGACAGCTCCCTACTAGGACCAGAACTGACAGGGCCCCTGCTCCTGTCCCAGGCCAGATGGCCAGCGTGGCAGGGGTCCTGTAGCTTCCCCGCCCCGGAAGCAGGAAGGGAGCTAACCAAACAGGACCCAGCCCTGAGTACCAGGTTCTTTACATGGGATCCTCATGACACCCCACGGGTGCCGCACCATTTCACAGAGAAGGAAATGAGTCACAGAGGGGAGTGGCCGACCAAGGCCACACAGCTGGTGAGCAGGGCAGGTGGGGCAGCCTCATCTGAGGGCTGGTCAGTCCTCCCCGGCCTCAAGGTCTTGGGCCTCACCCAGACCTGAGTCTGGTGCCTGCCCCTCCCTACGCCTGTGCAGGGACAGCACGATGGGTTGGCATCCCCAGGAGCCCCCAGGCAGCTCCGTGGGGCTCTCTGAGGCTTGGAGACTGGTCAGCCATGTGGTCAGTCCTTCTGCCTCTGCAGCCTGCCCTCCCCCTGCCCTGGGCTCGGCTCCTGGCCCACCTGCTGCCCCAGCCTTGCCAGATGCTCCTCTCTAATCTAACGGGATGACTCTGCTGGCTGGATAACAGCCTCAGGCCAGGCCAGCTGTGCTCACAGAGCGACTGGCGCCTCAGGCCACTCAGCACTGTCTCTTCGTGCCACACCCAAGCACAGGCCACTTCCCGGAGACAAGGAAGCCAGCCAGGGCAGAGCTGGGCTTTCCTCCTCCTCTGGTCCTCTCAGTGCTAGGCGTGTCCTGCTCCAGCGTATGTGTGTGCTGTCCCCTCTTGGCCGGAGCACTTCCCAGGATACCTGCAGGGCACCTCATCATTCAGGTCCCTCCTCATGTCACCTTCTCAGTGAGGCCTTCCCCAGCAGCCTATTTTATTTTATTTTTATTTTTATTTTGGCCCTGCCGCTCGGCTTGTGGGATCTTAGTTCCCTGATCAGGAATTGAACTCGAGTCCTCAGCAGTGGAAGCGCGGAGTCATAACCACTGGACTGCCAGGGAATTCTCCCCAGCAGCCTATTTTATTTATTTATTTGTTTATTTTGCAGTACGCGGGCCTCTCACTGCTGTGGCCTCTCCCGTTGCGGAGCACAGGCTCCGGACGCACAGGCTCAGCGGCCATGGCTCACAGGCCCAGCCGCTCCGCGGCATGTGGGATCTTCCCGGACCGGGGCACGAACCCGTGTCCCCTGCATCGGCAGGCGGGCTCTCAACCACTGCGCTACCAGGGAAGCCCCCAGCAGCCTATTTTAAATGGCTCCTTCTTTGTTTTACTTTTCCCCGTAACATTCATTCTCTCCTAATAAATTCACCTCATTTATTTATTTATCTTGTTTATTTTCTGTCTCCCCTCACTGAGTGGGCAGCTCCATGAGGACAATGGTTTTGTCTGGTGTGTTCCCTGCTGTCCCCCCAGGGCCTAGAACAGTGCCTGGCATACAGTAGGTGCTCAAGAAGAAAACCCTAGGCCCGGAGCCTGGCTCATAGTAGGTGCTCAATAAACATAATCGTTCTTATTAGTACAGAGGCCTCTGGGGTGACAGTAGAGACTCAGCCTTGGCTCTCTCCCAAGGGACCCTTGGCCAGCAGAGAGGTGACAGGTGGTGAGGAGGGCTCTGGGAGGGAAGATACACACCAGGCCTGCCTGGGCCCTGGGGCAGGTGACCAGAGCAGGTTTGCCTGAGACTCAGGGGTGTTCCCAGGACACAGGATTTTTAGTGCTAATATCTGAAAGTCCCAAACAAATGTTAGTCACCCTACCTGGGGACCAGGACTGTGCCCTAGCCCCCCAAAAACCTCTGGCCACAGGATGGGGAGGGAATAAACAGGCAGGCATGAAGCGTGAGTGTTCTCCAGACACCCACAGCTCAGGCCCTGTGCCTGCAGCCCGGGCCCTAGACAGAGCCTGTGTGTGTGGATGTGGATCTGTGCACATCTATCTACGTGTGTTTTATCTATGTGTGTGTACATGGCCATGTGCACGTCTCTGAATACATGCACGTGCATATGTCAGCACACACTTGTGTCTGGAGACCATCAAGGGGGCTGGCCGCCCAATGCTTTCACCCTGAGCATCCCGAGCTCCACCCTGGAGAGGGGTCAGGGCCCTCTTCCGAGGAGAGGCACACCCGTCCTTGACATCCCCGTCTTATCTCAGCACCCACTCTGGCTTTGCCTATAGCTCCCCCTCTCCTCCTGACACGCTGAATTATGTACCCACTCCAAGCCCCTCCTGCACACCAGGATCAGCCTCAGCTGGGAAGTGGGCGGCCCCTTGTTGGAATAACCTTTCAGCTTTCATCTGCTGCGGCTGGTCCCCCGAGCAGGCCTGGCCAGGAACGCCGTGCTAATTGGGTTGCCGAGCTCTCAGGGGGCCTTGTTGGAGCAAACTTGGGCTCCCCTATCCTTTGCCTACCCGTATCTACCACCTCCTCGCTTCGGGGGTCCCTGCATGGGCAGGGGAGGTGGGGGGACACCAGAGGCCGGCACAGGCAGCTCTGTATCCATGAACTGCCTGGGCCTGGGACCAGCCTCAGTGGGAGCACGTATCAGCTGGACAAGCTCAGGCAGGTCACTAAAGCTCCGCAGCCTCAGTTTCTTAGCCCGGGAACGGGGGGAGTCAGAGCATCCGCCTTCTTGGGTGTCGGCAGCACTCAGTGAGGCTGTGCCTTGAACCGGTACCAGGTTCAGCTGCAGGGGAGGTGCTTCCAAGGCTGATGACTGCGTTACAGCTACTGCATCAAAGGGAGCTGCTGTACCCCCTCCCCCGTGGACCCTGGCTTTTGCCCCACCCACCCTGGTGCTCCCAGACCCCAGAGGCTTGGCAGAGGGACCTGATAGATCAGATACCGAGTCAGAGCTCAAGCTCAAGTTCAAGTTCCCTGCCAGGCCGTGGCTGCCCCAGGGCTTAGCAGGTGTGGACGGGGTCTTGACCCTTGTACGTGGCCCTCTCTCCCAGTCCATCCCCCCACACGTGGAGCTGCCAGCTCTCTGCACAAAGCCCAGGGCATGTGAGCTCTACCTTCACCTCGTGAAGCTCCCCTGGGGCTCATAATATGTGTCCACTGTTACTCAAATTTGCTTCTCAGTTTGGGGGCCCCAGAACCCGGGCTGTGGCAGCCCAGACTCCAAGGCTGAGGGTGAGGGCCTCTGAGAGCCAGACCTTCCCAGAGCTTTTGAGAAGGTTCTGGGCTCTGCCCCCTCCCTGTGGAACCAACTGTCCCTCCCCTCAAACCCCAGAAACCTGTGGGCCCACCTGCAACCAGACAGGACCACTGACACCCAAGTGGTATCTACGTTGTAATCAGTGGGGCTGGGAACCTCTGTGGGGTTGGGGCAGTCCTCAGGGGCAAGTATCTATTGAGATGCCTGCTTAGGGAGTCCCTGAGGGGGGTGTGAGGGAGAGGGAGTGGTGGGCAGTGCTCTACCAATCCCCGAAGGCTCTGGCATCAGGTGACACAAAACAGAAGACGGGACCCAGCCTTTGAGAAGCAGGTGAGGCACTCTTCACCAGGAGCCCTTGTTCTGAGCCCCCGGAATAGCTGCCCCTTCCATGCTGTCTGTGAAAGGGCTCCAGAGCTCACATCCAGGGTATCGATCATCCCCGTTCTGAATCTGTCCCCTAGTTCTTGCATTCATGTGAGAAACAGCTCCGTGCTTGGCGCTACAACAGTAAGGGACATGGCTCCTTCCCTCGTGGAGCCTACATTCTAGGGGGAGACGATTTAAACAACCACACAAGCCCAAATTGACACAGGGTTGTGGGCACTGGGGACACAGGAGGGGGTTAAGAGTGAGACGAACGGAGGGCCTCTCTGAGCAGTGACACTTGAGTTGAAACCTAAAGGTTAAGAAGGAGCTGAGGGACAGCTTCGTAGGCAGTGGGAACAGCAGGTGCAAAGGCCCTGGGGCAGGACTGACTGGGTGTGGATGAGGGAGAGGGGCATGAGATGTGGTCAGAAAGGCAGGAGGCAGGCCTTGCAGGGCTTTAAAAGCCTCAGTCAAGAGGCTGGATCTGGGAATTCCCTGGCAGTCCAGTGGTTAGGGCTCCACACTTCCACTGCAGGTGTGGGTTCGATCCCTGGTTGGGGAACTAAGATCCCGCGTGCCATGTGGCACGGCCAAACAACAAGAAAAACAGTTTGGATCTGATTCTGTGTCTGGCAGGAAGACAATGAAGAGCCTGAAGTAGGAGCAACTTGATCGGATTTGGGTGCACTGCTTTTGGAGCATGGATTTGTGGGAGCAAGAAGGGAGGCCTATGGCTGTCATCCATGAGAGATGTGGGTGGTCCAGAAGGGGGAGGGGCCATGGAGACAGAGAGCAGTGGACAGATTGAGAAACATCTGGGATGTAGAAATGACAGGACATACGGATGGACCAGTGCGAGGGAGACGGGGTGGGTACAGAGGATAAGGGTACAGTAAGATGGGAGGAGCCTAGGGAAACAGGTGTAGGGGCCAACAAGAGCTCCGCTTAGGACGTACAAAGTCCTAAGCCTTATAGAGATGATTAGTTGGAAGCTGGATGTTCAAAACTGGAGCCCCGAAGTGAGAAGAACACTTGGCATAGGGATGGTATTTAAATCTGTGGGAATAGATGAGGTCACCTCTGAGAGTCAAGAAAGAAGATAGAGGTGGGACTTCCCTGGGGGTCCAGTGGTTAAGACTCCACGCTTCCGATGCAGGGGGCCTAGGTTCAATCCCTGGTAGAGGAATTTCCGTGTGACACGCGGCGCGGCCAAAAAAAAAGAGAGAGAGAGAGAAGATAGAGGATTGAGGCCTCTGGCAACACAGTGATTGTGAAGGCACGTAAAGGAGAAGGAACGGGCGACGAGGTCAGAGGAAAGCCGGGAAGCGTGGTGGGACCGAAGCCAAGAGCGTTTCCAGAGGAGGGAGGAATCAGCTGTGATGAGAGTGGCTGAGAGTTTACATGAGGATTGAGGAATGTCCAGTTGATTTGGCAACATGGGGGGAATCGGTGATGCTGGAAAGTTCATTTCTGGTAGAAAGGTAGGGGCAGAAGGCTTGCTGGAGTGGGATGAAGAGTCAATGGGAGGCGAGGAGGGGAGATAGCACCGTATCAGTCAGGACAGGCTAGGGCACGCTGATGGGACAAGGGACCCAGCGTCTCCACGGCTCACAACAACAAAGACTGGGTTCTCGCTAAGGCGGGGCAGCTGAGGCTCTGCTCGGGGACCCAGGTGGAGAGCTCAGTCTCCACCCAGAACACTGCCGGTCTCGTGGCAGAGGGGACAGAGGACGTGGCCAGTGACTGGCTTTCGAGGCTTTCGTTTCCAGCGATGCACATCACTTGGGCTCATGCTTCGCTGGTCAAAGTCACTCACAGGGCCCAGCCTGTCATCAGTGGGATAGGAAACAACACTCCCAGGGGACTCAGGGAACAACATCTGTGAGCACCCAGAGGCCACTCACTGGGGGAAGCTTGGCTGTGAAGGGAGCAGAGAGACTGGGCAGGACCTGGAGGGGCGTGGGGTCCAGGGAGGTTGTTTGTTTTTTAAGATGGAAGAAACTAGAATCTGTTTGCATGTTCCTGGGGATGATCCAGGAGGAAAGAGAGAGAAAAACTGATGCATTAGGAGTGAGAGGGCCAAAGAGACAAAGATCCAGCGCTCCAAGGGAACACCTGCCGCGCTGTAACAGGACGGAAGATGGTATGTGCAGAAGAGACGATGAGTTAGCCTCCGAGGGCTTCTCTTCTCTCCAGGAGGTAAGTGGGGGTCATCAGCTGAGAGCGAAGGTAGGGAAGAGGGTGGGAGTTTGAGGAGGAAGAAGACAGAATGAAACAGGCTCTCTGTGTGATAGGAAATCAAGCCACCCCGGTCACAGGAGAGGTCTGTGGAGACAATGAAACAGAAAGTGTCTGCACACCCACTGCCCCAGCCCCTGCCCAAGTTCTCCTTGCCTCTAGCTGGACAGTTGGGGCTGTCTGGCCCCTCCAATGAAGCCTGCTCACGTCACCCCCCTGCTGACAGTACATTAGCTCAGTAAATATTTACTCCACCCCTTTTCCTCTGGCCAGGCACCATGTCAGGAGGGCTCTGGGGACAAAAGACCCAGTTCCCGGCCTCCGTGAGCTGACAGTCTCCCCAGATACCTTCAGGATAGTATGTTGTGGACATCTGTCACTCCTTCCAGTCACCCAGCCACTAAACCCGCTTCCTGTACTTGGGAGATCTCCCAGTTTCTGTAAATAAGGCCTTCCCTCCTTGTGGAAGCTGAAAAGGTCCATCCCTACTTTCCCAGCCTCCCTTGCAGCTCCGGCAGGGCCCAGCGCCTGGGCTCTGCCCCCTCGACACAGCTACCCTAGACTTCTGAGCTAGGAGTTAGTAAGGCAGATAAGCAGGGGCCCAAGCAGGATCCACACTTGCCGGGATGGCAGCAGTGGCAGAGCCAGCGGGGGCAGGGACTGTGGCGGGAACATTGGAGGTGCCCGCTGGAGGTGTCTTTGCTTCAGTTGGGACATTGTTCCTGCCTGTGGAGTCCCCAACCCTCTGGGAGATTCTGTGAATGACCCAGTATCTTTTAAATAAATTTGCCTTTTATTTAAATTAGCCAAGGCAGATGTCTGTTGCTTGCAAATAAGAATTCTCACAAATGTGAAGTCCCTCCAGCTGAGCATGGCTCCCAAGCCCATCCATGGTCTGGCCCTGCTTCCCTGATTCCCACTCTCCCCAACTCACTCCCCTCTCCCTGCCGTCTTGTGGCAGCAGCACCCTAAGTTCCCTGGGGGTGGGGTGGGGGGACCACCCCTCCCTCATTGCAGGTGATTTAGGAGGCAGGGCAATGAACCCTGGCTCAGCCAATTAGACACTCCCTCAGGAATTTGAACCTGAACATGAAGCAGAGTGATTCGACTGTTTCACCCTGGTGGGGCTGTCCTGAGGACACTGCCCCAGGAGTTCTTTCCACTAAGACCCCCAGGGCCACCTTGGTCCCTGCCCTCCCCAGAGCTGGGCTGTTCAGCTTCTCCTTTGGGTCCCATTTCCTTTCTGCAGAGGTCCATCTAACACTCTTCTCCTTGGCTATCAGGATCCACATTGTCTTCAGCTCTCAGGCAGCCTCACGCTCTAGAGGAGCCAGGCTTCTCCCCAGCCCAGGAAGTGGGACTTTATTCCTCTTCTCCACTGTCAGTGATTGGTTTAGACAGGAGCATGTGACTCCATTCTGACCAATAAGACACAAAGAGAATCTGCTGAGAGACTTCTGGGAAAATTTGTCCTCCTCTTCAAAAGAAACACAAGGAAGGGATGTTTTCTTTTCCTGCCTCTGAGTGTGGCTGGGTGAGGGTGAAATGCATGGTGCTAAGGCACCACCTTTCAACCTTAAGGGGACCAGCCTAAAGATCAAAGCCAGCTCGGCAAAGACTACGGAGCACCAAGATGGAGAGAACCTGGGCCCATCATGACCTTGTGGAACCAATGAGCCCACCAATCCCGGGATCTGCAAACTTCTTGGTATATGACATATTAAATCCTCTTCTTGTTGGGCTTTCAATTACTTACAGCCAAAGTGTCCTAACTAACATACCTTCCAATGAGTTCCTCTTCTGCTTTAGTCAGCCAGACTAGATTTCTCCAGCTTGCAACCAAAGAAGTGTACCTTATGTACCTGGTAACCGCATGACTTGGTGGCTCACGCAGGACCTGCTCCAGGAAGCCTCCACAAACCCTACCTTCTGTGTTTTTGTGGGTTTTTTTCAACTTTGTTGAGACATAACTGCCCAATAAAATTGTAATATATTTGAAGCATACATCATAATTATGTGTGTGTTTATATATGTGTTATATACAAACATAAATTATATATAAAACAATATATATAATTTCATGAGAGCATCTAAGTTTACTCTCTTAAAAATTTTAATTACACAACATAGCATGTCAACTCTATTAGTCATGTTACATTTTAGATCCTCAGACTTTATTCATCTTATAGCTGAAAGTTTGTACTTTCAGACCAACTTCTATTTGTCCCACCCCCAGGGAGTAGAAATACATTGGCCAGACCCTACCTTCTGGGTTAGACCGTCCACCCTCCTCGGTGCTTTCCCTCTCACTGCACCCCCCCACTCAAAGTCACCTGGCTTCACCACCAGACGTGTGCAACTACTGGGGTGTCCAACTGGGGCCTGGTGCATGGAGCTTCTCTGTGCATAACTGGTGAGTGAATGAATGAATGATTTAGCTGATGTAATTCTAGCCAAAAGCAAGGAAACCAGGTGCTTTAGTCAGCTGAGATGGCTTATAGTGGGTAAACATATACAATATATAATATACAGTAAGTTTTAGCAGCTGGAGGACCCCAGGGTAGGGACCTCATGCAGAGGATAACTGAGTTTACCAGGCATTTCAGGTCTCACCTCACAAACCTTTTGCAGAATCTGTCTTGATTGGCTACTTTAGACACTTGGCAGGGAAAGCTTCAAATGGATCTGTGTGTTAAACTGAGCAGCAGACTCAGACGTGTTAACTTTCACATTTGCTCTACCTTATATATGCTTGCCTTTACTATTTAATAAAAAAAATAAATCATGCAAAAAAAAAAAAAATACCCTGCCAAGTTTAGCTGAGAATCTCAGGTCCCAGGCCTTGAACTACTTCCTCCTCTCTGTTGGTATGGCCCCGTACTTTCTTCAGGGGCCCTAGTCTGGCCAGCCACCAGCACATGCCAGCCTCTGACCCTTATCCAGAGAGCTTTAGCCCAGGTAGCATGGGCTTCCCAGTGTCCCCAAACCCTATTTTCCACCACAACGTTTTTCTTTAAAGTCGCTCTTGATCATTTGTTTTAATTTTAAAGTAATACTTGCTAATTGTGGAAAATGTGAAAAGCATAGAACTAAAAAGGAAAAATCACCACAATCCCATTACCCTTGACAACCATCCACAGTGCCTCGCTGTACCTTCTTATGAGACTTCCTTCATTTATGTAGGGATATATAAAATGTAAATAAAAATTTTATTTAAAGCAATAAAATTGGGATCATGCTATATAAGCAGCTCTGTATCCTCCCTTTTCCGCTTAACTTATTCATTCATTCAGCAGATCTCCAGGTGCCTCCATCTGTGAGGTTCTGCTCTAAGGCAGCCACAGGGAGCCCAGCAGACAGACTGACCCCATCCTCCAAGAGAATACGGTCTGATGGGGAAACAGACACTCGTCAAACGGCCACATCCATATATAAGCACAGCCTGTAAGGAGGAGTACAGGGAGAGAGATCCAGGGAGCCGGGAGAACTGTGGAGGCTCCCCTAGCTGGTGGGGGTGAGAGGGCTGGGAGTTTAAAGATTGAGAAGGACTCCAGTGGGATGGCTGAGGATTCCAGACAGAGGAAACAGCATGTGCTGAGGGCCTGAGGCCAGAGACAACACACAGTTAAGTGACAAAAGAAGGTGTGGTAACAGGTATGGTTTTTAGAGACTGCTAGTATCCTAGTGTATGGAGAGAAGATAATTTATTTATCTGTGAAACATTTAGATTGTTTTTCATTTTTCACTGTTTTAAATTATCATGGCAAAACTGATAAAATCAGTTGCCTCCTGGGAGGTTCTCCTGGAAGCTTAGGGACTAGGTGAGGGGAACTTCACCTGTATACCTGTCAGGAACTTTCGATTCATTACCGTGTGAATGTACCTATAGATTCTTTTAAGAAGTAGTTAAATTAAAACCAAATGATGTTGGAATGAACATCTTTATGCATAAAGCTTTATCCAAATTTTTCACTCTTTCCCTTAATCAGAGATTCACTGTCCAAGTCCTCTTGACACACGATGATAAGTCACCTTCCAGAAAGGTTAACCCATAAAGCCTTAAGTTCTGCACCCAGAAAGTCACCACCCATGGGGCCTTTCAGAGACTTGACACTTTCCTTTCTTTGTCTTCCCAACTAGGCTGTGAGCTACTCAAGAGACAAAAGCTGTGCGTCCCATACGAAGAGGAGACCTCTGGGGTGGGGAAGCAAAGGAGATTAACGTGTGTTGAATCCCTCCTGTGTGCCAGACGTTCCATCCTGGGGGCATCCACATACACGCATCGGATGTTCTCCCCAAATTATCATGAAGGTATTCATATCCCTATTTTACAGGTGGGAAAAATAAGGCTCAACAAAGTGTAGTGATTCACCCAAGATGGTGCAGCCAGGATCCAGACCAACATGGATATGGCATCCAGTGATGGTGGGAGAGCTCTCTCTCCTTTGAGGCCGCTGCCCCCTCAGGGACCCTCCCCCACCACAAAAGGCAGATACCCCACCTCCCAGAAACTGTGTCCTTGCTCCCTGGACAACAACTTCAGCCCTGCCCCTGTCTTCATTATTTATTTCCTCTCCTTGAGCTTCAGACTCATGAGGCTGGGGAAATGGACAAGGCAGATGGGGAAGGAAGGGGAAATTCTGTGTAATACCATCGTCTGTATCACAAAACTTGTCTTAAGTGCCCGCCCCGGGGATTTCCTGGAGCTGGTGCAACAGAGGTGGGGCTGAAGGTCAGGTTAAATTGGACTAGTAACCCCAGGGGGATGCTTGAAAGGGGGTAGCTAAAGAAAGCATTTCCGGAACGCCAGGCGGCTGAGGCAGGCAGTAGGCAGCAGTCGTAGGCAGTCGGCTGGCCAGCCGACCAGGTCAAACCTACGTATTAGGGCTTAGTGGTGACGGGCCTGGGTTCACACATCCTCCCCCGGAAACCTGAAATCTTGCATTTTTCCCCCAATAATGAGTTGGTATAAAAATGGATCCTGAACAAAATTGTCTGCAGTTTTCAAATTTCAAACTGCATTAGTCAAAATATATCAAATTTCCGTGTACTGACTTACCACCTGCTCAAAATCGGATCCTTTTTCAGCTGGAATATATTGAAATATGAATCACCTCCTGAGAGGAAAAGGGGAGAAGAAGTGGAAGGAAGCCCTCCTCAAAATGTGCCAGTGGGGCTTCCCTGGTGGCGCAGTGGTTGAGAGTCCGCCTGCCGATGCAGGGGACGCGGGTTCGTGCCCCGGTCCGGGAGGATCCCACGTGCCGCGGAGCGGCTGGGCCCGTGAGCCATGGCAGCTGAGCCTGCGCGTCCGGAGCCTGTGCTCTGCAACGGGAGAGGCCACAGCAGTGAGAGGCCCGCGTACCGCAAAAAAAAAAAATGTGCCAGTGGGCGAACCGGAATCCTGTGCTCCTTGGGCTCCCCAGCCTCCCCCGGCCTCCCTGCGACAATGGCTCCCTGGTGGCCCATGCCCCTCAGCCATTTCCCCTTGATAAATACCTGGTTTCTAGCTCGAACCCCTATGCTCTGGGCAATCTATGCCTCATAGTGCAGAACATGCTCATTTCAAGTCCTCCAGCCTTTAAATAAGCACCTAATATGTGCTGGGCGCTCAGACTCACAGGGAGGCCGACCTCTAATCACACCGCTAAATCCTAAGGTAACTCCTTTGTCCTCATCTATTCATCCTCTTAGCAGCACTGGATGGTGTTGGCCCTCCCTCCTGGAAACACTTCCTTCACTTCAGAGATAGGGCTCAGCTGTTTTTTTCTCCTGCCTGACTGGCTGCTTTTCTTGGTCTGCTGTGCTGGGGGCTCTTCCTCGGCTTGATCTCTACATAGCCTGATTCCCCAGGCACAGCCCTGCGATCTTCTCTCTTCCATGCCATACCAATCCCCGGGGTGGGGTCACCCAGGGCCAGGTTTTAAATACCGTCTCCACGGGGTGGGTGTGGGTGGGGGTGGGGGTGGTGAAGATCAGACGGTTGTCTCGGTCCTGAACTCCAGACGAGCCCATCCAATGGCCCACCTGACATTGCCTCATGGGTATCTAACAAGCTGCTCAAACTCTGTGTGCCCTAAAGGTGTTGCCCACGCAGGCTTCCTCATCTCAGTAAAACGCCAACTCCATCCTTTTAGTTGCTCAAGTTGAAAACGTAAATGGCATTCTCCATTCTTCCCTTTCCCTCATTTTCTTTTCCTTTAATCCGTCAAGTCCCGTTGGTTCTACCTTCAAGATAAATCCTAAATCTGTCCTCATCACTCCATCCCTTGGCCCGCACCCTGTCCCAGGCCACCATCATCTCTCCTCTGGACCACAGCAGCGGCTTCCCCATCTGATCGCCCTGCTTTTATTTCGGTCCCATCACCACCCACGGCCCACACAGCCACGGGATCTTTAAAAATGGTAAGTGCTGTCTTGTTCCTTTCCTGCTTGAAAACTTCCAGTGGCTCCCCCACTGCACTAGAATAAAATGCAAACTTCTTACCAACCCATAACATCCTCATGACCGGCCCCCATCGCCTCCCCCACCCTCTACCATTTTCCCCACACTGGCCTTTCTGTTCCTAGACCACAGCAAGCTCATTCTCGCCTTGGCTGTTTTGTTTGGTTTTATGGGAAAATACACAGAACATAAAATGTACCATTTGAGCCATTTTATTTTTGCTGGTGGTGGTTGTGGTAGTTTGGTTTTTTGGGGCCGCACGGCATGGCATGCGGAATCTTAGTTCCAGGGATCGAACCCATGCCCTACAGTGGAAGCACGGAGTCCTAACCACCAGGGAATTCCCAATTTGAGCCATTTTAACGTGTACGATTCAGTGGCATTTAGTACCTTTGCAATGTTGTGCAACCTCACTACTATCTAGTTCTAGAACATTTTCATCATCTCAAAGGGAAACCCCGTACCCATCAGCCGTCATACCCATCTGCCTCCCCCCAATCCAGCCCCTGGCAATCAGCAATCTGCTTTCCATCTCTCTGGATTCACTCATCCTGGATGTTTCATACAAACGTAATGATACAGTATGTTTGCCTTGGAGTTTTAGTGCTGACTGTTCCTGCATGAACCGCTCTGCCTCAGGCCCTTGCAGGACCACCTCCCTCTTAGCATTCAGGCCTCAGCTCCAGCATCACCTCCTTGTCTAAAGCAGATGCCGCTGCCCACCCCAATCACTCTTTTTTTTTTTTTTTTTCGGTACGCGGGCCTCTCACTGTTGTGGCCTCTCCCGTTGCGGAGAAACAGGCTCCGGATGCGCAGGCTCAGCGGCCATGGCTCACGGGCCCAGCCGCTCCGCGGCATGTGAGATCCTCCCGGACCGGGGCACGAACCCGCGTCCCCTGCATCGGCAGGTGGACTCTCAACCACTGCGCCACCAGGGAACCCCCCAATCACTCTTGGTTGCAGAAGTGGGCTACTCTATTTCCCTCTTAGCACTCAACTCTCTTGTTTATTTTTTGTTTACATGTTCATTGTCTTTCCCCTCGTTTGCTTGTTCCTTGTGGTGTCCCAACCCCCAGGACAGTGCCAGGCACCTGGGAGGCAGTCAATGATTATTTGCATATTGAGTTAACAAGTGCACCATCAGCCCCGTGATGGAGCCACGAAGATGCTTATAGAGACATGGACGAGGGTGGGAACCAGCAGTGCTGCGAGGTAGTGGAGGGGTCACAGTGGGAAGGTGGCCTCCAAGGGGAAGTAGAATCTTCCCTGGCCTTCAAGGGGGAAGAAGGAGGGCATCCAGGTGGAAGGAACGGCATGGTCAAAGGCCTGGAGGCATGAGGCAGCATGTCCCATTTGGAGTCCTATGATGTCTCCTCTGGTTTGCAATTTGCCCCGTTTTGTTTGTTTGTTTGTTTGTTTGGTTGGTTGGTGGCACTGGGTCTTAGTTGCAGCACGTGGGCTCCTTAGTTGTGGCATGCGGACTCTTAGTTGCAGCATGCATGTGGGATCTAGTTCCCTGACCAGGGATCGAACCCGGGCCCCCTGCATTGGAAGCACAGAGTCTTAACCATTGCACCACCAGGGAAGTCCCTGTCCCCTAACTGTTTCACTAGCTCTCCCACAGAGAGCCTCCCACAATATATGTCTGGGAGTTGGGTTTGATACAAGATGCAAAGTACTGAGAGTAAAGAAAGAATGGAGTCTTTTTCACTTGTTTCTTCTCCCCCCACCTAACATGTGCTGGACACCCGCGCAGATGCAGAGGAAAACAGACTGGTTCCAAGTTTTCTGATTGTGAGTCATCCTCAGCCACCTTTCAGAGACATGGGAAGGTGGGAGGAGATGGTGATGTATATTACAGACACTTCTCAACTGTGTTTCAAGGATGGGGGGCTCCCAGGATGGAGGCAGAGCTAGGACGGACCTGGGCCCCCCACACAGGCCCTCCCCGGCCTTATCTTTCTGGGCTGAGCCAGTGGCCCCTCTGAGCACTGGGCTGTCTGTGGGCCTCATGTCCTTCATTTCTCCTGATCGAATCAGGCCCAGCTGACCCGGGCCCTGTGGCTCTGGGAGTCCAGCTGAGCTCCCAGGAGAAGAGGCCCTTCCCCAAAGCCAGGAGGCTCAGGAGGGCAAATTCAATTGTTTGCAAGGCGGGAGCCATTAACCTGTCTGTGGACTGCGGTGCTCCCACCCTCTCTCCCCTCTGCCAGATGAGCCTGTCCAGGCTGCCTCTGCCGGATCCCAACCTCCCACCACCCCGAAGGCCCCCCTGCTGCCCCTGGGCTGTGCCCAATCTTTTCTGTCCCTTGGTGCCCCATAGCTCCCATTACCCCTGCCTCTAGGATCAGGTTTTGAGCTAAGAAGAAGAACAAATCCAGGTGGAACTCACCCCCTTCTCGGAGGCAAGCCTATATCCTGGCCCTTCCTGCTCTGCAAGCTTCTAGGTGGAATCTGCCCTTAGAAATCTTAATGGGGAAGAGAGGCCCTGGAAGCAGGCTGGGGCCATTTGGACAGAGGATTCTGAGATCTCAAATACCTAGACTGTGGTCTAGAGCTGTGTTGTTCGGTACAGTAGCCACTACCCACGTGTGGCTACCGAACCCTTGAAAAGTGCCTATTTCAAAGACTTAGTATGAAAAAGAATGCTTGCTATACTGATTACATGTTGAAATGGTAATATTTTTAAGATATTGCGTTTAATAAAAACATTTAAAAATGAATTTCACCTTTTGCTTTTTACTTTTTAATGTGGCTGCAAGAAAATTTATATTACACGTGGCCCATGTTTCTACTGGACAGAACCAGTCTCGAGTGATGGGCACATCTCCTGGATCCCATGGACTCCTGCCTTTCGGGGAGGCAAGCAACAGGAAGAGGGCCAGAGCGGGGCCCTCCAGAAGGTGCTGCTTCTTGAAGGAAACTAGTCCCAACACCCACTCAAAGGCTCCCCTAAATTAGCAGCTGGAAGGCCGGTGACTCCCCCACAGAAGGATGCGCCCTGGAGACAGCTCCCCAGGAAGGGCCGTGGCCTAGAGCAGAAAGCAGGGCAAGGGCTTTGCTGTCATCCGCTCCTTTTTCCAGCACAGGTTGGGCATCTGTCCAGTACTACGTGGATGCAGCTGCAGGCAGGACAGACGCAGTGGCTGCTCTCACGGGGCAGCGGGCTCACCATAGCCCCGGGGTAGGGTAGGGGCATGGCAAGGGTGTGCCCAGGAACTTGAGAGCCCCAGGAGACAGCTGAGCAAAGAGAACTCCCTGGAAAGATGGCGTAGCAGATCCCAACCTGCAATACTGTGGACCTGAGAAGGTGAAGAGGAGATGGGGAAAGAGAGAGAAGAAGGAGAAGTAAAGGAAGATGGAAGAAAGGAGTAAGGAGAGAGAGCCGAGAAAGCAAGGTGCCCATGGAGGGCATGGGCTCTGGTGCCAAAAACTGATGAGGTTCCACCAGAAGAAGGGTCTGGGCAGTGGGTGAAAGAAGGCCTGGAGTGGGGCCGAAGAAGCCCATTGGAGGTTCCCACCTGGGAACGGGGAGGGTGTGGGGTGGTAGGAGGAGGCCAGGGTAAGGTAATGGGGAGCCGTGGGCGGTGCCACGTGGGGACAAGCTGGAGCCTGATGGATCAGGGGGCGCCTTAGTGGGACTGCTGGGCAGGAGGGGCTGGGGCCACCCCAGTCTCACTGTTGTCTCTTTTCCGATGCCCCTCAGGAGCCCTCAGCAGGGATACCCAGCGCGTTTACCTGGAGGAGGAGGGTGGGCTGGGAGCACCCGGAGTGGGTCTGCCTGCCCCTCAGGGTGCAGAGGAGTTAGCTCAGGGCAGGGCTGGCCTGCGCCTCTCTCAGTTGGCTCTCCTGGTGACGACCCCGGGCCCCTCTCTGCCCGACCCCGGGCCCCGGTGGGCCTTCCTGCCCTCAGCTCCGCCAGCCACTCGCACAGCCCACTCTCCAGAAAGTCTGGCTCCTTTGCCCCAGGATTTTCCGCCCTCATCCGGACTCGGTTTATCAAATGGCCACATGCCACTGTGGAGGGCTGTGGCTTCCGTCTTCCCCCAACCCCAGAGAGGGAAGGAAGACTTGCTCGCTTTCCTGCTTCAAAGCTCAGAGCGCCCTTTCAGGCTCTCCACGAAAGCTCCGGCATCCTGCTCAGGACCGGCCGGCTCGTTTATGCAGCCGGGATGAGGAACAAATCAGCAGCACCTCCAGAGCTAATGAATGATCTGAGCCTTTGGCTCAGGTCAGCAGGCCCCCACCAGCCTCCTCGGTCCTCCGTGATGGCTCATTATTCCAGTATTCCCAGGAAAGAGATGGAATTTTCCCCAACATCGCCTAATTACATTCCGGCTCTATGTGATACAGTGACATGTGTGCACACGCACGCCATTCCCAATAAGACGCAGACGAGAGCATTCCCGCAGAGGGCGCGGACGGGATGTTTTACTCTTGAGGTGCGTGCTGAGAGCCGTTACCTGGGGAGGCTCCGGGATGAGACACCCCTCTCCTGTCGAGAGCAAGCCCCACCCTGGGTGACTGAGAGAACCAGCCACAGAGGTGCGGACAGAAGAGACTTCAAAGAGAGGACAGCTGTGAGGAGGGGGATGTGTTTCCTGAAGGCTTGCTGCAGGGATGGGAGATGGTTCTGACCCCCAGTCTCGGGAGCATTCCAGCTTCTCAACGCAGGGCTCTCCTGGACCTGGGTCCCTCCTGTGCCACGTGGGGCTTCCCAGCATGCTCCCAGCCTGCGAGAATCCCTGGGACAGAGGAGGGCAGGCTGTCTTCTGGGGCCCTGTCTGTGTGGCCCCGAGTCTTGGGGATGACCCTGACCCACCAACAGAGCCAAAGGACACTGAGATAGGTGTGGAGGCTCCTGGAGGACAGAGCAGCCTCCTTCGTGCCCTCCCCTCCCTCCAGCACCTATTCCATCACCCAGGGATGTAAGTTGGACCTGCAGGTCCCTGACTCACAATCTTAGCTGATCCCAGAACTGCAGCTGCGCCAGCATCATCCCCTGCGGCCGTCACAGCTTCGTCTCTCATTCTCCTCAGTGGCCATTCCAAACCATCCTCTGTCTCCCCACATCGCTACCCTTGGCCTCTGGGCCTGACCCCCCCATCTTATCAGCATCCTCCCACGTCAGGCCTCCTGCCTTCTTGCCTCTCCTCACCCCAAGGTTTCAATTCAAAGGCCTAAACGGGCGGCCAAAGAGGAAACACAAAAGGGTGAGATGAACAGGTAGGATGTACAGGTGGCCACCTGGAAGCCAGGCCCATCTGGAGAGGCCCAGGCTCCAGCCACTGCTGCCCTGCGGGAAGGGGGGGCCTTTGGGTTACCAAGTCATTCAATTTTCCCAGAGACTGGGAATCAGGATTTTTACATGCAATTGTTTGGCAGCAAATTCAACCAAAAACAAAACACCGTGTGGGTCGGTGCAACCCCACCTGCAGCCTGATTCTGCCCGAGGCCGTGGTTTCTGACAGCTGCCTCCCTGCCTGGGGTGCCCCCTCGCCGGCATCTCCACTTCCCCACCCCTGAGCCCCCACTATCGACTGCTCCCTCTCCGCCTATAGACTCGCTCAAGTCTCTCCCACTGAACAACAAAACCTGCCAAACCCAAATCGCCTGCAGCGACCGCCTCTCTTCTCCTGTCAGAGGCACGTCAGAGGCAAACCGCTTGAAAACTCTCTCTCCAAGCAGTTGGCCCACTTCCTCTCCCTTCCGGCCGCTGCACCTGGGATTCCACCCGCTTCTCATGCACAGACTCCCTGCTTTTGCCCAAACCCAACCATTTCCGGTCTCTCTCTTCACGCAATTGCCCCTGGGGGCAAAGTTCCCCTTGAAATCTCCTCCCTACCGCCCCGCAATCTCCTTGACACAGCTCTCTCAGGGGTCTACTGCAATCAGGTCTACTATGGACATTCCTTCTCAGCCCCTGTCACGGGCAACTCTTCCTCTTCCCATACTACCCACAGTCCTTGGGGGGCCACCATGACCCATGCAAATCCATCCCCCTCTTAGCTCGCTCCTAGCTCCAAAACCGAATCACCAAGAGCTCCATGCATGTGCCCTGGGGTCGCCCAGACTCTTCCAAATCGTCAGCATTTCCCCGAACAAACATCGCCCCCTCCAAGCCTCCTCCCCTCTCCCTGGGTCACCTTCTCAGTGACCTCCGACTCCTCCGTCTGCAAAAAACCCGGACTCTGCCTTTTCCTCTTTCCTTGAGTCCCGTTCACCAAGTCCCGCAGCTTCCACCTTCGAAACTCCCTCCGGAGGGTGCAGCTGCCCGTCGCTAATCTCCTGCCTTCATTCTTTCTCCCCTCTAGCTTCTCCATCTGACTCTATCACTCCAAATGGCTGTGGCCCTTCTCTGTCCAGTGCCCTGGGTCCTAAGCCGACATTCACTTCCTGTCACCAGCCCAACCTTTTGTGTCTGCCACAGTCTCTCCCATTTCCAGGCCTTGGGTCGTGCTGTCCCCTCCACCCGGAATGCCCCTCCTTCCCTCGTCTGCCTGCCACTTCTTACCTGTTCTTCAGACTCGGCACAAGCTAAGTGGGATTCTCCCTGCTTTGGGCTCACCTAGAATGCTCTGTTCATTCCGCACGGCTTCACCATCGTCAGTTTGCATGTAGGAATCTGTTGTCATGTGAGAGACTGAAGATACAGATAGGCAATGCCAAACCACAGAGAAAAACAAAACTCTGACTCTCAATCTGCCGTAACCACCCCAGGAAACCATCCCCTTACCTACAGTAACCAGCCCAAGAAGCCAGCCTGCTAGCGACAAGTCAGACTTGTAGGAAATCTGACTGCTTCTCTAGCGAATGGTCCAGGAAGCCAAACAGTAACCCCTGTGACAATCAGTCACAAATGGTCAGAACTTGATTAGCTTCCCCGATTCTTGTCCCCACTTACAACTTAGGGCCAAGCACAGAAAACCAAATATGCTCCCTAACCAATCACAGAGGATGCCCTACTTCTAATTAGCCCGCCCCCAGCTTCCCCATGCCAATCAGGGCACAGGTGAAGCCTTCCCTTGTTTCCACTCTAAAACTTTCCCACTCCTCGGCCTGCCTTTGACTCTCTGCCAAAATGTAAGTGATGGAGGAGAGCGACCTCCGAATAAGCCGCCTTTACATGTCCTCATTCGGTTGGTCCATTTATTTCCATGTGTGTAATAAACTATTCCAGATGTGAGTACTGAAAACAAAATGATCTCCTTCATGACATCGTGGCTCAGGGGGCTGAATGGGCTCCGTGGGACGGTTCTTCTGTTGTCCTCACTCAGGGTTTCTCGTGTGCTTGCAGACAGATAGCAGAGGGCACTGGGTCATCTGGGCCCAGAACTGAGATTCTGGGACACCTGAGCCCCTCTCTTCCTCTCCATATGGTCTTGGGGCTTCTGCTCTCAATGTGGTCACTGCCTGTGATGTCTCTAGCAGGGGATCCAGACTTCTTACACTGTGGCTCAGATCTCCCAAAACCTTCCTCAGGCTTGGGAAAGTGAGGATGACGGCCTTCTTCAAGAGCTTGGGACGGGAACTGGCACAACCAGTCGGGCGCACACTTCCACTGCATCCGACTGGTTAGATCAAGCTGCCCACCAGCCTGATTCCACGTGGGAAGGGACACTCCCAGGCCATGAGAGCAGCAGGCACGGGTGCCATCTTAGGAGCCTGGCTTCCACACATCTTCCTTCTCACTGACATTGTTCTTGGTCTCTGGGCCTCGGCATCTAGCAGGGGCTTGACTGAGTCAGGGCTCAGCAAGTCTTGATGATCAGGTATGAACAGATGGAGCGATAGCGTGCCCAGCAGATGAACAGAAAGCCTCCACACCGGCAGCCCTGCGCCCAGGTCCACACCGCCGTGTGTCATTCACATAAACAGTGCTCTCTGCTCCCTGACATTCTGCTATTTTTAAACCTCTCAAGCAGTGAGTGGTGCTTAACATTTTTTGAATCAGGGTCCCCTTAGGGAATCTCATGAAAGCTGTAGGAGACCCTCTCCCTAGAGAAGTGCGCCTCTGTAAAATCACTCACAATTCTGCAGCATATCAATGACAGCTGCCCTTTACTGAGATCTATACTGAGTGCCGGTGACTGTGTGCAGGGCAATGTGTCCATTATCTGGATTTATGACCCCAAACGTACTGCAAGCTAAATACTACCATTTAGCTCCATTTTATAGATGAGAAAGCCAAGGCTCAAAAAGATTAAGGAGGAACTAAAAGTGACACTGGGACTCAGTGCAGGAAGGTCTGAAGACAAAGCCCAGACCCTCCCAACCACCGCACCATACAGTTTCAGGAGGTTCTGAGATGCTCTGAAGTCTGCCTGTGAATCCCGGGTTAAGAATTCCTTCTCTAAGGGCTCTCAAAGTCCTGCTTCCTGATCTAAGTACCCTACCTGGCTTTGAAGACTCTGAATAAGCCAGACCCACCCTATGCACCCTGCCCTACCCCGCTCCACTCCCGGATTTCTGGCTAATTCCAGGCCAGCTGCCTCAGCCTGGCCACCCTGACTCTGACCTGGCCTCCCCTGAAAGGCCCTCTCCGTGCCCTGTTCTCACCCAAAGGTCAAGGCTCTTTCTCCCCAGAGCTGCCTTGGACTAGTGCCTGCTTATCCCTCTCCCACTTGGGGCTCTCATCACTTCCTGAGTAAGTGCTAGTTTCCCAACTTAGCTGTGATCCCCTTGAGAGCAGAGACCCATCCTCTGTGTCTTTCTCACCTTCCTAGACAGACACTCGAATAAACACTAACGGTTCACAGGTTCCTCCCCAGGCCCATTTCTTCTGCTATGCTTTTGGGTCCTGGATCCTCAAACCCAAAGACTGAACCAGACTCCAGAGTGGCCCAGGCCAGAGAAGGGCTGCCTAGACCCGACGTGTTTCCCCTACGCAGAGAAGCTGCTGCTGAAATACAGTTTTAGAACCCAGTCCACGGCCCACCCCCACCTGGCATCTCCAGCAGGAATATCTGGTATCATCTGTTTCTTTCTTTTGCATTCTCAGGGGACACCATGTTGCATGAAATCTGTGGCTGCTTTGTTTCCCGATAACAATAAATAAAGACTACAAAGAATGTGCATGTATTGGTCTGATGGACAGCTTCTACGGGAGCAAACAGGACAAAAGAAATATCAGTTTCTTGAGTTCCATGAGATTCTGCTCTCCTAGCGCCCTCCACGCAAACCAGGCCACGGGTCAGCAGGCCCCGGCTGATGGATGGAAAGCTGAAAGCAGGGTGTAAGACTGCCATAGGCCCAAGGACAGAGATGACTGACCAGTGCCCCCCAACACCATTTCTGTCCCTGAGGGCTAAGTTTACTGTCTTCCAGGCCCTGGGTCAAGCACTTTGCACTCACTACAACCACACAAGCAAATAGTTGAATAATAAAATTCATTTTACAGGTGAGGGAACCAAAGCTCTAAGAGGTAAATGACTTGTCCAGGACCACTGTGTCCATTAGGTGTCATTAGGTTATTCTGAGGACAGTTTAATAAAGGGACAATTGACAAAGGTGTGGACAGGGCCTAGGGAATCCTCAGGGATGGCAAATAACAGGCAAGGAGCCACCAGTGTCACCACCCTTCGGCCTGAAGAGGGGAGGGAGGGGACTGGAAATCAGAACCTAGAAGAGAGAAGCTGTATGAAGAGGGCCCCTTGACAAGAGCTGAGACATTCGGTCAGAGATGGAGCCCGCTTGTAGGGAGGGGGGAGTAAATACCCAGCAAGCACTCTCCTCCCTGCCTCTGATCGCCTGCCAGTGCCTCCTGTCAGCTGGGCAGGAGGCCACAGTTGTCGACAAATAGTCGGACTCCAGGCATGGGGGTGGGGTGGGGGGAGGGCTAGCAGCTTCACTGGCTGGAAAGCAGCAGAGCCCTCACTCAAATCCAGGCTTGCCTGCTTCCAGAGGCCAAGCATTTAGCCCTTCACCTACCACATTTCCATGGGATGTAGGCCAAAGAGGCCCGGAGGGGTTTGTGCACAAGTCTGGGGTCCCCCACTGCCCTGGGTGTTGGCACTCCTGTCAGCTCCAAGCATTGTCTAACCCTTAATTTGCTCCCCACATGGTTCTGAGCCAAAAATGAATCTTCTAGTTCCTTGAGAAAATATGGTGCGGGAGGTTTGAGGAGTCCCCAGCAGAGGGGAGCTGTGGTTCTACAATTAACCTAAAAGCTTCTTATTAGCATCCTGGCCTAAAAGTCCCCAAACACCCACACAGAAACGGGTCTTCCCCCACATCACCTTTCAGCCTGGGGTAGAGAAAGGGTTTTAGCAAAGATGTGGGCTGCAGCTCTGCAGTCTAGAGCATCGCAGACAGCGCAGCCCCTTTGGGGGGTGGGACAACGCTGCACCCCTGTGACAGGAGGCTCAGGGCGAGCTAACACCACATCGTCTCACCGAACCCTGCTTCATTTGCAGATTTATTAAATAGAGAGCCAATTCTGACACAATTTCTTTCAAGCCGTTCTACCTTGCAGGTGTGCAAAATTTATTTGAGATAAAGAAAACCATTACAGAGAGAGCACAATCTTCAAAGCCCACCTCTGAGACCAGAAAGAAATAAAAAACAGTAGCCCATACAAATGTGCAATTAAGTTTCCAAATACTTGGGAGCCATGAGAAACACCATCCGCAGGGAGATCAGGTCTTTAAGGCAATTTTCTTGAACTCCATTCAGCACTCACTCAGAATGCTTTTTAAAAATAACATATGATTTTCTTCTCTCTCCAAAGGCTCCCTTATTCTTTCTCTTCCAGGTAAGAATGAGCCAGCTCTGAAGTGAGAAAAGCAGTCACTCATTTCGATAGAGGATGATGTACTATGTTTCAAGGGACGCAGATAAGAAAGCCAAACGAGCATCCCTGCCCATGGAGCAGGAGTCTTGCTGAGGTGTGGGGTGGCCCGAAGCCTAGGGGCTGGCCCTGGGGGGGTCTTCACCCACCAATAGAAGGCCACGGTTCCAGAGATCAGACTTAGCTCAGAGGAGCTGTTTATCCACAGCCTAGGTTGGGCTCAACAAATGCCAACTCTCCCCAGGTGGGGATTTGATTCCCTGTGAGAGGGAGAAGGCTCAGCTCTGCTGTAGGGTTTGCTAAGAATTAGATCCCTTTTTCTACATGAAGTTGAGTGAGCTGCAAATAGGTGCAAAATAGAGTCAGTGCTGCACAGGGAGACAGGACCCACATCCCGGCCCTGCCACTCAGCAACAGTGTGACTCTGGGCAGGTGGCTTGGCCTCCCAAGCTTTAGTTCCCTGAGCTATCAAATGAGATACTTCATAGGGCTGTTGGGTGAATGTGTGGTTTAACCGTAAGAGCACCTAGCAGGTTATATTTCCTGGCACCAGGCAAAAACATACTGCAGCTGGGGCTCAAAGCATTGCCTCAGTCCTGGAAAGGGTCACCACCCAGTTACCAGGGCAGGGAACCAGAGATGTCACCATGCAAAGACAGCACAGGCTATGGTTGAAAGCCCAGCTTTTGGATGGGACTCAGCTTTGAATCTTAGTTCATAATTTAGTGTCTATGTGTCCCTTGGCCAAAGCCCTTAGCTTCTCTGAACCTCAGTTTCCCCATCTGTGAAATGGGGACATTAATAATACCTGATCAAAAGAGCTAATCCATGTAAAGTTCTTAGCTAGTGACTGGCACAGAGTAAGTACTTAATAAGCAGTTGTTTTGTTATCGTTATGGCTTTCCCAGATCAGACTCTATGTGCTAAAATTTAATAACAGTTTGTTTCTTTGTGTTTATTTCTGCAGTTACTTTCTATTTATGGCAAGTGATACTGTCTCCATTTACAGAGGTGTTATCAAGTTTCCAATTTAAATATATTTATTTAAGCTAAAGTGGGTCAATATACAGAAGAAAAAACAAATGAAAAAGTGCAGGTGCCTCACAGACGGGTGAGACGCTGGGAAGGTGTCAGGCAGAAACTGAAGTTTGGGAAATACCCAGATAATAATCTGTGTGTAAAGCCAGAAGCAGGCCCAAGCCGTGCCCCACACCCACCCCAAGGCCATCCCAAGGTTGTTCAGAAGCCAGCGACCTTGGAGCCTGCTCTTCCCCACTTTCGGGGTCCTCCCTGGATCCGCCATGTTGTCTCAGGCGGAAGTCCCCAGCTGCCCTGAGGACGACTTTCCCAAAATGAGGGCGCTGTGAAGAGCTCCCGACGCCCCTTGCCTGCCTGCCTCCCTGCAGGGCCTGGGCCCCAGGAGTCAACCACGGCGCCGGAATCTTGGGGCCAGTCTGACGGAAGACCGCCGGGCTGGGGGCTGAGGGCTGGGAACTGGGAGGGTGGGTGTGGTCCCTTTGAGAAGGTGAACCGAATGCCATCTTTCTACAACTTCTAAGGGGAGACTTGGAGCAGCCAGGAAAATAAAAACACCATCCTGGCTCCCGCAGCCGAGGTGTTACAACTCAGTCCCAGTTGCCTGGCAACCGTGCAGGTGTGTGATTGGGCGAGTGGCGCTCCCAGGGAGCCAACCAGCGCCCTCCGGGCCGGCCCAGGTGGGAGCCGGTGGGGGAGAGGGCCAGCAGCCGCGTCAGCATCCCGCATCCCGCATCCCGCCTCCCGCCTCCGCTCGCGCCTGCCGCCCCGCTCCTGCCCCCTCCGAGAGAGAAGAATCGCTCTGGCCTCTAGGGGTCGCGGTTTGGGCGGCTGCCAGGTCCTGGCACCCGTGCTCCGGCCTCCACTGCTGTCTCTAGCCCGGGTTGGGTCACTGGCTTCGGAATCAGTAGCCAAGGGCCCTGACCCCCTGCAAGCCGGCCTCGCACCCCACTCCTGCCCACACCCGGCATTTCAGAGAAACCTGAGAATGAGAATGGGTGGGACCTCCCTCTCTGGGATCTCCTTTGGCACATAAATACACTTTCTTCTGTGCCCAGAGAAGGAGCTAAGGGAGCAGAATCCTTCAGAGGAGGGATTTTGTGGACTCCTGCAACAGCTGTCTAGGTGGGTTCTGCAGCCGACCTCCCAACACCAACGGCCAGCAGGAATAGTGGCAACAGGGCTGGCTGAAAGCAGGCCTGCATTTGAACTCCAGCCAGTGACTGACTGGCTGTGTAGGCCTGAGCAAGTCATGTAACCTCTCAATTTGCTGATCTGTAAAATGGGGAGAAAACAGGACCCACTTTATAGGGCTGCTGTGAAGATTAAGTAGTACACATAGAACATTTAGCATGGTGCTTGACAAATTCTTCCCTCAATCTCAGAAAAATAAATAGTTCCATTAGGGCCTGGAAGCTGTTGCCACCAGGCATAAGTCACAGTTGCTGGGGAGACTGCCACTCAGAGCACATGGCATTCCAATCCTCCCCCCTCGACCCCGCTCAGTAACCCGTGCAGGTGGCCTCTAAGAGGTGGGTCCCCATGATGGCCGGTGGGATACCTTGCTCCCCATGTGGTGGCCTCTCCCAGCCAGCACCCCTGCACTTGCTGCCTCCTGGAACCATTTACAACTGCCCTAAAGAAGTGCTGAGTCATGGGATGCTCAATGTTTCCCTGGTGGCGCAGCGGTTAAGAATCCGCCTGCCAATGCAGGGGACACGGGTTCGAGCCCTGGTCCGGGAAGATCCCACATGCCGCGGAGCAACTAAGCCCGTGCACCACAACTACTGAGCCTGCGCTCTAGAGCCTGTGAGCCACAACTACTGAGCCTGCGCTCTAGAGCCTGCGAGCCACAACCAGAGAAAGCCTGCGCACAGCAGCAAAGACCCAACGCAGCCAATAAATAAATAACATCATTCACTCTAAAAAAAGAATTTAAAAAAAAAGAAAGAAAGGAATGCTGAGTCAGGAGGCGGGTGGTGGGAGCAATCAGGATTTCTGCCTGCCGCACTCCACCCCATCCTGGCTCTGCCTTTTCACCCTCCCTCTAAGGTAGCATTCTCTATGGGGTCCTCCGCAGCCTGCACTAAGGACTCACCTTCCCAAGGCAGGTGTTGCTCACTTGCAATTCAGCAGGGCTGGGCACTCCCCAGCCCCACCAGGAAAGAAAAGGAGGAAGCAGGCCAGCCGACTCCAGACTTTTGCTGGGTGGGTAGCCCTTCTCTTTGGAGAGCGCCTTCCCTCCCCCTCCCCCCCAGGCCCCTTTCTTCCATCCTCTACCCTCTACTGCCTTCCACACACCACAGGCGGCAGGTGGGCAGGCTGAGTGTGAAGGTGCTCCTGCCGGGTAAGAATATGAAGAAGGAAATCTCTGTGACTGAGGAAAACCACAACCAGCCTTCTGGGAGGCTCCCGGGAAGCCCTGCTGAACCCCAGGGGCTGAAGACCCAGACTTTGTCTGCACTCCCCAGCGTGGAGGGTGCCTCCAAATCCCTGCACTCCAAATGCACTTGGCTCAGATGTGTTTTCTTAAAAAGATGAATTCCATGCAATCCCAGGCAGACTTTGACACTGATGTTTACATGGGGTTTTTAAAAGCTTCTGCTTTTCGGCCAACATATTAGCATGTTAACAGTCGTGCTTGACTCTGCTTTGGTGTCTGGGCTTTTTCTCCTGCTTCTTTAGAGTTTTCTATACTTCTCAAAATTTCCACAGATGGCATGTATTACTTTCATAGCAAAACAATAAAAATAAACAAAAGATTAATTAGTGGGCCTGCTCAGCAACCTGTTTAAATCCTTATCGGAAGGGTAGCAGCGTGTCCCAGAGGGCCAGAACCGACCCCTGTCCCTGATCTATGCTGCTTCCTGGAGCCACATTGGGCAGGAAGGGCAGGGAGGCACTGGTGGGACAAAGTGCTCCAAAGGATCCTCTTGTGACCCCTCTAGGGAATGGCTGTGGTCACAGTGGGCAGCAAGTGGCCAGCAGCTTCCTGGGACTCACCTGCCCAAGGTACCAGCCAGAAACTGACCTCTTAGGAGACCTACAAATGAAAATCCTGGTTTCCCCTTTGCTCAGCGCCGCCTTTCCAGAGACATTAGGAAAATGGGCTGGAAGGGTAAGGTAGGGAGAAGGGTTGTTCCTCCCTCATCCCTGCAGCTGCCTCTTCTGCCCATCCTGACCTAGCCCCACATGAGTCACTGCCCCCTTCCAGCTTGGCCTGCTCCAGTTTGATGCAACCAACGCTGCCCAAGGCACTGCCCTGGGAGATCCGTCCATGCCTCGGCCTTGACCAGTCTTCTTCCAGGAAGCTCTAGGACCCAGCAGAAAAGGAGACTTGCCAGGGTGCTAGAAAGAAAAGGGTGTAAACTCCAAGGGGCAGGGATGGCTCTTGCAAAATAATAAGAGTAAGTGAGAATTTAGAGCCACTGACCTCAGGGTCAGCACTGTGCTTGGCCCTACACGTATGATATCCCTAACCTTCTCAACACTCCAGCAAGGCAGGTGTTATTATCCATCTTCTAGATGACAAACTGGAAGCTCAAAGAGGTTCAGAGACTTCCACAACACCCACCCACAAGTACAAAGTGGCAAAGCAAGAGGCAAATCCAGTTCCTCTGTGGTCGGCCTCTTGCTGCTGACAGCATCTTTCCCACCATGACATTCTCAGTGCAGTGCAAATACTAGGCGAATGAATACAGCAAGGATGGAGGTAGCTTCCATGCCCCCAACCCTCCATCTTCCGATGGACCTGCCCCAAACCTGGGCCTGGACAAAGCATCATACCCCGCTTGTCTCGACAGAAACTATGGGAAGAAGCAGTGCGACAAACACCGGGACCCCTCCATGGATTCCCTACCGGCAGTCCTCTCCTCTTCCTGCACAGAAGTAGATAGGACACAGAACCCCTTATATCTCCAGCCTGCTGGGTAACCCTGAAAGTGGAGTGAGGGAGGCCCCACAACTTGCTGAGCTGGGGCAGTGGGGAAGGCGGTTGCTCAGTAGGCAGCAAAGTGAAAGCAGGGGAGAGCCATGGCATATGGGTCATTATTTACCAGTAAACTGGGTCTCCTTTTTCTGGGAGCTCCTTGAGGGCAGGCTGGTCTTTTCACAGATCCATATTAACCCAGTAGAGCAGCATACAGAACACTGGGCAAATGCCCCTGGGATGCAATGGCCCTGGGAGGCTTTTCGGTGGTTGAGCTACGCTGAGACCCCACATTCTCCTGAGGACAATTGTCCGGTAACAACACCAGCAGAGGCCCATTTACAGAGATACTAACAAAGCATCCACAGCAGTCCCAAGGTCCTGCGCCTCATTCTGTATTCATGACTTGTTATACTTTTCCAAAAAAGGGGCACCCCCAAATTGTGTAAGCTCCACAAAATCTGGAACAAGCGCAGAATGTCAAAACCTGCAAACTCCCTCCACCCACACCCTGCTCCCAGCTGGCACGTGTAAGCTGGCTTTCTGGGGAAAGAACAGCAAGAACTAGGGTAGAATGAGAAGGGGCAGGCAGGGCTCTGAGGCCAAGGAAACCACCAGATCACAGTCAGATTTTGATCACGATCGAGGCTGTGTATAGATCAACTGCAAGTGGGAGGGGTGGGCAATACCCCTCCTTCACCCCCAAATAGTCACAATATCACAGAGTCCAACAAAGTCCTCAATCTTTTTGAATGCGGGAACCTTTTGAGAATCTGATGGAAGCTCCCGAGGAATTAAAATGCACCCCACTCAGAATAGTGCATATCCTTGTAGGGGGTTATGGCCCCTAAGACCCATTGGTTGGCCCTGTAGGAGTCGGGGAGGACCAGGTTGAGGCCCCTGCAATGGAGGCAGCATGATGTAACGATGTACAATTGTGACCGTCGGGAAACTGGGTTCTATCCCAGCTTCTAAGTCTCTTCACTTCCCCAAACTTCTACTGAACTTTGCATTAGGTGTTCTCTAAATTCCTTCCGACTCCTTCCAGAATTCTGATTATTTCTGTGACTTTCATCTTTTGCAGGCCTGAGCACTGCCCCAAGGCCTTCGGGGGAAAAGAACAACAACACACCCATTCCATGAAACAAGCGTTTTTCATACGTTGCTGGTTTAATTTTCTCAGTTACCCTATGGAGCAAATATTCTTTTTTTTTTTTTTTAATTGTATGCATTTATTTATTTATTTTTGGCTGCGTTGGGTCTTCATTGTTGTGCGTGGGCTTTCTCTAGTTGTGGCGAGCGGGGGCTACTCTTCATTGCGGTGCGTGGGCTTCTCATTGCGGTGGCTTCTCTTGTTGCAGAGCACGGGCTCTCGGCGCACGGGCTTCAGTAGCTGTAGCACGCAGGTTTCAGTAGTTGTGGCGTGTGGGCTTCAGTAGTTGTGGCTTGCGGGCTCTAGAGCACAGGCTCAGTAGTTGTGGTGCACGGGCTTAGTTGCTCTGTGCCCTGTGGGATCTTCCCGGACCAGGGCTCGAACCTGTGTCCCCTGCATTGGCAGGCGGATTCTTAACCACTGCGCCACCAGGGAAGCCCTGGAGCAAATATTCTTTACTCCACTTTACAGATTAAGAAACCCCTCTGTAGGGATGAGGGGGTAAAAGAACTACCCAAAGGTGATGGTAAGTGTTGAGGCTCAGATTTGAACCTGGATCTGTTGGTCCACATAAGCCGGTGCCTTTGCCATGGCCGCAATGATGCCCTTAGTCTCCTCCTTCTTCTCACACCCACTGTCAACTCGGCCTTGAAATACGGGTCTTTCCCTCCATCTCTTGCCCCTCTTGGCCTCAAGCAACCTGCTTCCCACTCTCTGTCCCTGGGGTCCGCTTGCCATCCAGCAGTTGGAGAATGAGGACCCCATTCCCATCCGGCTAGATCAAATCCTATTGGGCCTGATTCCTCCTGGGACGGGGGGCGGGGGCGCAATTAATGGCCATGGTTGATTACTGGACACTTATGCACAGAACAGCATCAGGCAGGTTTGCCTTTCCAGCTTCAAAGCCCAGATTAATTGCCCCAGGCTGGTTCTGTCACACACAGGGATATATTTTCCTCTTGGAATTTACAAGTCATTCCATTTCAGAAATAAACAGCCAGAGATAAAAATTACATTGTCACAGTGCAGGTGTGATAGATGTAGGAAGCAAGCCATTGTCGTGGTCGCCGTGGAGGTGCTCTGCCGACAGAATCCACCAAATGAGACCCGGAGGAGCCCCAGGGAAAGGGGGTGAGATGCTGATGGGATCTCAACCAAATGGGAAGCGTGGAATCTCTGCAATTTACATTCCATTACTCTAAATCATAGGGTTCCGTGTCAGCCTCCTGCAGCCAGGGTGAGAGTTTGACAGGAGACCTCCTCGGGCCACCCCACCTCTCAGCTGCAGGCCTCAGGAAGGGGACACCTGGACAATAGAACAGGCCCCAGCTGAGGGGCCAGCAGGGGGACACTTGGCTTAAACTTGGCCACAGTGTCTCCACCAAGACACCAACTACTTGACTTGTCTCTACTGCTACTAGCGGAGGGGAGTCAAGCCTAACTGTGAAGAAAGCCGCTTCAGAGAAGGCCACAAGAAGACCGGGCTGGACCTGGGGTCAGAATAATAATAACTAACATTTACTGAGCACTACATGCTCGGTCCTCTGTGAAGGACCCAACAAGGATTATCTCATATTAATCCTCAAGACAACCCTATGAAGTGATACTATTATCCCCACTTTACAGATGACAAATTGAGGTTCAGAGAGGTTAAGTGACACGCCCAAGGTCCCTGGCATGGATTAAATGAATGGCCCCCAAAATATATGTCTACATCTAAATCCCTGGAACTTGTAAATGTGACTTTACTTGGAAAAAGATTCTTTGCAGATGTAATTAAGGATCCTGAGATGAGATCATGCTGGATTACCCAGATGGGGCCTAAATTTAACGACAAATGTTATAAGAGACAGAAGAGAGGACAGAGAAGAGAGAAGCCTCGAGAAGACAGACAGAAGCCTCGGAATAGCCCCGAGGCATACCAACCACCACTGGAAGCTGGCAAGGAACAGACTGTCCCCCAGAGCCTTTGGAGGGAGCACGGTCCTGCCAACACCTTAATTTCAGATTTCTGACCTCCAGAACCATGAGAATAAATTTCTGCTGTTTTGGGCCACTCAATTTTTTTTTTTTTTTTTTTTTTTTGGCTGTACCACACAGCTTTCGGGATCTTAGTTCCCTGACCAGGGATTGAACCCAGGGCCCCGGTAGTGAAAGGTCTGAGTCCTAACCACTGGACCACCAGGGAATTCCCCAGCCACTCAATTTGTAACAATTTGTTATGACAGCCCTTGGAAAACAATACAGGGCCACAGCTAGCAAATGGCGGAACCAGGATTCAAATCTTGCAGGCTGACCCCAGACTCAGGGTCTGCCCAGCAGGTGATCCCCGGATGCCAATCCTGCCGCTGTTGCAATTGAGCTGTGTGACCTTGAGAAAGTCGCTAAGCCTCAGCCTACTCACCTGCAAAATGAGGAGGCTGAACAGGACAACCAGGGTGCCTCAGGGGCTATCATGGAGACAAGAAGGACAAAGTCTGTGTACCTGTGTACCTGAGTACACAGTCAGGTGTAGAAAAAGAAAAAAGCCTTAGCAAACCACCTGTAGACTGCAACTCGTGTGGGTTTTCGGCCACCCACAACATGTCCCCTCCTTCTGGACACAGTACCCAGTCAGCACACATTCCCAGGCCTCAGTGACTGGTTCAGGACCAAACTGAGGTTGATGACATCAGGCCCAGAAAGATAAAGTTTCTGTTTCTGGGGGGAGGGGGCATGAGCTTGGAGCTGCTGGGCCTTTCGAGCATGATGCCGAGGCAAGAGAAGCCATGCCAAGAAGCTGAGAAGAAGAAACCAAGTCCTGGTGACACTGTGTGATCAAGCCACACCTGAAGATGAATCTTTCAGTTTTATGAGCCTGTGAGATTCCTTTTTTGTTCCAACAGTTTGCGTTTCTGGCATTTCTAACCAGTGTCCCAACCTTCAATTCACCAGGCACTACCATTACTACGGGTCTTTCTAGCTCTGAAGCAGTGTAATTCCAGGGCCAGAAAATCCACAGTGTGTGCATTTGCCTGCAGTGTGTGTGTGTGTGTGTGTGTGTGTGTGCACACTCTTGTTCACAGACACGCCTGCACATGTGTACTTTCCACGCAGGATGGCCCTAGCATCTCTGACAGGAGACCATTATGCCTCCACTGCTTGACGCCTTCCTCAGGAGGCCACTGGTCCACCGGTCCAGGCCAAGCCTCACCAAACTCCACCTGGATTCTTCCTGGTAGCCCCTGAGTCTAACTCCTTGACGCATCAGAAGACAGTTCCCCCTAATCTCCTCTTCATGATTCCTTAAGGAATTCCTAATATGACCCAGGTTTTCAGCACCTTCACTACTTCATAGTCCACAACCATTCAGCAGGTATTTGCTGAGCACATAATATGTGCCAGGTGCAGATGAGAGCTGGGGATACAAAATCAATAAGCAGACATCCTCCCTGTTAATTAATGACACAGCCATTCAACTTCTAGACACCACCCTAGTCCAAGTGGCCACTCTTCTCTGGGGCCCCGCAATGTCTCCTAACCTTTCTGTCCTCTACCACTCTTCTCCCCCTGGTCTCTTCCCCACGTGGCAGTCAGGGTGATCTCCCCAAAACATGAATCCTCTTAAAATGTAAACCAGTCCCCTCTATGGCTCTTCATCACACTGAGGATAAAATTCAGTAATCTCCCTGTGGCCCACAAGGCCCTGCGTGATCTGACCACACTGCCCCCTCCTTTCCCCCAGTCCCTGTGCCCCAGCCCACTGGGGCCGCCTTACTGTTCCTGGAGTAACCCAGGCACACTCCTCATGGACTTTGTGTTGGTTTTTCCCTCAGCCCAGCCCCTCTCTTGCCCCAGCATCCACGTACTCCCTCCGTCATCCACCGGGGTCTGACCAATGTCACTTCCTCCCAAGGCTTCCCTGAGTGCCTTATCCCAAACTGCCACCCCCAACTTTCTGTGCCTTCACCTCCACAGTCCTCCTCAGCCCTGGCATTGTTTTCTCATCCCTGACACTTGCCCCCCGACCCAGGGTGTGAGCTCCATGGCAGCAGGGCTGTGCCTGTCTCGCTTACCACTGTGTCCTCAGCACCAAGGTGCCTGGTACTTGGCTGATGTCATTACGTTTGTTCAGTGAATGAATGAATGAGTGCTGGATGCTGTAGGCGCCAATAACTGGGGGACCTGTTGTAGTCTGGGGGGCTCAGGACCACTTCTTGAGGAAGTGTCATCTGAGCTGAGCTCTAAAGGAAGAGAAGGAATTACCCAGGTGAGGGGTGTGGGGTGGAGGCCACGTCACAGGCAGTATAATCTACTTGTGGGAGGACCCTGACCAGGAGGGAGACTGGCACGTGTGAGGAATAGAAAATCAGTCAGTAAGAGAGGCAAGTAGTGTGAGGTGAGGTCGGAGGCATAGGCGGGGGGCCAGCTTGCACCAGGCCCCGAGAGCCCCGTTAAAAACTGAGGCCTCCCTGGCGGTCCAATGGCTAAGACTCTGTGTTTCCACTGCAGGGGGTGCCGGTTGGATCCCTGATCAAGGAACTAAGAGCCTGCATATCACGCAGCGCAGCTGAAAAACAAAACAAAACAGAAAAACAAAAACAAAGAAAACCTGAGGCCTCTATTTCCAGAGCTGTGGGAAGCCACTGAAGGATTTTAAACAATCAAAGTGATATGATCAGATCATTTTCCCCAACATCACCTGTCTGCAGTGTGGAGCTGGAGACAAGAGAAGAAGCTAGAACACCAATCAGGGGACTACTGCAATGGTCCAAGCAAGAGATTCAGGACCCTGATTTAAAATGGTAGAAGCAGGGGAAATGGAGAGAAGGGGATACATTTAAGCAATGTGCAGGGGATGGGCTGGATTGGTAGAAGATGACGAGGGAGCGGGTGACTCAGGTGGTGTTCAGCAGACAGCAAAGCAGGTCCCTCAGCATCCTAGATTTGGACACGTCTATTAATGTGGCCAAAGATTATAGATGCTTGTTTTTTTTGGAAGGCACATCAAACTTTCTGACTCACTGTGCTACAGGCAAACACTTCCTCATCAGAATAACCCTTATGGGGACAAAAAATCTGTACTGTGAAGGAGGTGGAGCTCGCGGCAAGCTGCTGGATCACAGCCTTGAGAGAGGTCCAGGGCATCACACACTGGCCAAGTCCAGAGAACCGCTGGGGGCAGATTTCATTTCAAGAATGAGACAGTGGTCATGGGCAAGGGATATATACTCTCTCCTTCCTCTAGGCTAGTGAATTTTTGAGACAGGAAAAAAAAAGCAATAGTAGGAGAAACGTCACCAAGCTATAGTACTTATATCTCTGTTTCTAGAGACTTCCATGACAACCCCCCCACCCCCACCCCGTGTTCTACTGGACTGTCAATGCCTGTGGATGATTTCAGAGACCAGAGAAGGAATCCACCTTGATGGCGCTTCCAGAGGCTGGTTATCTGGAAGACTTGCGTAGAACACAGACCAAGTCTGAGCCAGGATGTGCTCCTTAAGCAGAAAGCAAGTGGCCGTGAAGAAGTGTTTCTCAGGCTTTCTCTACTTTTTAACAACTGTGCCCCATTAAAAATGGTCATTATGGGTTGCAAACCAATGTGAAGGTACTTAATGTTACAAAACGGCACCCTTGAAAAATGCTTAAAATGATACATTTTATGTTATGTATAACATAAACAATAAAAAGAAACCTTGTAGTCCACTGAAACAACCAACTACTGAAGCTTTAATTTCTCCTACAAACGCCTGCTACATGGTTGTCTTCCAGCCTCAGGATGAACATATTCAACAACAGGTGAGTTACTGCCATGGTCGCAGAGGACTCCGTTTTTTCTGTCTCTATTACAAACTTCTTGGGGGACTTCCCCGGTGGTCCAGTGGCTAAGACTCCACACTCCCAATGTAGGGGGCCCAGGTTTGATTCCTGGTCAGGGAACTAGATCCTGCATGCATGCCACAACTAAGGAGTCTGCATGCCCCAACGAAGATCCCGCGTGCCGCAACTAAGACCCAGCACAGCCAAAATAAACAGTTCTTGGAATAAAATCAAACGGCTAATACTTAAAAAAAAAAAGTCACCATGGAGCTTTTGGGGCCCACTACAGATGCTCTTCTGACTCAGAATCTTTCTAGAGCTGGACCTTCCCATGGATCACACCATTGTTCTGTCCTGTTTCCTCAAGACACTCTGAGTTGTGTCTCCAGGAGAAGAGATGGTGTACACGTAAAGCCCTCACTGGGTCACATTGGAGCAAGGGTTTGGAATGAATGCAGGGAAAGAGTCCCTCTCTGGATGCAGAGAGCTGACCCATGTGGGATTTAGATGTCTGACCTTAGACAATCAGTACCTTGCTGGGTGTAACCAACCGAGTCACAGATTCAATTCAGCAAACATTTATTGAGCAACTCAGAGCCAGCTGAATTCTGTCTGTTCTCTAATTGCAATGAAGCTCACCCTTCTCTCTAGATTAGAGGCATTTGTATTTCAAGGCAAAGAGATAGGTTTTAAGTACCTGTGAGAGGTGGTAATGGATGCTTGGGGAGGGGTGGGCATGGAGCTGAGAAGCGGCCTGTGAGTCAGGACGGCAGGACCTGGCTGCAGGCAGGGAAGAAAAAGTAGCCTGAGAAGCCAGAAAAAGCCTGGGGATTTGTTTGCTTTTAAACCACCCCCCCCCCACTTTCTTTTTAATCGAAAAGATAATGCATGCACATAGTAAAAGAAAAAACTTTTTTTCAAAAAACACAAAAAGGAATACAATGAAAAATAAATCTCCTTTCCTCTCCCAGACCTCCAGTCCCTAGTATCTTTCTTCAGAGGCATCCCACTGTTAACAGTTCCTTTTGTGTCTTTCCAGAAAATTTCTATCACATACAAGCATATCTTTCTTTTTAAAATCCAAATGGTAGTGCAGTATATTACCACAGCTTTTTCACTTAGCAATGCATCTTGGCATCTAGCCCATATCAGTGCTACAGAGTCACCCATTCCTTGGAGCACAGAATCCCACTGTATGAGGCTGTTGTAATCTACTTAGTCTATCCCCTACCGATGGACATTTAGGTTGTTTCCCGTTTCTGCTATTATAAGCAGTGATAACATGCACACTCCTATATGTGCATTTCTGACCACAGGTGCAAGGGGATGCGTAATAAATTCCTGGAAATGGAATTGCTATATTTAGATAGATGTGACTGACTGTGTCGGAGAAGTCCAGTTGGAGCTGTGTCTCCAGGAGAGGACATGGCGTGTCCCAGGCCTCAACCTGCCCTCCTTCCTTGCACACACAAACTCCCAGTTCCCTGACTGACATGTGGCCGTGTCAGAGGAAAGGTCTGGACTGCGCGTAGGGAAAGAGTTCTTCTCTGGATTCAGAGGAGCCAACTTGCGTGGCTGAGGACCCCATTTGGAGCTAAGAGTATGCAGACCCCCCCCAGATGGAGGTTAAGAATGTGCAGAGAGGGAATTCCTGGGTGGTCCAGTAGTTAGGACTGTGCGCTTTCACCGCTGTGGGCATGGGTTGGATCCCTGGTGGGGGAACTAAGATCCCACAAGCCGCATGGCGTGGCCAAAAAAAAAAAAAAAAATGCAGAAAGATCAAAGTTTAATGGTAAGGCTTAGCACAATGCCTGGCACACAAGGAGTGCTCCATCAGCATGAGTTATCACTGGTACAGTGATAAGAAGAAGAGGAAGAAGGGGAGGAAGAGAGCAAGACAGAGGGGGCCTGTCTTGCCAGTGGTCAGGAAAGCTCCCAGGGTCAGTCTGTTCAAGGGTCCGGTTGACTCAACGGCACCGACCTGGGAGCCTGTTCAGCGTTTGGAGCTGAGACAGGCAGTCTCCACTTATCACCGCTTGGCATCTGGAACTCCCAAGCCTTTGCCAGTACCTAATAAACACCATACTTCATGCCTTGCCATTGTCACCCACGCGTCCCCTGACGCCTGCTGATGACGTCTGCCACCACACACAGTCAGCATTTCGGCCTAGCACATGACTCCTTTATGACCTGCTTTCTTTTTTAAGTGGTGAATGTAGCCCAAATGACGTCACCTTGACATAATGAAACTAAATCTGTGTGTTATTGTGGGGAGGAGGGCGGTGGGTACACCAGAACTTACACATCCAGAAAGGAATGAGCCTTGAGTTTGGGGTCAGTCAGACCGGGGTTTGGATCCTGACCCTGACACTTACAAGCTCTGTGGCCTTGGGAAGTCATTTAACTTCCTTGAGCCTTAGTTTCCTCACCTGTGAAATGGGCTAAGAACTTGTTCTAATAGGATTACTGTGAAGAGTAAGCAAGATAATGGATTATTGATGAATTTTTTTTATAGACTGGCCTTATTCCAAAAATGATTTCAGGCAGTTGAGATAATGTATGTAAGTGTCAGCACATGTAGTGCCCCACAAAGCATCAATTCCCTTCCTCTGTCCTTCTGCCAAAGTAGTCAGCTTCGGACCCCAGCCCCCGCCCCCAACACCCCCGTTTCAAGGTACTGCCAACACTCAAAGCACTTCTGGAACTTTCTTGACTGAAAAGTGGCCCAATTCTTGAGTGCCAGCTTGTTTCCAACCTAAAAAAAAAAAAAAATTCCAACAACGAAACAAATCACATTCTGCAAATTTCTCATTCATTTATTCATAATACACAGCTTCAAATTACTCGGCCTTTTCGAAAAAAGTCACTCCCACCCTCAGTGGCCAAGGATTCACCATCACCGACGCTATCAAGAGGAAAACGCTGTGAGGTGAGGCAATTTCCCATGAACCGTTGTGAGCTACCAGATCTGGAATAACGGCAAAGCCTGCCCAGCTCCCACCCCCGACCCCAGGACTCCTTTGACTCGGCCCATTCTCGGGGACACAGAATCAAAAACTCTTTGCAGAAAAGTCTACCTTACTTCTCCCTCGTCCCACTCGTGGATCACATTTCCCAATCTTTGGGGTAAAAGCAGGTTGTACTGCCTCTGAGAAGGGCCTGCTTGGATGGAATTCACAGACACTGTGTGCTAGGATAAGGTATTGAGGGGAAAGTGGTGGGTGAGAGTTTGAGAGGATGGAGTGGCCTTCCTTCCATCTTTTATGAGGATATTTAGAGAGGAGCCCAGGGATTCTGGGCTGGAGATGGGATGACTCAGGAGGCAGAGAGCAGGGTCCCCCCGTGCCCACGCCTACTTTGTTACCATGGACCCACCAACTCTCCCAACAGGACACCCACTTGAGCCCTCCTAGGACAAAAGCAGGGCAAACACTTCCCACAGTCTGAATTTGCCCAGATGTTCTCAGGCCAGAAAATACCAAAGGGCCCACTCCATCCTCTCCTGCCAGCTGGTGAGCTTGTTCCTCCTATGCCCACAATTCCGAAGAAACCCCTGCCCCTACCTAACCTATGAGAAGGCTGCAGTCAAGTGGAAAGGCCCTAGCTTCCAGAGGCAGCCAGGCCTGGGCTCAAATCACTTGGGCAGCACAAGCAGACCAGCTGCTTCCCACCTCCAAGCCTCAATACCGTTGTCTAGGAAAGGGGATAATACCTATTTGGGTTGGGGAGAGGGGGCTTATAAAGATGAGATGATGTAGCCCCTCCGAAGATGGCAGCTAATATTCCTAAGGCCCTGGGTGCAGGTTCTGTAACTGGAGTGTGTGGGTTCCCCACTCACAGGGAGCCTGTGATGATGCCCTGATCCCACAGGGATGGAACTCAGCCCACTGAACTTTCACTGTGTGTCTGTGAAAGGAAGGTGGGGGAGGGGAGCCTCCACAAGCAGGAGGGCCTAGAATTGGCTCTGGGAGGACAAGACCTTGGCCCTCCCTCGCTCTCCTCCTTGCAGGCTCACCCCAGAGACAAGGGGGCTGACTCTTGCCATCGATGGAAGCACCATGTGCCAGCAGGCAAGAGAGCACATCATTGGTTCTGCCCGGCACTCTGTATCTGTAGCAGCGCTCTTAGATGGCTTGCTGCAAGATCTACAGTCAGTTCAGGATGCACAAGTCCTTATCCTCTTGCTAACTGGTTCAAATCGATTGACCTTCAAGTGGGTCTCATGTACAGCTGGTAAGAGATGGCCTGTATGGCCAAGCAACCCATGCACTTAACTAGCTGTTGCTCGAGCGACTGAACAAGGCACATTAACCCAAATTTGTCAGAACACCTCCTCCTCCTAGGCTGCAGGGCCAGCATGTCCCCCATCGGGCTGAAACATCTGCTGGGTCAACAGGCGGACCCTATTAGGCAGGTGGTGATAACACTAACGTAGAATCCTTGGGGAGGCAGAGGGAGCACTAAGGCTGTGATGAGAGTCCCTGGGCCCTGCCCCATCCTGGCTCAGACCTCCTGGCAGGAGAAGGGGCTTCGTCCCAAGTGCACTGGCAGAGGAGGGGAGGAAGGTGATTTTCCTGGCGCTTTCGTGGGCTGGCTCCCGTTTGCCTTTTGATCTGTTTCCTCGCTCGGGCTTTTCCCAGGAAAGCTGGGGTCTGTCTCACCGAACCCATCTCCGAGGATAGGTCACCGCTGCTTTCCAAGCGGGAGCTGATGTTTAGCCTTTTATTGTTGCCAGAGTCTGAATGATCTGGAAACCGGTAAAGACACCGGACACCAGGAGATGGGCTAGAAATCTTGGCCAGGCTGGGGGTGGACAGCAGCTCTCCCCACCTCCCCTTACCCTCTCTGTGCCCCCCTGCGGAGAGCTAGCTGCTGGCTGGGAGTGTCTCTCAGCCTGCCAGAGCGGAGGCCAGCCACCCCTAACTTTCCTCAGCTCTATTTATAAACCTCTGCTCTGCTCCTTCTGAGACCCCTCCTCAGGGTTTGAGCCTCACTGCTTTGCCTTATCAGCCTTGCTTTTCACAAGCACTTAAATTCATGAGAAAAGGGAAAAAGTGAAATCAGATAGAAATGCAGGTCTGTTTGCCGTTTTCTCCAATGCGATGGTTCTGGGTAAACAGCAGACACCTTTGATGAAATCCCAGCAGGCTTAAACCATAAAGCTGGTTACAAACTCAATCTGGCAGAGATATCAGATCTGAAATTGTTTCAAAAAACATGTCAACATTTTCTAATGCTCCTTAAAGAAACTTCCTGGGCAGCCCTCTGTGGAGTCTGGGTCAGAGAGACAGGGTGGGGACAACCCGGGGACTCGGCCAGCCAAGAGCCCAGGAACAGGCTGTTCCAGCTGCTGGGGGGCCCTACCAGCTGTACAGGCCTTAATGGCCACTTCACAGTCATTGTCCAAACCAGGCAGAACACCAGCCTCCCTCCTGTGCGCCACTGAATCCCACCCCCCCAGTCTGGCCTCTCAGCCTCCACCCTTAACTCCCTACCTTCTATTCTCCATACTGCAGCCTGAGGAGGCTTTTAAAAATGTAAATCAGATCATGCCGTTCCTTTGCTTAATACCTCTAATGCCTTTGCGACGCACTTAGAATAAAATCCAAACTCCTCCTATGGCCTACAAAAGCTCCTACGGGATCTGCCACTGCCTGCTTCTCCCCCACTCACTACAGTCCAGCCTCCCCGGCCTTCCTTCCAGTCCTAGAACACCAATCTCTGCCTCTGGGCCTTTGCGCTTGCTGTAAACTGCCTGAGATGCTTTTGGCCCGACCCTTGGTCATTAGCTCCCTCTCCACCCCAGCTAAAGTTGGTCCTCTCCCAGCCAAGCACAATATCACATTACAGTTTATTCTCTACACTAAACTCAACCGCTATCTGAAGTCACCTTATGTGTTTACTCATTAACTGTTTCCTTCTTTGGAACGTAATCTCTCTGCAGGCTCTCAACCTGGGTGTCCCCTTCCTGGCAGCCTATGACTAGCGTATAGTAGGTGCTCAATAATGAACTGCTGCATGAATGAATGAGCAGCAAGGATGTCAGCAGTCCTCTAGGTATCCTCCCAGGCAATGCCCAGGGGTACAGCACCATAGAAATATCTCACCAGCCTCTCCTAACTGGCCACCTGGCTGTCCCTGCCCCACCCAGGCCTCACCCAAGGTCCCTGCAGGCTTTGGGCCACCGGGCCTTGGTGGAGCCTGGGGGCAGGAGCTCAGGCACCCGCAGGGATTGGACTGTCTCCCCACTCTCACCGCCCCCTTCCCCCGGGCTGTTTCCTTCCTCTCCGAACCCCCTCCACCCCGCCTCCTCCCCCGGGACCCAAACTCACACAGGCTTGAGACGGGGGGGGGATGGGGGGCCGGGGGGGTGCGGGGGGGAAGCAAGGGCGCGACAGCACCCTCCTCGCTGGCCTTCCTGCACAAGCTCAGACGCCCGGTCGGCTCGGGCCTCCCGGGTCTGGGGCCGCGGAGGGGGTTGGGGGGCGAACAGCGATGCCACCCGAGCGCTCAGGCCCCCAGCCACAGCCCGCCCGGGCCGCGATCGATCCCTGCTGCTCCTGCCTCATTACCGAGGAGAACGGGGCTGGCGGAGGAGCCAGACGGCTGCGGAGGGGGCGGGGAGGCCTCTCGGCTCCCTGGCCCGGATTAAATATTTACTATGTTTTGTTTGGCCTTTGGGGGAGGGGCAGGAGGGCTGTAGCATCCGTCCGGAGCTGCCGGCGAGGCGGGGCCCGGAGGTTGGGGCTGGGTTCGGGCCCCGCGCCCCGCACTGAGCCTCCGGGGCTGGCCGGCACCCGAGTACCCCTGGCCCGACCCCTCCCGGGGCGGGGATTCTGCTACGGAGCCGCTGGGCCGCGCTGACAGATCTGGGTTATCGCTCTGCTGCGGCGCGGGAGCTGTGGGCCGCCCGGGAAACGCTTCCCACCCCGCGGGCGCCTAGGCCAGAGGGCCGGGAGGGGCCCCGCGCTCGGAAACCCGCTCCCTCGCCCGCTTGCGTCCTGCCAGCAGACCCCCGAGCCCGAGCCTGATCGGCCGCTGCCGGAGCGCCTGGGCTGTGCTAAACCGCCTCTCCTCTAGTCCTCCCGCCTCTGATCCCAGCAGCAGCCCTGAGCCGGCTCCACTCTCCCATTGCACAGATGTGAAATCGGAGGCAGAGAAGGAGACGCGGGGGCCAGACTGGACACCCAGGAGCGCCCCCAGAGCCCGGGCGCTTCCTCACCAGGCTCGCCCGGCATCTGGTCGCACTTTTCTACCTAAGGCTGTGCCGCGCCAACGCCCTGGCGCGCTCTGCCCACCGGCCTGACGGGCTTCGGAGAAGTGGAGAGAACAGCGAGTAGTCTGGGCACCGAGGGGGACTCCGAAAGCGCTCTCAAATGCCTGCCGGATGGGCGGGTTTGCCACGCTCGTCTGCAGCCGGCTAGGACCCTGGAGTGCCTGTACACGGGCACACACACAACTCCTTCCTAGTCATCCATTTACTGTTCCCTGCTCGCAAGAGGTGTGCTGGGGACACAAGAGTGCTGGGTAGACAGGGTCCATGGAGTGCGTAGTCGGCTGTGCACTCAATAAGAGCTGCCATCCCTTTCCACCCCTCTACTCGAATGTACACTATGACACACACACACACAGGGTGACTACTCCCCAACAATCCTGCTGCATGGACATAGACCCACCCTAAAAGGCTGCTCACATCACATTCTACACGGGCAGGCACACACACACGTGCCCAGCCCACTTTACACATGTATGTGTACACATGCCCACATACATGCACACAGCAACTAAGGAGTGGCTGACCCACCCCTTATATTAGTGGGTCATGTGTGCGCCCACTAATATAAACACATACACACACACACACAAGAGCTGCCCCACCCCTATACATGCATGTGTATATGCGAGTACATACATATTCACTCACAAAGAACACCCATCTCCACCTCCATACATGTTGGCGTACATACCCACAGAGCTGACCATCCCCTCATCCCATCCCTGCACACACTTGCACTGAAGTGTCCACTGCCACCCCATCCCTATACATGTGTGTCCCCCCCTACACACACACACACACACACAGGCACACAGGCACACACGCATGCGCACTGACTACAGGCGGCTGGGGAAGAGCTGCAGCCTCCAGCCCTGCTCCTATTTCAAGAGGAGCATTGCTGGAAAAGGAACAAAAGCAAAGCTGGCTATAAATAGCCACCTCCCTCCCTGCTTTTCCTGCCCTCCGGCCTCAAGGCCTTGCGTCTCCTCTCCTGCCTCGGGCCCAGAGCAGCCAGGGCAGGGCTGTCCCCAGGAATGGGCAGGGGGGCCCTAGAGGCCCTGTGGCCAAGCACTGAGCACTGGGGCCGGCCAGGGGCTCTGGGCCTGGGTAGGCGCAAGGGCCCACAGCCTGCCACCTGCAGCCAGCGCTGTGTGCATGTGCCCAGCTGGGAGGGAGGGAGGCCCACTTGGGCCAGGCGTGGTTGCTGCCTCAGCAGAGCGGCGAAGGCTGGCAGCTGCAGGCGGAGGACGGCGGGTCTGCTGAGCAGCAGCCACAGCTGCCCCTGCCGGGCCCTCCCTTCCCGGCCGGGTTAGACCTTCCCTGTGGTGATTCCTGGTTTGGTTCCTGCACCCAGAGCTGGGGATATTGGGTGCCCTGTCAGGAAGCCGCATGGGGTGGAGGAAAGGGTGGCAGGATCAGAAGTGGGGGAAAGGATGCAAGTCCTACTTTGAGTTCCAGTTCTATCACCTACTGATCCACCGGCCTTGGGACAGGCTTCTGATCACGCCACCCAGCCTCGGTCTCAGCCTCCTCTTCATGGGGTGTTGGGAATGACGCATGAAAAACCGGCATGCCTGGCAGGCCCTTGAGAATTGTGGAAGGCCATGGGATGGGGGAGAGTACAGACTTCTCTCTGTGTCTGAGAAGAATTGGATTAAAATAATATCTTTATTTTGCATTTACCATGTGCTAGGCACTGGGCTATCTTTAGTTTACTTCATCCTCTGTGAGGTAGGTACTATTCATATTCCCATTTTACAGATGGAGAAACTGAGGTTCAGGGGCTCGCTCTAAGTTCACACAGGTCCCTAAAGCACAAAGCCAGGTTGCAAAGCCAAGCTGGAACTGAAACCAAAGCCCTCTTTCTTACGTCTTATACTGTGGGGGACTGGGGGACCCTGGTTCTCAGGTTAGCCCCTCCTCAGGGACCAGTGGAGGGCTGGGCTGGGCTGCCTGGGACTGGAACTCAATGGGCTGCAGGGAGTGAGCCGGCATGGCCCTCTGCTCCTGAGGCCCCCACCAGGGACTTGTGGGATCAGCCCACCTCCCACCCACCCCTCCTGTCCCTAGCTCAGGCAGACCTACTTTCAAGGCTTTAATCCTTTTTGCTTAAAGGATTTTTTTTTTTTTTTTGCTTGGGGAAGACTTGGTCTGATCAGAGGAGAGATGCAGGGAGCTGACAAGCTGCAGAGGATGGGGGGTGGTGAGGAGAAAGAAATACATATTTATTACCCTCAATTATTAAAAAATAGATAGTGCCAGATCTTAGGTCCTGGCAGACACTGCAGTGGCATTTGTGCAAGGACTGTTTTCTTTCCCTTTTCTGTCTCTGTCTCCCTTTTTTTCTTTTTGTTAATTCTGTTGAGATTGTGATGTTTGTAGTGTGGCTAGCTTGTTAGTAAAAAATGCCCTGGCCAGTTCCCAGCGGGCTGGACAGCCGAGAGGCGACCAGGGAGCCTCTGTACCCCAGGTACAGGGAGGAGCCGGACCCCTTCTCAGTGGAGGAGAGGGTGTGGGAGGGAAGGATCTGTGTCCCCATCTGGGGCTGCTCGGGCTGGGCCCCGGCAGGCATGTAGCCCCAGCTGTTTCTCCCCCGCTCCCTGCTGTCTCAGGGCAAACCCACCAATAACCAATAATGTACCCGCGCCCCGCCCCTTCCCATGTTGCTGCTCTTTCCAAGGGAGTGGAGACAGAGAAATCGATTCCAACTTCTTCTGTGAGGGAGGTGACAGCTCTTGCCCCAGGCTTCTGAGGGCTTTGCCCAGGGGCACTTCCAGCTCCCCAGACACACCCTGCTCTCCCCAGGACTGTATCAGCCTGTTGAAAAGTGGGCAGATCACCAGCTTGGTGCAAAGATGCCAAGGCATCCTGCAGGGTCCCAAGGCCCATTGAGGCCTGATTCCCCAGCAGGCGGGTATACACCCCCAGCCTCTTCTTGTGGATCCTGCAACAGGGCAAGGTGGGGCCCTAAACGAAAACAAAGAGAGGGATCTCCAGTGAGGAAAACGACCAAAAGGCAAAGCCACCGAGAAGCAGACTATGGCATTCATTTTGGTACTTGAAGACCTCACAGAGCCTGGCACACAGTAGGCCTTGGTACAGGGCTGTTGGATAGCAGATCAGGATGATGAAGACAGAACAGCAGCAGCATTTCACTGAGGCCTTGCTACCTGCCAGGAAGGTGCTTTACACCCACCTTGTCATGAGTTCTCAGAACCCCAAGAGGCAGATGGCATTGGTCCCACTTCTCAGATGAAGAAACTGAGGCCCAAAGAATTAAAAGCATCTGCCCAAGGTCAGGCAGCTGGTAAGTGGCAGAGCAGGGCCCTGATTCCCGCCCATCTGGCTCCACAGCCTTTGCTCTCAGCTACTCATCTCTATATACAGAGGCAGCAGGCAAACCCGAGCAGACCAGGAATACGTTTGAGGAGAACCAGGCAAGAAGCAGTGTCCATTTCACAGCCCAAGAGACAGAGTTACTGGGCTGGGGCCAGGCTTTCCTTTCTGATCAGGGAGACCCTGTTTTTGGAGGGAAGGAAGAGGCAGCTGAGGAGAAGACAGGGCTGTGGGCCAGTGGTGGGTGGATGATGTCCCAGTTTTCTGGGGAGGCTTTCAACCTCTTCTTACTTTCCCAAACCAGTGAAAACCATTTGGGAATGCTTTCCAACTCCCCCGCCCCCCAGCCCCGCACTGCCTTACGGAACTTCTCCTTGACTGTAGGCAGAGGGGGCAGGGAGTTCAGGACAGAGCCAGTCCTCCCCAAAAAAGGTGACCCATCCCTGTTGGTCCCGAGACTCCTCCCCCTGGCCAGGGCTGGCCTATGTCATTTTGTCCACTCACACAGACTCAGCCCTGGACACAGAGAGGCAAAGCTTCAAAGGGCACTCAGGTCTGGCCCACAGGAACGACAGCACAGGAAGTGACCACTCATGCTACTAATACTGACGCCGCATTGGTTGAACTCCTATTCTGGGTCATGGTAAAGTGCCAAGAACGTCATCAGCATCATCTCATTTAAGCTTCACAACCCTACAAGACAGGTGCTCTTGGTGGCCCCATTTTACAGATGGAGTAAATCAAGTTCATAGAAATAAGGTCATTCCCAGGACTTGAATCTGGGTCTGGCCAGATCCCCACTTGGAGGTGAAGGGCTCGGCCACTGACCCCTGGCATGAGCTCTCCCTACCAGACCCTCTCCTCTTGTGGCAGAAAGCCTCCACTGAGCGAGGACAGCCACTAGCACAGCCACAGAGGCCACCAACGAGGGCTCCACCGGAGTAGAGGTACAGGGAGAGGCTGGCGATGGGGGTCCTGGACAGATAAGGGACATGTTACCAATCTTATCAGCCAGTATGCTTTGGACATCGTATGGAACACACCAACCCGATGCTGTGTGATGCTGGGCAACCTACCACGGCTCTCTGGGCATTGGTTTTCTCAGCTGAGTTATAAGGTCTCTTCTAGCACCAAAGAGCCTGCAAATCTGTCAAATTCACCCAAATCCCCTGGTCCGGATCAGAGGCCAGGCCCATGGTCTTCCTCATGCTCCATCCTCAGGAGTTTTTGGTGCCACAAGCCACTCTGATTCCAAGGAAAGCTAATGCCTCTGTACATCTTCCCCCTCTGGTGTGCTCACAGGCCGCTTCGCTGGAGACCTAGACCATGTCTCTGCCCCCCACCCCCACACACACCCTCTTCCTCCTCAAATAACCAGAAGGCTTTGCACCCTGCTGTCTGCTACTTGGGGTAGTGTCAAGCTCACCTACCTAAGGGGCATCACTGACCTCTCACGCTGGCTTCCTTATGAAGACCTTATGAAGGACTTCCCCTGCCCAGAAGCCCACACAGCACATGGGCCGAGGCATGTGCACAGGTGTGGGCTGTGGCATAAAAAAGAGGGAAACCGTCTCCACACACAACCCAGAGGATGGGCAGTCAGACGAGGGACATTCTGCGGTCATTAAAACAGGTTTCGAATGACCACCCTAGAAAGGCGTTTGAGATCTACTGTTAATGCAACAAGGGCACATTTGCATGAATGTAGGAAAGAAGGTTAGAAGGAAGGATGCACCATATGCCCTGGGAGGGATGAGGGTTCCCACTCTTTGACTTGTGGGATTATAGTGATTTTCTTCTTTTTGCCAACCTGTGGTTTTCCAATGTTTTCTGCCACGTGTATGCATTATTTGCAAAGTTCAAAAATGTTACTCTAGGGAGAGAAGGCTGCTGTATAAATGAGGCAGCAGGTGAAAAAAAGCAAGACCTTACACAAAACTAAGTTCTATGTTTTGTGCTTAGGAGTAAAAGGCAAGGGCTTATGGAACTGATCTCTGATCTTGTACTAGGGTTACAGCCTGGACCACATTAAGAGCCAAGGAGAGGCTTCCCTGGTGGTGCAGTGGTTGAGAGTCCGCCTGCCGATTCAGGGGACACGGGTTCGTGCCCCCGTCCGGGAAGATCCCACATGCCACGGGGCGGCTGGGCCCGTGAGCCATGGCCGCTGAGCCTGCACGTCCGGAGCCTGGGCTCCGCAACGGGAGAGGCCACAACAGTGAGAGGTCCGCGTACCGCAAAAAAAAAAAAAAAAAAAAAAAAGAGTAAGCAGCCCTGGGTGGCCATATTGGCCCTTGTGTGAGGTGAAAAGTCATGGGTGCAGACAGTGGGGTGGGGGCAGGAGTAGCTGTCTTAGGTGGAAGGAGAGGCCATGAGAGAGACCACAGAGAGGTTGCTACTTTCTAGAGCTAGCCCCTCTCCTGGAGGCTTCTGGAGTCCAGGTCATGCATCTCTTTGCAATAACCCGCCATTTCCAATGAGCTACCTCGAATCCCTGCCATCACATTTGTTCACTGAAGGCAGAAATACCAGTCCACCAGGGGCAGTGGGCCAATCACAGGAAGACGATACCACTGCTACCTTGAGGAGCCTCAGGGCCAATTGCCGCCCCATGATTTGGTGGTAAAGTTCCCCCTTCGGTTGGTGCGTTCTCCTGAGTGTGGCCCTGTGAACTGTCCCCGCCTCTCTCCCTGCTCAGAGATGCTGTATCAACTGCAGGCTTGGGCAACATCCTCCCTGCAAGGAGAGGAAGTAGTTCAAAGTAAAAGGCATTTCCACAGATGGGAGAGAAGGCAAAAGAGGCCGAGTTTTCTCACCCCAGGCACCACCTGAGCTCAGCTTTGCCTCATTTAAACATTTCAGATCTCTGAAGCCCAGAATGTCCACGAGAGGTTTTCATTTGCCACGGAATCAATAGTGCAAATTTTGTTCCATGAAAATCTGCCAAGTACAGCCCTAAACTTTTCTGAGTGAGAGTGCTGTTTCTTTCCCCGACATAGCTCCTGCCCTGCTGGACGTCCTCTGTGGCCCAGTTGCCCAGTCTTTCTGTGCCTGTTAGCTTTCTCTGCCTACAGAGGAATGGAACAGGGCTGGGGTGAGGCAGCAACAGCCCTGGGCCCTAGATGAGCTCTGTAGCCCCTCTGCGCCTCAGTGTTCTTATCTGTAACTTGGGACTAATACAACCTGCCTTTTCTGCTCTTAATGAGGCATTGTACAGGGAAAACCGTGAGACACCTTTCTCCATACTCCTCACTTAAAAAAAAAAAATCTGTTTCCTCCTGGTTCCTGATACGAAGTTTCTGTTTTTCTTTTCTTTTTTTTTTAAGCCCTAGGTTATCGTGATTTAATTTTTCTTACAGTTGCAGAGCAATTTAAAAGTTAGGTTTTGGTACCAGGTTCCTTGTGTTCCAATTAACATGTAATCAACATTCAATCAACATTGGCAGTCAGCTCATAAAGACACGACATTAGTTATTGATTCAGTACTCTTTACCCAGTGTCACACTTGTGCTACATTTTATTTTGTGCAGGATGCTGTATTAGTCAGGTCCTGGTAAGAAAAACAGAGCACGGTCAGATTGAGTAATTTGATGAGTACATAATAAAGATGAGAAGAGTGGGTAAGGAAACCCTAAGAGATAATGTCTTTTAAGGCCCCCTCCCCACAGAGCTGAGTGAGGAGAGGGAGCTCTTACTGAGCCTGGAGAAAGAGCTGCTGTGAGGGCTTTGACCCTTTCACATATACCAGACTGACTTCCAACTGTCAGAACCCGCATTCCTTTGCCTGAGGGCCTCGTCTAGCAGGGAAGCTGTCTTTGCTTTCTCCAGGGGAACTGTACACTTAGCCAGTGAGGGATGGGAGTTGTGTATAAATACCCCAGCTCCCTCCCCTTGGAGTGAGAGAACTTTGAGGTGCATGTTCTAGACTGTATCTGAAGTTCCCCCGTGAGATTAAGTTCTGGTTGCCCATGATAACACACCTGTTATTGGCTTCTTCCCTTCTCTGTCTCATTTCCCCACTCGTCTCCTAGTGTTTCCTAGGATCCCTCCCAAATAAAGACGTGCATTTGAATCCTTGTCTCAGGCTATACTTCTGGGAGAACCTTTGGGTGACCTATGGTGGAGGGACACAGAGAGCCCATGGCGACCCACCATTGGTTGAACCCAGCTGGAAGCAAGAGGGCATGGGAGCTCATTGCTGAAGTTCCACAGACCAAGCTCCCAGGACAGAGAGCAGGTTGGAGAAGGGTGGAGAGCAGATCTGAAGGGGCGGCGGGGTAAAGAGTAAGCTGCCTCCTCAAGGAACTTGCCATACAGTGGGGAAGGCAGATAACATAAAGGTAATTGCAATAAAATAGATTGAGTGGGACCTCCCTGGTGGCACAGTGGTTAAGAATCTGCCTGCCAGTGCAGGGGACACGGGTTTGAGCCCTGGTCTGGGAAGATCCCACATGCCGCAAAGCAACTAAGCCCGTGCGCCACAACTACTGAGCCTGCACTCTAGAGCCCATGAGCCACAACTACTGAGCCTGCGTGCCACAACTACTGAAGTCCGCACACCCTGGAGCCTGTGCTCCGCAACGAGAAGCCACCGCAATGAGAAGCCCCTGCAATGAGAAGCCCCTGCACCACAACGAAGAGTAGCCCCCACTCGCCGCAACTAGAGAAAGCCCACGTGCAGCAATGAAGACCCAATGCAGCCAGAAATAAATTTAAAAAAAGAAATAAGAGTACTGTGACCGGAAGTACAGGATATGGTGGGACATCGAGGATGGCTCCCCAATTCAGGGGGTGCAGGAAGGTTTCCCAGAGAAGTGATGTGTAAGCTGAGTCCTGAAGGATGAGCATGAAGGGGAAGAGAGCAGTGAAGAGTGTTCTAGGCAGCAGGAGCTGCTTGTTGCAAATCCTTAGAGACAGACAGAGAGCACAGTTCAGCCGAGGGATTGAAAGAAGTTCATTAGAGCTGGACCTCAGAGTTCAAAGTGGGGAGTGGGGAGAGGAGAGGGTGGGGCTGCAGGTGGGGCAAGAGAGGAGGACTTGACGGCCAGGCTGGGAAGTCTGGACTATCCCCAGAAGGAAAAGGAATCACTGAAGTCTTTTAAACAAGGAGGGACAAGATCCCACCGCATTGTAGAATCTGGCCACCACGTAAAGGCTGGATTGGGCGAAGGCAAGAGTAGAGGCAGGGAGGCTACTGGTGTGACTGGGGAGAGGATGGTGGCCGAGGCTAGGGTGGAGGTAGGGAGAAGAGGTGCACGAAGGATGCTGAGGGAGAACAGGCAGCACATCTCAGATTAATGGGGAGGGGTGGGGTGAGGGGGGACGTTCGTGGGTCCAATTCTCAGGCTGACAGTACCTGCAGGGATCGTACTGCCAAATGCTGAAATGGGAGAAATGGGGAAAGAGCGAGCTTACTCAGAGCTCAGAGTAGAAGTAAGAGCACGGTTTCACACACACTGGGTTTGAGGGTCCTGTGTGGCTGCCAGTGGAGACATCTGGGGGAGGGGTCAGCTGGCTGGATGGCTCCGGACGTCAGAAGCAACATCTCATCTGGAGATGGGATGTTGGGGGGCGGGGGTCAGTTAATGGGCGCTACAGCCGTGGACGAGCTGACAGCCCCAGAGCTGAGCTGACACCCCCAGAGCAATGCCTGGGAGGCACCACATTGAAGGATGGCAGGAGGTAGTGAAGCTGGCTAAGAAGGAGCAGCCACAGAGGCAGGAGAAAGACCAGGGGGGCGGCCATCGGGGAAGCCAAGGGAAACTATGGCCGACGGCGTCAAAGGCCACCACGTCAGGTGAGACAAGGAAAATGTCTGGTAGGGTCAGCGTCAAGCCAGAGAGGTGACAGTGGAGTGACGGCTGATGTGTCCTCCTTGAGGGGTGAGAGGGAGGTGAGGGCAAGCAGACTCCAAGTATGGACAGCTTCTCCCAGCTAAGTGGTCACCAGGGGTCCAAGCCCCGCTGCACGAGACAGAGCTCAAACCCAGGCCCGTGGGCAGTGCGGTGTCCTCTATGTCAGCACGAGACACAGCCGGTGGCCTTCCTGCCGGCACTGCTTGCTGGCAGCGGACCCCAGCCCCCAAACTGGAGGAGCTGCTAGGGTAGCAGTAAGGCCAGAGGAGGAGGTCCCTCAAGCCAGCTCTGACCAGGGCCACCTGCGCTATCTGCTCTGTATTCTGGGCTCTAACACTGGACATGATTTGAAGAAGCTCTTCTACTGCCGAAAAACATTTGTCAAACCGTCAATCCAGTCGTATTACAGATGGGGAAACTGAGGCCCAGTGTCCAGGGTCCTAGTGAGTCAGCCACAGAGACGGAACCAAACCCAGCCCTGGGACTCCAATTTTGGGGTCCTTTCCAGAGCCCCAGGGCCCCCAGGAAGAAAAGGGTCTTAGCCAGGCCAAAGCCAGGGTCGCACAGAGCTGCTGCTACAGGCAGAGCCTGGCGGCCGGTGAAGACAGAGACAGACAGGAAGGTAAACACCGTGAGACGTGCTGCCTGCAGCACAGGCTGAGGAGGTGGCCGGCGTGCTACAGCCCTCGCCCTCCGCCCAGCCTGCCCGGGCTGCCCCACGCTGGCCACTGCGTGACCTACCCGGGCCCGCCTCCTCCGAAGCCCACCGTACCGCCTGCTCCTTCCTCCTCCCAGCCTGCTCAGACAAGCCCATGAATAGAACATTAAAGGTAAAACCTTCTAAAAGAAAAAGCAGCTCCCTGGTAGGAGTCGCCCCATGAAATGTCAAATGCAGGAAGCCTTGCGTGCTTCTCACTAATGGAGGCACCTTAGTCTCCATTCCCCATCATCCAATCGCCCTATAAATAAATCACTGTAAGAAGAATGCCGGTTTTCCCCCTAGGGCCTCATGAATCTCTCTGTAAAAGCCCCCTTCACGACCTGTTGGCTCAGGTGCCCGGAGAGAGACATGGCGAACTCTGCTAGGACAATTTTAGAGGCAGAAGTAACTCTCATGCCACCTCTGTGGGCTGAGAGCTGGTAACTCAGCCCTTCTCCTGACTTGGGGAAGAATTTTTTTGCTCCATTTCCTGCAGATCCACCCCGACCACAGTGCCACTGTCCTCTGGAATCAGCCCAGGACGCTACCAAGAGGCCTCGGCTCCGAGGGCTGCGGTGGTTTGTCCCCTGGCAGACATGTGATGAGTCGTGCCCACCCACCCCTGCGTGGGCGGGTGAGCCATATACCCGTTTGAGCTTTGTTCCCGACACGTGGCATGCAGAGCGCTGGCCTGCCCACTCCCGGGGCCCCCACTGAGTGGCTCACCAGCCACCCGTGGTGCCAACATCATGCAAGAGGCCCCAGGGTGGGAGTGCCGGCCTAAGCGCCCGAGCCCACAGCTGAGCTTTCGGGATGCTCAGCTTTGCCACAGTGGACCTCTGGCGTGCACTCCCGGAGCCTGCTGCGCGCTCACCAGGTGTGTTTCTGCACACACACAGAGTATTGTGCCAACCCTCTTGCTATGTCGGCACGGAGGCCTCCACAGCACCTCTTCTGAATCACATAGCAGGGTCTGTTTGCAGTTTCGGATCCCAAGTTCACTGACTGATTAGACAGTAATCACAGGTTCGGAAGCACCCCGCTGAATCTGTTAGATCTGACACCCCGCCCCACCCACACCGAGAAGGAGAGGCACTCCTCGCTCCAAGGGGGGAATCTGCTCTTCTACACCGCGAGATCGGCTAGACTCTGCCTTTTTTTTTTTCCTTTTCCAAACTGCAGGAAGAACGGGCCTCTCAGGTACGCAACCGCGGCCAGAAGGGGGCAGGAGAAATCCCTTGTGGAGGACAGCTCTGAGTTCTGCAATTACCACCCAGCTGACAGGGTAGGGCTGGACCATGGGAGCGCCCTCAGGAGTGAAGGAACATTCCAAAGGAGGAGGGGTAGGTGCAGGTGGAGGGACCTCCCTCATCCAGCCTAACTGCCACCACCAGAGGCTGTTGCTCCCTAGTCACCGACCAGTTTGGGGTGTGGCTCTGTTAGCCAGTCCACCAGGACAGCCTGGAAGGGGAGCCACGGAGAGCAACCTATGGAGAAGTCCCAGCCCCCAAATAAACCATGGCTCCACCTTTCTTAAGGGCATGAAAGCAGGCAGGTTGGTGCTGGCCCACTGTCTCATCCTTGTCTGCAATGAAGAATCCAGAGCAGGAGACAGTAGGGGAGGGGTGTGTCTCCCCAGACAGAAAGTGTGTGTGTGGAAGTGGACAGGACACATGAGAAAGGGGTTCAGGGTATCAGGAGCCCCAAGTCCCAGCCAGAGATGTTCCTGGATGAACACCAGAAGGGGAGTGCATGGGAACCACCAGGGAACTCTGTAACGAGGCACAAGTGATTCAGCAGTGCCCGGCACCTCGCAAAACAAATGTCATATAAATCAAGGCAGATGGGCATGTGAGGCAGTGGAGCTTAAAGGTTAAGAGAGCATGGAAAAGAGCGTGGTGGCAGAAAAACCTGGGATCGTATCCTGACTCAGTGTACCAGCTGGGTGACCCAGGGCAAGGGAGTTCACTTGTCTGTGCCTCGGTCCCCTTATCTTGATAGCAGGGACAAGCACACACTGATCTTGATGGGTGATTGAGGAGGTTGATGAAGTGAGGCATGAAGTCCACTCAGCTTGGCCCGTCACTACTTATAAGCAGCTATCGTCAGCATGCGGACAGGGATTGGCGCAGTCGGATTCAAGGCAGGCTGGGAAGAACAGTCCATTCCCTGACGCCCACTTCCAGCTCGCATCCATCCCTCCTCCCAGCAGGTTTGGCCAAGTATGCTCTGAGACCCACATGCCCTCCCCTTGCTCTAGTAATGGACACCAAATCAGCCGTGCCTCTTCTCCCCAGTTCAACGACATCCAAAGGTCCCTGCTCCTGGGCCCCCTGGCCTGGGAGTTAATGTCTCGCTAGGTCTTCTCCCAAGGCTTGAGGAAGCCCTCGCCCTGGGGTGCCTGCCTCACTCGTCTCTCGGACTCACTTCTAGCCAGGGTGGCCTGGTCAGCGCACCCCGAGGAAAGGGCTGCTTCCAGTACTCTGCACGGAGGTCCTGCCTTCTGCTGTCCCTGGAGGCTCTGTTCCCGTTTCGTCAGTTATTTTGCTTCCTCGGCCATCTGTTCCCTCCCTGTCATCTCCTCTCTGCTTTAACCTTAACCACCACTTCACTGCAGATGGTACCAAACAGATCCATTCTTGACATCCTTCATGATGCCTGCCCCCTCCTTCTCATCTCCAGAGAGTGAGCTTCTGCTCTGTCCTTTCTCAGGCCCTGACTCCAAAGCTTGGAGTTGAATTCACCTCCCACAAGGTCCCATTCACCCTCCTCGGTCCCAACTCTGCCACAGGTCAGGGGGCAAACACCTACCCTTTTCCCCGTCTTTTCCTTTTCCTAATGAGACTTCCTCTTTTCAAACTTGGCCGAGAACCTCTCCTGGCGTCAAGTCCACTGTTTGCTCTGGTTATCCACCTGGTCTCCTAAAACGGAGCTGTTTAACCCTCCAGGGGGGTCGGGGTTGGTATCCTGAATCTGAGACCAGAAACTCAGGCTCATTCCTGCAGTAAAGGAGCCAGTATGTCCACGCTGGGAGTTTTGAGCGCTGAACAGTTCCTCTATAGAAAATGGACCTGGAAATTGCAGTGAGGAGTTGGCCCTGTGTTGGCATGACAGAGATGGAACCAAAACACATTTTCCACATTGTGTGAGCTCACAAAAGGGGAGCATTGCACTGCTTTCCTTGCTTTTATTCTGGATCCTGGTGAGAAAATGCATGCATGGACTTTATTTAGCAACTCACTCTGCCTCTCCTCTCTATTGAGGTGACCTGGTGCTCCCCTAAAATCCTTCCTACTGGCTTCTCTTTGCTGGCATAAGGACCAGGAGCTTTGAGGAAAGAAGTCCGGAAGCTCCTAAATCAGGAAACTGTCTTGGTGTCATTGGTTTCACTAGGCTGCATTACGTGAACGGGACAGAATTGGGCTGGGAAGACTGAAATCCTGCTTCTGTACCTGGGTTTGGGCTAAAAAGCCTCATATCTCAGCCCTCTAGACAGGGCTCTTGTATTTTCCCTCTACACTTTCTCTAGCAGAGCGGAGAGTGTCTTGGCTGTCCATGGAACACTCTCCACTTCCCTTCTCCACTGGGGCTAAGGAGGGCCATGTCACTAAGAGCTCCAAGAAGAGCCTGCTTACATCTGGCCACATGGAGACTCTCTGGTTCCCTAGGGAACCTCTGGATTCAAATCAACCAAGCATCTGACAACCCCACGGCCCCTCTACCTTCCCTTCTTCCCACAAAGGAGACCCAGTCTAGCCACTAGGCCAGCCCATCAGGCCATGGAAACCAAAAGAACAAAATGCATCTTACTGGGTTGCAGGCCTTAATCTAGCTCTTGCTGAATTATGCAGGGATGGCATTAACTTATATAAATCAGTGTGTTTGACAGATTTTGTGGTTGATGTACAGATAAATTCTAATGAAAGACAGCTACAAGATTTTAAATTATTAATTAGACTGCCACTTAACAAAACCTATTTAGCACTCTATTTCCTTGCTCAACAAGACAAAAACTTTAAGGTTCTGTATGTGCCCAGAGGCTGTTGATTTGCATTGTTTTTATAGCTCTAAAAATGAAAACCATAGATCCTGACCTTAAGCAGGCCGCTTCTTGCAAAGCAAAACCCCCAGCAGGCTGCCCTTCCTTCCTGGATGGTGCTGGGTGGCTCGGGGCCTCGCTTGCCCTGACCACCTCTCATCTCTGACCAGAGATTTGCTTTTTATATCCCTGGTTCTTCTGGGGTAGGCCAGGAGATGGAAAAGCCAGCAGGGCAGCTGCTGAAGCCTAAAGCTACCAGCGCTGTCAGCAGCAAGATCCACTGAGTACGCAGGGCTATTCTGGTTCACAGAGGTAGGGCACCCCCAGTTCCTAAGATGTCCTGCCTGGGGTCAGCACCATGTTAACTGCAGTAGGACAACCAGCAATCAGAGGGACAACCCTTGTGGTCCAATCCCTACTCTCACCTTCTTCCTCCTCTGGGGTTTCTTTGCAGGATGGGTAGGGCTCGTGGTCCCCTCTTCTTCCAGGAACTAGGGAGGGCTACTCTTTCTTCATCTTTCAAACCCTTTTCCAAATCATAATTAACTATGAAACTCCCTCAGAGCCAGGACCCCACACAGGGTTCTGCATCTGATAGGCAGGGAAACTGCAACAACTATATCTCAATCCATGCTATGACGTTTTTGCCGGGAGCCTTTGGGAACAATTTGAGAAGCAGAAACTTCAAGGGCCACCTCTCTTGGCGCTAGCCCCAGTCATATCTTTGTCTCTGGGCACACACCTAGAATCCACACAGAGAATCTGAGTGGCCTGCGTGCGTGTGTGTGTGTGTGTGCCTGTATGCGCAAAAGAGACCAGTCCTGGGGACCAGGATCAGGGGCCAAGGGAGAAAATTGCCCAGGAAAGGACCCAAATAAAAGTCCTTTGCCCACACCATGTCCCACCAGTAGGCTCCAGGCCGCTGGAGCCCAGCCCAGCCCAGCCCAGCAAAGGACTTCTCTGCTCTGCTTCCCTCAGGCCAATCCAGGTGGAAGCCTCTTTGGTTGGTAGAACCTCTCCTGCCAATGAAGCTGTGCAGGAAGGGAAAAATAGCCCAAGTGGCAAACACACGTGACTGCCAAGCCTCCAGTGGCCACCTCTTGGGCAAGGTAAAGAGCCTCCCTCTGGGAAGCGGCCCCCAGAATGCATTGGACTTATCCCAAGCTGGGCCTCTGGCTAGCAAGGATGTGAGAAAAAGGCTCCTGGAGGCTGCTCAAGCCTCCCTGGGCACTTAAACCATATAAATAAAGTGCGTGGGCTGCTTCATGGCTCGTTTTTAACTGTAAACTGCCAAAAGACAAAAGACCAAAAGGGAGATGAGATGTCAGTTCCTCTCTATTATCTCCATCACAGACCTGCAGCCCAGACATGGCGGCCTTTAAAACTGCCTGGGAAGCCTTCCCCACTGGGGCAAGTTTGCACGCTCCTGGCCCAGGCTGCCCAGACCTCGGCCTGCGCTCAGCTGTGTAAAAAAGCATCCTCTCTGTGCAGACACACTCTGGCCAGCACCGCTGGTTGCTGAAAAGGCTTTTAGTCCCTTTCTGCTAGGAAAAGGAACTGGGGTGTATCCGTGAAGTGGTTTCTCCAACCAGCCGCAGAGACTTTTCCCACCCACAGTGAAAGGCAGTCAGCGTTTCCCCCCTGCACTGCACCGACCCACGTGGAGGGCACAAGTTACACACAAGTTTGTGGATATTGACACGGTGGGGCAACCGAGGCTCCTGGGTCGGCCTGAGACAGCCGGGACCACCACACCGCCTTTACTGCTTCCAGCGCAGGCGTGGTTTCTTCACCTACCTGTCAGACCTGCTTATGGGGTCTCTTCCATCACCCCCACATCTGCTCCTCCCTGCCCATCTCCGGGCTTTGCTTCCCCCTCCTCCGCCACCTCCCCGCTGCCCATTTTCTCCTTCCCCATCCTACTGTGAGGTCAGAATCCTGTGCTTACGACACCTCGGTCTGTTGCCATGGAAACAGGGGCGGATTAAGGCTGGAGCGCGGAGCGCAAGGATCAGGCCCCTCCGCTACCTGAGCACCCGCCTCGGCAGGCTCCCGCAGGGCCCGGGCAGCCAGCCGTAGGCGCCGGCGGCTCGTCAGCCGCTCGGCCCGGGCCAGGGACAAGGGGGTCCCGACGGGGCGCCGCAGCCCACCCGGACCTGGGAAGGGAGAGAGGTAGACGCAGAGGCCCGGGCAGCGGTTGGCGGAGCCCGCGGGCTCACGGCGTGGTCACCTGCCCTCCCTGGGCCCTGGGGACAGCTCCCGGCGCGGCAGCCACGTGGGGGCGCGGCGGGACTTCCCCAGCGCCCGCGCCAACTTTGCAGCGCTCAGCTATGAGCTCGACGAGCCCAAGGCTCGTCGTGAGGTGGTCGCGGTCTCTTAAGTTGAGCCTGGCTCCGGCCGCGCTCGCTCCCGGCACGGCCTCCGCCTTCGCATCCCTCCGCTCCAGGCAGAAGGAAAGTTTGAGGAACCGATCAGCAGGGGCTAGCCACCAACCCTCAGCCGCTGGGTGTCCAGAGCCCGCCGCTGAGGACCACCAAAGCGGGGCTACAAGGAAGGTGCCCGCGTCCGGGCCCCACCTGGGAACCAGGACGCGCAGTGAGTGAGCGGTCGGGCCGCGCGGTGACTGACCGCCAGCTGCACCGGAGCGCAGGTTGGACCCGGCCCCGCCAAAGCGGCAGAAGCTGGCGGCGTGTGCCCGCGCAGGGGATGGAGCCTGCAAGTCAAAACTTTATACTGGCAAAGCTAAGGTCCCAAGAGGCCGGCGCCCCTTCCATCAGGGGCAGCTCACTGTGGTCTCGAAATGACCTCGCCGAGCCAGAACCCTAGGCCTGGCCGCTTGATCCAGGGAGCAAATCCCGTGTCTCGGTACTGGCCCCAGTCAGGGGCTGAGCTCCTCCAGCAGCACTTCCTCGCCGGTTGCGTCCCCGCAAAGCCCGCCAGACTGCCCAGAGCTGCTTCCCGGGCCCGGAGCCCCGGCGCCTGGCAGCTCTCGGGCGGCTCCCAGGCTCGCGGTTCTGCCCCGTGCGTATCCAACTCCAACTTGCCCCTGCGGCTCCAACTCACCTTTGCGAAGCATGTTGGCCGCGGGGCCGCCACTCGGAGGTCGGCCTAGGCGCGCTCCCTCCCAGGGTCCGGATTCAAATCCTTGGGCGCTGGCTGCAGCTAATCCGAGCGCGTCGAGGCGGGGGCAAGCCGGGGATCCGCTTGTGCCCGGCGGCCCGGCCCCGCAGGGGCATGGTGAGCCCGAGCCCCGCGCCGAGGGCACCGGCGCCCACCGGCGACCGTGGCGCTGCCCGGCAACCCCGGGGCGAGCTGCTTGCTCCGCGGAGCTGGCGGCCTGCTTCTGCAGCCCAGAGCACTTTGCAGGCGGTTTTGAGGGGGGACGCCGCCCCCCGGCCGCCCCGCCGCGGCCCCCTCCTTTCCGCCCCCTCGGGCCGCAGCCGCCGCCGCGGTTGCTGCAGAAGGGCGCTCGCACGCACCGCCAAGCTCCGGGGAAAGCGCCCGGCGCGCGTTTGCAGGACCGTGCGATCGGCGGAGCGGGGCGCCTCCCTTTCTCCCCCCCGGCTTCCCCCACCTCTCCTCCCTCCTTCCCTCCTCCGCTCGCTAGCTCCCTCCCTCTCTCTCTCCGCTCCCCGCCCCCGCTCACGGAGCGCCTCCCATACAAAATTTATGAAAGTGCTCTCAGCTCGCGGTGCTGAGCGCCGTCCTATTCCCAGGGCAGCGGCGCTCAGCCGTGCGGCGCCGCCTCCCAAGGTGTTTTCGCTGCGCCCGACCCGGGGACGATCCTTGGCCTGCGGCCGTCCAAGTACCTGCCCCAGTCCCCGGGCCAGTCGTCGGGCCACTCGAGAGCCCCTCCCGGGCCCCGTGGGCTTCCCGGGGCTCGCACCCGCCGCCCCACCCCCACCCCCCGCTCGCCCTTCGCGGATGGAGGTCACCGAGAGAGGCAGCTGGAAGCGTGCGCTGTGCCCACCGGCTGGGATGCGAGGACCGCCGCCCAGAGCCCCCGATTACAAGTCTGTACCCCTGCCCATCTCCTCCCTGGCCGGCTCCTCTTCCTCCTTGGAGGCTCGACGGCTCCTCCTTGCCCAGGATAGCTCCGGCAGACCCAGCCGCATCGCATCCCGAGACCCAGGACACTATCCTTTTTGAGGGGTGGTGTGGTGTGCCCCCTGGCTGGTCTACACATCTCAGCAAGCATTGGGGAGGCCCAGTTGCATATTCTAGAGAGGGAAAGACTGATGTGGGGCTCAGGCAAGCTATCTCCGCCTGGGAGGGTGGGGGGCTCTATTCTCCTTCAGTCTACACAGACCCCGCCCGGGGCTTCGTGGAAAATGGAGGAGGCACCGCCTAAAAAGCAGGTCCCACAGGGGACCAGTTGGGCTGAGCTTAGAGAAGGTTCAGGCCAGATGAATCCTGGGTGGAGGCCGGCACCCCCTACTGGCCTGGGATAAGAGGGGTCCTGGAGGGGGAAAAGAGTGGGCTAAGTCACTCTTTAAAGGCACATTTATTGAGGGTCTATCATTGTAGAGTACTACTATTCCCCGGGGATTCAGCCAATGAAAAAGGCAAGGTCCCTGCCCTTGTGGAGTTTACAGTTAATAGGGACCAACTGAGGAAAGTCCAGATGAGATGGTGCGCTTGGAAGAAGAAACAGCCAGGTGGTGTTCTGCAGCTGATATGGGCAGATCAGGGAAAGCCGCTCCGAGCAGGTGACATCTAAGCAGAGATCTAATTGAAGTGAGAGGGTGAGTAGTGTGATTCCTTGGAGAAAAACTTGTCATGATCAGAAGGTCAAAAAGAAGGCCCTTATCATTCATTCACCCATACATGCGTTCAACCACACTGAGGCTCTGGGTTTGTGCTAACCACCTAGGCTTGGACTTCCAGTAGTTTATGGCACAGTGGGGGAGGACCCACAAGCTATCTTAGAATGTGACAGGAAGAGATACAGAGTGTGGGAGGGTGCTCTGCTAGCTCTGTAGGGGGCTGGGGGGGAAGACCATCCAGAAAGGCTTCACAGAAGAGATGCCGGTTGGTCTTGAGGGCTGAATTCATCAGGCTGAGAAGGTGAAAGGCCATTCCAGGCAGGAAAGAATGTGCAAATGCTTGGAGATGAGAGAGTAACCTTGTCCTGAAGACTAAGAAGATTGGTCCGGAACTACCATGGCAGTCCAGTGGTTAAGAAAGAGCTCACTTTCCAATGCAGGCGGTGCGAGTCGATCCCTGGTCGGAGAGCTGGGATCCCACGTGCCTCTTGGCCAGGAAGCCAAAATGTGAAACAGAGGCAATATTTAACAAATTCAATAAAGACTTTAAAAATGGTCCACATCAGGGCTTCCCTGGTGGCACAGTGGTTAAGAATCCTCCTGCCAATGCAGGGGACATGGGTTTGAGCCCTGGTCCAGGAAGACCCCACATGCCGCGGAGCAACTAAGCCTGTGCGCCACAATTACTAAGCCTGCACTCTAGAGCCCCTGAGCCACAACTACTGAAGCCTGCGCGCCTAGAGCCCATGCTCTGCAACAAGAGAAGCCACCGCGATGAGAAGGCTGGGCACCACGAGTGCAGCAACGAAGACCCAACGCAGCCATAAATAAATAAATAAAATCTATACCAAAAAATGTTCCACATCAAAAAAAAATCTTAAAAAAAAAATTGGTCCATCTTGTAGTGGGAAAAGAAGGTGAGGTATTCTCTTAGCCTCCACCAGCTGCAGAGCTGGACTGAGCCACCCCGTCTGAGCTCCGCCAGGCAGACACTAGCTGAACTCGATGATGCTGAGAGCTGCAGAGGCCCTCCACCAGTAAACCAATGTCAGCGAGGTTGAACAACTTGACCAGCATCTCACAGCAGATCAGCGCCCAAGTATGGGCCTGAATCAGGGTGTGCCGATCCTCCTCCCACCTCCTCAAGCCGCCTCCCCATGACCCCCTGCCCCACAATCTCCAGTATCTTAGGCAAAGTTGGCTGGGGCTGGGCGTGAGTGTGAGAAGCAGAGTTATTTCAGTCCTCTGGCTGGGTGCTGTTTTGGAGTTCAGCCAGGGAGTGGGGGCGACCGTGGGTGGGTGTTGTAGTTTAATGTTGGGGGAGCACTGTGCCCGCCTTCTTGTCAGGCAGTAATTACTCAGACTGCTGAGTAACTCTGGCAGGGAGACCCCCCACGGACAGATGGAGGTTTTCTCTGCTTAAGTTGAATAACAGCCCCCAGTGTCCTGCACTGCAGGGTCTTGGGGCACATGCTCATTTCCTAATGGGGGCCAGGGCAGCTCATTTAGGACAGGGGCTGTGAGGCAGTGTTGTAAAAGGATGGGGGACTTCTATCACCAGTGGGCCCACCTCTGCCTAGGGAAAGGCCCTAAGGGATACGGGGCCTGCTAGGGAGAAGCCATTACTCTGCTGGAGCCAATTTTTCCCCCTTGGAACTCACAGCGCAGCCAGAGCTGAAGCTGCCCGCAGGCTGGGCCTTAGTGTCCTGAATGGGGAGGGGCTGGACTCACGGGGTCCCTGGAATTGAGATCCTACACCCTGGGGGTCCAGAGAACCTGAGGGAATGGGAAAGTGCAGCCTGGACTCTTATCAAGCTGATGGGGTGTTCCTGGGACCCACGTTGGCCACATTCCTGTCCAAAGCTGTGATTGTCCTAAGAGCATCAGTTGGTGGTCTGAGGGGCAGAGCACTGACCCCTTCTGGTCCTCCCCTTGGCTGCTCATTCCCATCCTGCCCAGCCAGCTCTCCTCTCTGGGCAGTCTCCCAGGCAGAGCCTGTGCCTGGCTGCTTGTTTTTCACTTCTCCCTGCACCTTAATTAGGAGTTTCCAAGCAGGGAGGGCCTCCAGGGGAGCCCGAGGCCACAGAGCGTCTTAAAGGGCCAGCTGTGCTCACATAGAGAGCAGAGAGGAAGATGGTGCCAGAGGGCTGCGTGGGCAAACGGTCCTGGGGGACGATTGCTCTATGGGGCAGACCTTGCTGAAAGCCAGTCCTGCAGGTACTCTGCTCTTCCAAATGTCAAGGCTGTCTCACTGGCTACCCTGCCTTCTCTTTGAGATTCCAGAAGCTTATGCCACTGATCAGGAGAGAAGCTTCCTAGGCCTGAGGGGCAGCCTAGGCAGGGCAAACGTTGGCCAGAATCCCGAAGGTTTAGGCAGTCGAGTCCTTAGACTTCCCCACTCTCCCAGGAAAGCACCTTCAGGCTGGGGGCCTTCCCCTGGTAGCAGTTTATCACAGGTGAACCTTCCACACTGTCGGTTCTAAAGGTGTAAGTGCAACCCAGCGCTCCGGAAACCGGCACCAAGACTCAACTTGGAACTGGCTCGGTGGGTGCTGAGTTCTGTCCTGTCCGAGCAATGAGGTCCTCTGAGGCAGGGAATGCGGCCCCACCCATAGGCATCCAGGTCTTATCAGGAGGGGAGAGAGTGAGGGGAGCTGAAGGAGGACCCTGTGGTGTCTCCATTTACAAGACTCCGCTCGCAGAACTGGGGTAGGGAGTCGGCAAATAGGAGGGCACTTGTCGGGGAGAACCAGGTTCAAGCTGCCCGGACGGGGAGGAGGGGACAGGGTCGCTGGGAGAACGCAACCGCTGTGGCCGGGGACCACTAGGGGCTCCCGAGAATCTCCACCTTCCCGGCTGACCTGGGTGCCCACTCTAGCCCCACCCCTATCTTTCTCCTTCACGGTCCCCGCCCCGCAAATCCCCGCCCCTCGCTGGCCGATCGGCGATCGATCGCACTGTCTGCGCTCTCCTCGTTCTTCTAGCGCTGTCTTTTTGGTCCCAACGTGGGCAGCTGGTGATGGCGGCGCTGGTTGCGGCCGAGGCCACAGAGTCCGGCAGCCGAAACGGCCCGGGCAGAGGTGGGTGCTATAAGGCTGCGGCCTCCGGACCTCGCATCTCGGGGTAGGGCCCCCAAGTCAGGTACAGGACCCTTTAATGGCGGAGGCGCGTTTCTCCTCCAGACCCGGAAGGCCTTGCCGTCGCTCGCTTTGGGCGGCTGTCGCTGGAGCCCAGGACGACAGGTCTTTCTTTTGCAGCCTTAGGGCACGATCGGGAGTAGCCCCTCCTAGGAGCTTGTAGTCCTCAAGCCGGAAACGCTACCCCCCCTGCCTTGGCGGGCAGACAGACGCCTGAAGACTCACGGATAAGACGTACCCGACGGGGAGGGAAGGAGCCAGGCGCGTTGCCTCGGGCATTCCACAAGTGTGCCTTCGGGGAATGCTTCAGGAAAGATGCACAAGGTGTCATTCACCTGGCACTTACTGAGCGCCCGCGGAATGCCAGGCCTGTGCTAGGTGCAGGGACTGGACTGCAGCCCTGCCCTCAGGGATCTCACAGTCTACTGAGGAATGCTGACGTTAACAGAAGGTTACTGCCAAATGATAAAAGGAGGAAGCGCCTACTGGCCCTTGGGACAAATCGAGCTGCTACGACTAGCAGCTCCCACACCCCAACAACCACAAGGGACTTGGGCCTCTGCCAGAGGAGCTTCTGAGAGGGGCGGGCCCAGAGACGCAGGCGTGTGTTTCATGGCCTTTGAAACATCTGAACAAGTACCATAGCAGTGGTAACATTCAAATCTGGACTTAGGGTCCCAAACCTGCCATTCTAGTTCTCCACTGCACCATCACCACCACCACCCATGCATCAGCCCTCCCTCCCCGCCCCCCCCCCCCCACACAGAGGCTGAAGTGTCAGGTCTGGCAGGATCCCTGGCAGAAAATAGTACAGGCTCAGTAAATATTCGCTGAATAAATTCATTTCTCTCCTTGTCACATTCCCAAACTGTCTGGTGCCTAAAGGGAGACCAGGGTTGGGCTAAACTGAACTATGGGGAGTAGGATGCAGATGAAGGGCTGCAGCCTTTCTAAAGGGCTACAATGTTTCTTCTCCTTTAATCAGGGGTTTGTAATTATTTGTTTACCTGCATTTGCCGCCACTAGACTACTAGCCCCTAAAGGGCAAGGTCACTTTTCTGTCCTTACCTGTTTGCCCACAGTCCTGACTAGAGTGTATGTATTCTTTCCATCCTTCCTGGGGTGGGAAGTGGGGTAGAATGATGGAACTGGGGAATTTGTTAAGTCAGTTAAATGTATGTTTATTTCCCTTTTGAATGAGGAGAGGGAAGAGTGCAGGAATTAACCAGCGTAGACATAGTCAGTGGGACTCGCGTAAGGAAGGCAGTCTTTTAAATGAGTACTTACAACAGTTTGCTTATAGATCTTATATCTAGGATCTCAGAACTTCAAGGTGTTCTCAGGGGCTGGGGGGAGAGGGACATTTTCCCAGACAGGTTGGGCTGGCTGGACTCTTGGCGTTTTCTCAGGATTGTTCTCTATCAAGGAGCGGTTGTGTGGACGTTTTTTTCATTTGCCTCTCAGTTGAGTCCCCTGGTGTCAGCTTACTCTCCTGAGGTAAGAGCTGAGCCACACACTCAAGTCCTTGATTCCCAATAATCTCATAACGTGGAAATTAATTATACAGATTTCCTCCTAGCTTAATGGGTTGTCCTTCCAGCTTCAGGATGAACTCAGTGGGGAAGAAGGCTGGGCCAATTCCCTTGGCATCTAGGATCGGGGCCTTAAACTTGGGTGGTGTTAATAGCTCACTTAGGTCTGGCTGTGGTTTAGGCCAGGCACCAAACAACTCAGGCCTTGCATTCATCCTAGGTCGAGCCCCTCGGGGCCGCTTGGCCAATCAGATACCCCCTGAGATCCTGAACAATCCCCAGCTGCAGGCAGCCATTCAAGTCCTGCCTTCCAACTATAACTTTGAGATTCCCAAGACCATCTGGAGGATCCAACAGGCCCAGGCCAAGAAGGGTGAGCCCGTAAGCTTTGAGCGGGGGTGGGGGAGGAGAGGTTGCCCAGCCGAGCCAGGGGCAGTGTCCCCATCCCAGTCTCTTCCCAGCCCTCTGCTCATGTCTCTGCTCTGTCTTGCAGTGGCCTTACAAATGCCTGAAGGCCTCCTCCTCTTCGCCTGTACCATTGTGGATATCTTGGAAAGGTGAGCCTTGGGCCACTGACGAAGCTGAACCAAGACCTTCCCCACGTCCATTGCAGCTCTGCCTGTTGGCATCATGTTCTCCTTCTGGACCTCTGCCTTACCGTGTTCCTTCCCACAGCCATACACACACCAAGGAAAAACCCCAGACTGAACTCCTAGCCTGCTGCAATCCCTGCTTGTCTCTATACATCTCCCCTTCCCTAAAAGAAATTGGGAGGGAGAAATGAGTCAACTCCAGTATCTTCAAAGGTGGGCCCACAGCAGGTGGTGGAGCCTGAGGAAGAAGCTGAGAGTCCTCAGAGTTGACCCTGCAGTGGGCTGGGTGGTCAGCGTGGGGGTCTGGCTTGGGGGAAACTTTTTCTCTGGCACATTTGGAGGAGTGAGGCAAGAGGGGCTTGGCAGAGGGAGAAGCGCATAGGAGATGGTATTCAGTTCCTCTACCTCCCTCATCTAAGTTTCTTCAATACAATGAGCCATCCTTGGGAGGGGGGTGAGTGCTCAGCCATCTGTAACCAGCACAGGAACAGGGAGGGCGAAAGAAGAAAGGGGAGGTCACCTCGTGATGGGAACCTCCCACTTCCCTGCTGCCGCCCCACCCCCACCCAGCAGCCACAGACTCACTTCCCTGCTCCCACCCTCTTGCCCCTTGGGGATGCTCTCTGGGGCTCGGGCCAATTTGCATACATTTTAATCTATAAAAAATTAAGTGCTCTGGCTGACTCAGATGCCTGGGCTGCATTCTAAGGAGCTGAATTATCTGCTTCTCTGCACAGCCTGATTTGGGGAGGTGGGGGAGCTGCCTCGCAGCAGCTCAGCTTTTCGCACCACACCCCCAGGAGAGGAATGGGGAGACCCCCTGACACTGAGCCAGACTCCATGCCCCAGGGATGGGTCTCAGGGAAGAGCTAATCCTCTGGCCCCATTCCTGTGGTGAGTTCAGGGAGAGTGGGGTCTTCCCCAGCCACCCCATCCCCCAGTGATTCAGGCCTGGCAGCAGATCCCATGGCAGTGTGCTGGCCAGAGCCCACTCTTCCTGACACATGAGGTGTGTGGGTGGCACCATGTGCTGCGGAGGAGCTGTCCATGGGTCCCCCCATCCCGGGCACAGAGGGCCCTGACTAAAGGTGGGGAGGTAGCAGGGGGTCTGGGCGACGGGGAGGCTATGTGTATCCACACACGCGAGCCCACACACTTCACGGTGCCAGGGTGTGGGAATGGGTGTCTTCGCCCCTGTGTGCGTGCTCATTGTTCTGGGTGGGAGGATTTGGCCCGGCAGAGGTCTGTGTTTGACCCCCTGTATGCCAGGCTGAGGGTTGGGGGTCCCTCTTGCAGTCTGAGCCTGGGCAGAGGAATAAAGATGCTACAGAGTCCGTCCTCATACAGCTACGGTTCCAGGAGCTGCTGCCAGGCCTGGGGGAGGTAGCAGCTGGGCCCCTCCTACTCTGTTGGCAGAAGTGGCAGCTGCCAACCCAAGGGATTGGGAGAGGTAGGGAGAGTGGAGCTGGGCCCTGAGATACCTCCACAGTTAGGTTCTCTGCTACCTCCTTGTGTCACTGTCCCATTGTTCCCCACCCCGACAGGTTCACGGAGGCCGAAGTGATGGTGATGGGTGATGTGACCTACGGGGCTTGCTGTGTGGATGACTTTACCGCAAGGGCCCTGGGAGCTGACTTCCTGGTGCACTATGGCCACAGCTGCCTGGGTACGGCAGACCAGGACACCCAGACCCTGGCAGGGAGGTGGGACTGCACGCTTATCTCCATCACAGTGTCTGTCCTGCTTGTATGCACAAGGTCCCTCCCAGTTTCTGGGATGGCCTTGGCCTTCCTGCACTGCAGGGGGATCTTTCCTTTGGATTTGGTTGCCTTGGAAACCATGCTGTTGTCCCAGATGCGGGTGTTTGAAAGGCTGTTGGTGGTAGAGCAGGCTGGGCCCCCAGCCGAATGACAGAGATGGAGCTTCTAAAAGACCTGTGACAACACCCTCCCCACCTCCCCCAACCCCTCCCTCTAACCCTCAGGCTAAAGCCACTGGTCCTGGCTACTCAGAAACCTTGGCCTGGGCCAGGCCCTCTGCCCCTCCTGCCTTCCAGAACATTCTCCTGAACTCTTCCCTCCTCCCAGTTCCCATGGACACCTCGGCCCAAGACTTCCGGGTGCTGTATGTGTTTGTGGACATCCGGATAGACACTACCCACCTACTGGACTCTATCCGCCTCACCTTTCCCCCAGCCAGTGCCCTTGCGCTGGTCAGCACCATTCAGTTTGTGTCAACTTTGCAAGTAAGTGGGCAGACAGTGGCCAGTCTCCAGGCTCTTCCTGGATCCCCACAGCAGGTGCTCCAGGCTGGTCCTATGGCCCTGCCTCTCCTTCCCCATCCACTTGCTTCCCTTCCCTCATTATCCCTACAGGCAGCTGCCCAAGAGCTGAAAGCTGAGTATCGTGTGAGTGTCCCACAGTGCAAGCCCCTGTCCCCTGGGGAGATCCTGGGCTGCACGTCCCCCCGTCTACCCAAGGAGGTGGAGGCTGTTGTGTAAGTGAAAAATGGGGTGCCAGTCATAGAGACACAAGAAACGTACCCTAGGAGGGAGCTCAGGTTCATCATCCAGGAAAGGAAACTGAGTCTAAAGCTCCTTAGCCATTCACTCAAGGTCACCTTGCAAGATGGGGGACCAAATAGGGTTTCAGGTTTCCTGTCTCCCTCTCCAGCGCTCTGTCCAACATCCAGAAGGCTGTGCCCAGGGTGGAGCGGGAATCAGGGCCTGATGGGGGATGAGGGTGGGCTAGAAGTGGTGGGAATATAATTGGAGAAGATGGATGGGCACGCCCAGGCTGCAGCCCCATTAATTTAGCATCCGGACAGCTAACAAGCAGGAGCAGCATGTCTCCTGCTGCCTAATTATTTTAGGTAATGGAAATGCTTAATGTTGTGTGAACGCAGCCAGCCCCAGAGCCGACAGCTCCCCCGGCTAAGACTGGGGAGGGGAGCCCCATTCCCAGCTAATGGCAGGGAAGGAGGGAGGGGCACTCCCCCGACCCAGCCCCACCTGCACCCACACAGGACATCCCTGCCCCTAGCAGGCCCACATCAGGGCCTTCCCCAGCCCAGACCTGGTAGCCCTGCTCCCTGAGGGGCATTCCTCCTGTGCCTGTCCCTACAGAACTCTGAGCTCATAGATGCCTGCCCCTGGGGGCGTCATGGTGTGTGTTGGAAGGAGGGACACACTGAGTGTTGGCCATTCATCAAAATTTGGTGTGATCTCCAAGACAGAAGGAGCTGCCGTGTAGATTGTCTTCCAATCTCTGGCCTCTCCATGGTCTGGGAAGGTACTGTTAGGGACAGCATCTCCTAGGCATGCTTGGTACAGCCTGATGGGTAGACCTAGAATCAAGTCCCAGATATACTGCTTAATAGCTGTGTGACTTTGGGCAAGTTTCTTAACATCCCTGAACCTCACTTGTATCTTTTGTGAAATGGGGATACTATAGGTAGCAGCTTGGAGGATTACCTGATAGGACTGAGTGAAGTCATACATGTCAGGTGTTTAGCCCAGGCCTGGTACACGGAAGGCACAAGCCCAGTAAACAGTGGCTGTTATTACAACTCAGTAACTGGACCCAAGAGCTAGTTTGGGCAGAAAGTAGCCAGTATATACCCTGAAAGCTCATTTATGGCATAGATGACACCCTGAACACTACTTCCCACATCTATATTGAGCTAGGTGAGGGAGAATCTGTCCCTCCACCTCCAAGTTAGGATCTAGATCTAGAGCCTTACCATGGTCTTGGCTGACCCTTTACTCTTCCCCCAGAAGGTCGGGGTGGGTAGAGGTGCAGTTCTTAGATTCTGCACTACATAGCTAGAGGGGCCTTAATGGTCATCCAATTCAAACTTATTTTACATGTGAAAAAACCAGGACGGGGTCTTCCCTGGTGGCGCAGTGGTTAAGAATCCGCCTGCCAATGCAGGGGACACGGGTTCCATCCCTGGTCCAGGAAGATCCCACATGGGGCGGAGCAACTAAGCCCGTGCGCCGCAACTACTGAAGCCCACGTGCCTACAGCCCGTGAGCCACAAGAGAAGCCATCTCAATGAGAAGCCCGTGCACCACAACGAAGAGTAGACCCCATCCACCGCAACTAGAGAAAGCCGGCACGCAGCAACGAAGACCCAATACAGCCAAAACAAAAACAAAAAACAGGGCGGGTGGGGTGGGGTGAGGGGGGCGGTGTGTGTGAAATGATGCTGTGTCCCAGTTCACATACACAGTCAGCTGCATAGCTAAGAACTCAGTCCTCTGGACCTCCGAGCCAGTGCCTGCTTCTTCTGGTGCCCCACCCCACACTTACTGTCCCCTTTCTCCCCCCTGCAGATATCTTGGAGATGGCCGCTTCCATCTGGAGTCTGTCATGATTGCCAACCCCAATGTCCCCGCTTACCGGTATGGACTGAGCTGGGCTGACCAGCTGGGAAGGGGGTGGGGTTCCCTGCCACCGAAACCCTCAATCAGCCCAAACTTCCTCATCCCTTGGCCACTTAACAGCCCGCGGCCCTAAGGATCTGAGGCACTTGGGTTCTGAATCTCGGTATCAGGAGAAGGGTTGCTGCTGTACAGCACCTACCCATCCCCTGGAATCACACCTGGATCCTAGACCCCTCTCCCACTCTTGCCTGCTCGAGTTGTGGAACTGATCTTCCCAAAGACAATCTCTGCTCTTGCCTCTGTTCTTACTTGCCTGTATGGAGACTGAGGGTTCAGGAGACCAAGGGGCCGAGTCGGGGAGCTGTGTATATAGCACAAATCCTGTAAGTGGCTGTCACTGTGACCATGACAGCTTCTTTTCCAGATACGACCCGTACAGTAAAGTCCTCTCCAGAGAGCAGTATGACTGCCAGCGCATGCAGGCCAACCGCCAAGAAGCCATAGCCACTGCCCGCTCAGCTAAATCCTGGGGTCTCATCCTGGGCACTTTGGGCCGCCAGGGCAGTCCCAAGATTCTGGAGGTCAGAGGGCTCGGGATGGCCTCTGGAAAAGAGGACTAACTGGGAACCGAGCTGGGAAAATCAGTAGCCTAAGGGATTTAGCTTTGGCTGCTTGATCGTGGGGACCCCAGCTCTGCCTCCCTCTCCCAACAGCACCTGGAATCTCGGCTCCGAGCCTTGGGACTTCCCTTCGTGAGGCTGCTGCTCTCTGAGATCTTCCCCAGCAAGCTTAGCCTTCTTCCTGAGGTGGATGTGTACGTTTGCCCACCTTTCCTGTCTAGCTATGACTGGCTAAAAAAGCTTAGAATCTGGGTCCTGCCCAGCACCTAATGAAGGCTGGAGTCGGTGCTTCCATGATCATGAAATTTTAGTGTTTACAGAGCACTCGTCCAGCAGGGACTACCTTTGGCTGTGGGTCTTCCCTACTTTGTCTGGCTTGGGAGCTCACAGGCAACGGCAGCATCATAGTCATTCTGCATGAGATAAGTTGGAGGGGTGGTTGGCACCTGCACTGTACCAGGCACTAAATTTGATTCTGGAGATACTATTGCAAATGAGCTGCCCAGGCCCTCCCTTCAGAAAGCTCATAGTCAGTGGAGGAAACAAGAGAAAACAAGCAACACCATAGTGTTATTCTTTTTTTTTTTTTTTAATAAATTAATTTATTTTTGGCTGTGTTGGGTCTTCGTTGCTAGGCGTGGGCTTTTTCTAGTCGCGGCGAGCGGGGGCTACTCTTCGTTGCAGTGCGGGGGCTTCTCGTTGTGGAGCACAGGCTCTAGGCACGCAGGCTTCAGTAGTTGTGGCTCGCGGGCGCTAGAGTGCAGGCTTAGTAATTGTGGCGCACAGGTTTAGCCGCTCCGCAGCATGTGGGATCTTCCTGGACCAGGGCTCGAACCCGTGTCCCCTGCATTGGCAGGCAGATTCTTAACCACTGTGCCACCAGGGAAGTCCCCATGGTGTTATTCTAAACAGCAGTAGGTGACAGTCTTTATAATAGTAAGCATGCATTGGCTGTGTTGGGGACACAGCCATGTTCTTCAGCATGCTGCCCAGGAACAGGGCCACCCCCCCCACCTTTGGATCTGACGTGACTTCCCTTCCCAGGTGGGTGCAGGTGGCATGTCCACGCCTCTCCATTGACTGGGGCACAGCCTTCCCCAAGCCGCTGCTCACACCCTATGAGGTAACACCACGTTTTGAAAATCCCTGGGAGAGAGTGGGCTTTGCTCCTAGTTCTGTGGGTGGGTTACAGGTGAGCCACTTCCTAGCTGTGTGGCCTTGGAAGTCCCTTCACCTCTCTGAACCTCACATTTCCTCTCTGTGCTATAGGGATATAGTAGGACCTTCGTAGGCCGTCGCGAGGGCAGAATTAAATAATCCTGCGTAGAAAAATGTTGGCAGATGTTACTGTCCGGTGTTTCTCCTCTAGGCGGCAGTGGCCCTGAGAGACATTTCCTGGCAGCAGCCCTACCCTATGGACTTCTACGCTGGCAGCTCCTTGGGGCCGTGGACGGTGAACCACGGGCGGGATCGGCTGCTCCAGCACCCGGGCCGGCCGGCGCTGGCGAAGGTAGGAAGGAACCTCAAGGAGGGCGGAGAGGCTTGGGCGCGGCCAGACAGTGGCCGCCTCCTTGGTGACGCGAGCCGAGCCCGCCGCCCTGCGGCCGCTACGGGAAATGCGTGTCAGCGGGGTGGGGAACGTCGCGGAAGCGAGACCGTGACCAAAGTCGGCCACCTCAGGTTCAGGAGAGGCCCGCGCGCCCCTTTCCAGCCGTGGCTTGCGAGGCTTGCAGCTGCAGAGACGAGGAGGTCGCGCCGCTCGCTCCCTGAAACGCTCCTTGGTCCCAGGTATCAGCCCCAGCTCTGGCCGGGCCGCACCCTCTCTCCGTTGTCATGGCAACGTCCACGCTCTCTGAGGCCCGCCTCCAGGGTGGTGCCGGCATTGGGTCACGCCCCCTTATGTTTAACTTCCGCTCGGGGAAAGACCACGTCCGGTCCCTCTGGCGGTTGCCTAGAATTATGGCTGCGTCTCCGCCTCTGCGCGTCTTGTGTTTGGCCGGTTTTCGGCAGAGCGAGCGGGGCTTCCGCGAGAAGACTGGAGCGCTGCGGAAGGCGCTGCGGGGTCGCGCAGAGCTCGTGTGCCTCAGCGGCCCGCACCCGGTCGCGGACGCAGCGGGACCTGAGGGCGCCGGGCCAGACCCCGGTGAGATGAGCCCTGCCCGGAAATGCGCTCAGAGTCTTCTCTGTCTTGCCTCGTCCCCGTAACGCCTGCCTGCACACAGCCACCCTCTCCCTTCCCTCATTCCTGCCACCCTCCCACCTCATTCTGCCTATGCCCTCCATCCCTCCCACCCCAGCCCCTCGCTCAAATTCCAGCCTGGCCCTCCCAGACTTCCACCTTGTCTCTTCTCCAGGTCAGTCTGTTCCCCGCCTCATTTTCCCCAAACTTTCTTCTCTCCTCAGCCTCCTCTCTTTCCCTCACTCCCTTTCTCATTTCTCTCCCCATGGATTTCGCCTTGTCCTAACTCTGAACTCTCCCCCTCATCGCTGTAGGGCCCTGCCCTCCGGAGGAGCAACCTCGAGGCTGGTGGTTTTCCAAACAGGAGGCAGACGTTTTCTCGGCACTGGAAGAGCCCACGGTGTGCAGAGGTCTGGAGGAAGCCCTGGGAACGGTGGCACAGGCACTGAGCAAGCTTGGGCCTTTCGATGGGATCCTTGGTTTCAGCCAGGGGGCCGCACTAGCAGCCCTTGTGTGTGCCCTTGGCCAAGCCGGCGATCCCCGCTTCCCATTGCCCCGGTTTATCATCCTGGTATCTGGTTTCTGTCCCCGGGGCCTTGGCCTCAAGGAAGCCATCCTGCAGGGCCCCTTGTCAGTGCCTTCCCTCCATGTTTTTGGGGACACCGACTGCGTCATCCCCTCTCAGGAGAGTATGCAACTGTGTAGCCGATTCGCTGGAGCCATCGCCCTCACCCACTCTGGTGGCCACTTCATTCCGGCAGCCGCACCCCAGCGCCAGGGCTACCTCCAGTTCTTGGACCAGTTTGCAGAGTGAAAGATCAACAAATGCCTTTGCCTCTGCATTCCCTCTCCACCCCCCACCCCCTAATGGAGACACATGACCTTGATGCAGCCTCTACAATCCCTGTCCTCCCCTTCTTTCCCCTACTGTGATCTCAAGAGACAAATATCAATACTTAAGACTCAAATTATATAAGCCCAGCTCTGCACTCAAGAGGATTAGGTGGCCTAATGGACTTTGACCATGGCGTCTGATACTCAAATATGAAAAAGGTCAGTGGAGCCCTGGGTGAGTGGACGGTAACACAAAAAGCAGAGACTGGCAGCACCGTGACTGCCACACAATAAAGTGGTGATTTGGATTTTCAGCATCTTTTCCCTGGTATACACAGCAAAACTCATTTTATTAAAAAAAAAAAAAAAAAAAGTGGATTCCTGGCCATTCATACAGCCTCCCGGGCAGCACCAAGCAGGGAGGTGTTTCCAGTTGTGAACCCCCAGGACAAGCTCATGCATATGTGCACATAGACACTTACACATTACTGGTGGAAGGCTTAAGTTCCAACCTGAAAGAAAGGAGGCCTCCCTGAAGCAGGGAAGAATTTACATCTGAGAAGTTTGGGGAAGAGATCAATTGGCAGGGCTCTGCCTGGGCCATACTGAGTTTTGGCTTCCTCCATCCTGATCCCTAAGAGTTGTGTGTTGGCCTGTCAAAACCTGGCTTCATATGTTCTCTGCTTTCTCCACCATAACAGTCTTACCCCTCCGAACTATGAGCTTGAAGGGTGGGATGGTGCTAGACCTTGATGGAAGCCAAAGGCAGCACAGAAGTAACCTTCTTCCAAACTTGACCCTATTTGCAGCATTTGAGATTGATGCTACTCTGTAGAGATTGCAGCCAAGGCCTAAACAGCCCATCTGGTTTGAAAGTGCTGTTTTTCCTAGACACTCTAAGGACTGCTCACTTCAGCCATTTCCCCCACTTCCAGGGCCTTCATCCCCAGCCTGCCCTGCCTCTGCAGACTCACCAGCTTGTTCCTTTTCTGGAAGATCGCAACAGGCCCTATCTGGCCCTCAAGCATGGCTGCCCCAAGTAGCTTAGTAATTGAGCAGGAATTGAGATTAGGAGATTGTAGCACAAATACTCTAGCCCATCCTGAGACAACAAGACAAATAGTCTGAAATCACCGGAAATTCTGAGTTCTTCACAATGGACAGCAGCTGTCCAAGATTTTTTAAAAAGAAGAAGAAAAAAAAAAAAGCAGGAGTTACCTGCCCAGACAGACCTAGTTTACTGAGTCTGGAACCTTTACAGCAGAAAGTGGGGCTGGGGAGAAAGTTCTCCCTTGCTACAGTCTGGTACTGCCTTGTTCTTGGTGGGGTTTTTTTGTTTTGTTTTTGGTTGTTTTAAAGGGAGATCCCTTCCTTGGCAAAAGGAAGAGACTCTGAAATGGACTGAATTACTCCTATAGACCTGTTGGCTTTGGCCCATAGAATTTTAGAAACAGTTGGGATTATGATACTTAAAAATTTTGGAATTTCACACAAATTCAGATTCCTGGCTTCTCTGGAAATAAGCAGTTCAGAATGGAAAGCAGTGAGTAGATTCGCAACTAAGGGCTCACATGCCTTCGTGGCAATCACAGCAAGGCCCCAAGCGGTGAAAATGATGCCACCTTGCATACCACGATTGCTACTACTTGGGATTACTGGAAGGAGTAAAGGAGAGAGGGAAAGACATTTGGGGAATGAATTTTAAGGCAGGGTTTAAAGTTGGAAGGGTGAAGTTGAAGACCAGAGCAGTGTCCGGTGGAACAGAAGTGAGGAGGTAAAAATTCCCCTGAGAATCAAAATGTCTGACCTAGGAGGAAACATCATGTGGTCCACTGGTTCCCAACAAGTGAGATATGTCCTCTCCCATCATGCCCTCCAGGAACAATGGGGAATCTTAAGGGGTTATTCCTCCCACCCTCCACACAGATTCCATGGACCATTTGCATCAGGATCATGGTGAACCTTGGGTTCCTGGGGCCAGCTCCAGAGCTACTGGGACCCAGGAATCTGCATTTTGACAAACCATCCTGGTCATTCTCATGCAATGAAATACTTGAAAGCCACCGCCTTAGAGAGTAGAGTGTAAGTCTCTGGTAAATATGTGTAATTTTAAAAAGCCCCCCATGTGATTCTCATGCACTCCACTAGGGAGAGGGAAGAAGCTCTCCTGTTAAGAATCATTGATCTAACATTTTCAACTGAGGAAAATGAGGTCTAGAGGACAGGAAGAGGAATATAATTTATTGAGTGCTAACTATGCCAGTCATTGGGCTAAGCAGAAGCTTTAGTTAGTTTAATCTCACAACTTCATAAGGTAGATACTGTTATTAACCTAATTTTACAACTGAGGAAAGAGGCACAGAGAGGCTAAGTAACTTACCCAAAGTTGGATTCAGATCCAAGAACTCCCATTCTTGACCTTTACTAGTCATTGTTTTCTCTGCTGCTTCACAGAAGATGAGCAGAGAGGCCACCACTCACTACTCTTGGACAGTATGTCCTGCGTGGGCCTCACCTTCCTAATCCATAAAATAGGTTGGCGGTGCGGTGCCCTAAGTGATTTTCAAGATACTAAAACACTCTAACATTGTACAGTCAGTCCTTTGGTTTTTTTCCCCTCTCTGACCACCTTCAGATGGGTTCAGACTGCAAAAGACTTTGTCTCTTCTTTTCAAAACATCCCTACCATTTCTCTTTTCTACCTCTCACTCCACCTTAGTTCCTAAAGCTCTTGGGAGAGAGAGTCCCTAAGCAAAGAACCCTCAACAGCCCCAGTCCTAGAGCTTCTGCTCAGAGAAATGTGTCCCCCTCCCCTGTTCATTCTAAGTGCCCAGAGCTGGGGTCTCCCACCACCACCACCCCCTTACAAGGACATAGTAGCCTAAGAGAATACTTAAGATTGAAATAGCTTTCTGCCGTTTGCAAAGATTTTTTACTTACATGATCTTATTTGGTCCTCACAACAGGCCTGCCAGAAAGGAGGGATTATTATCTCATTTTACGGAAGGCTCAGAAACAACATGGCCCCTTAACAACCAGTTGATGGTGATGCCAGGTTGGACCGCCTGCTTCCCAGTGCACTACTCCCATGTGCACACACTACAGTCTGCCCACAGATGTCCACCGGATGCCAGAATCAGGTGCATTTTAATCCAAGACCTCAGTGTCCTTGGGTGGGAAGAAGACAATGTGTGGGTGTTGATTAACTGTGAAACCAGCACCAGCTGCCTTAGAAGTAGTTTAGAAAAGGAGGGGATATGGAGAGTAGAGAAAAATTGGATTAATGGGTGGCAGGGCTGGGTTGCATTAACCATTCCCAACACTGTCCCTTGGGAGGTCCTGAACCCAATATCCAACAGTCAGCCCGTGGGTGATGATGGTGGCGGTGGGTGATGATGGTGGCGGCAGGTGACATGCAGAATGTTTTTGAAGAGGTCATTGCTTACACTTCACTGGCCCAAGAGGACTTCAGCTCCTCTGATGTTTACTCCCCCTCTTTTGGGTTAATTTGAGACATTGTCTAAAACTGGAATACAGCATCTAGAGATAGACTGAGGTGAGGATGCTGGTATGTTCAGACAACGGTTTAAGGACTGGTTAACTTTACAAGTTTTATGGCTTCCTGAGGGTTGGGGAACCCTTCTTATCCTTCAAGACCCAGAGGGAAAAAGAGAGGGAAAAGGAGTGAGGGAAGGCTGTGACTCCATCAGGACATGGGTTCAAGGTTTACCCTTTGCCCTCTGCCTACTCAGCTAGGGGTTCCTGGAAGAATGAGGTCGTGGCGCATTCAGGAAAACTTTCCTCCGTCTACCCACTTCGGTACCCAGGATGCAAACATTTTTCCAGGTCCTAGCAGCCTCCCTCCCACCAAGGAGTTAAAAAGAACACAAATCCCAGAACTACCCCTTCTCTCACAACCCCCTGGGTGCAGTACCTCGGCTAGGAGGACAGGACGGTCACTGAGGGGGACGGTCAGGCATACTCCGCAGACCGCGCTTCTTTCTCTTTCTCTGCCTGGGTGGATGCCCGGCTCCGGAGTAGCCCGCCTCCCTGCGCCTCACCTCCCGCCACCCCCGCAGACACATGGGCTCTCGACTCGCCGCCTCCGCTTCCTCCTGCTCGGAGCCTCCCCCATCCCGGCCCCGGCTGTGCGCTGCGCGGCGCGGCGCGGCGCGTGGGCGTGCTGCGGGGCGACCATGGCTGTAGACTGTTACCTCCGGTTCCCACAGTAACAATCGAAAGCCACGGTTGCCCTGGAGACGCGGGGGCGGGGCGCGCGCTGCTGACGGCACCACGGCAGCTCCAGTTTGGCTGACGTCAGGACCGCGGAGTGGGGGGACGGCGGCGGCGCGGGCGGGGGACGGCGCTCGCGGCAGGGGCCGGGCGCTGGACTCCTGGGGCTATGAGATGTGCGTGTAGGCCGGCAGCCCCTCAGTAGCCCTTGGGGACCGGAGACGGGACTGCTCGATGGCGGTGCCCGCGCCGGATCAGCACCGCGGACAGCGGCGGCGCGGGCAGCGAGCTCGGGGCTGAGGGACCCTCGGGGACAGAGGGGCCGGGGGCGCGGCAGGTGGCCGGGTCCGCGGTCCTGGGGCGGGGCCAGGCGTCGGTGGCCGTGACTGGAGACTGTTACTGAGGGCGGCCCGGGCAGTAAGCAGTCTAGAGCCAAGGTGCCGGCGCGCTGCCCGGGCAGGGTGGCTCCGTCGCCCGCAGCTGGGGGCGCTGCTGCTCTTCCTCCCCCGCGTCTCCAGGCCTTCTCTGACCCAGCGCTTGCGGACAGGCACGTGGCCCTTGACGTCAAAACCCTGTGACGTCAAAGATGTCCCTGCAGAGAGGCACTTCCGGCTGCGGGGAGGGGGGAGGGCGATGGGGGCGGGGCAGTCCGGCTGTGGCCCCGCCCCCGCCTGGTCCTGAGAGGACAGCTCCTCCTGCAGAGGCGGGAAGTTGGGGGCGCTGAGGGACCAGCTGACGGGACAGGGAGGGGCGCCCCCGGCTGAATGAGGGGAGGGGTCCCGAGAAAGCCGCGGCCAGGGCGGCGGGTAGGTGGGCGTCTGTCTCTCGCCGGCGCCCCAGCTCAGCCGACCGGGGGTTAGCGAGGCTGAGTCACCGCTCTGCGGGGAGGAGAGGAGGGGGCGCATCTCCTGGGGCGCCGGCACCTTCGTCCCACTTTCTTGGGAGGATGGCGCAGGAGCTCCAGGAAGAGCCGCAGGGACTCTGAGGTCCGTCCTCTGATCGACGCTCCTCCGAAGTGGCTGCGTCTCCATCCGGGCGCAGGCAGGTGCTGCACAGGGTTCTGCGTACGCCTCCGGCTCCAGCAGTTGCGAGTAGACCCTCGTCCCCTCCACCCTGTCCCCAACCCCACCCCTTAGGGGCCCCTCTAACCTGCAGCCTGTCGGTCTCCTCCTTGCCCTCCAGTCCGTGTCCGTGCATCGGTCCATCTGTCGCCCGTTGGTCGGTCAGTCCCGCTTACCTGTCGGCCGTATTGCGTCCGCGCCCGCTCGCCTCCCGCAGCCGGGCTGGCGCGGCGGCTTTTATAGGCGCGCATAGTACTCGTGCGGCGGCTCATTCATGCGGCCGCGGCTCCTACACACTGACGCGCTGCCGACGTCAGCAGGGAATTTAGGAAACGGGAAGAGGGGCTATTTATAGTGGCGAGGCGGGGGGTGGGGTGGGGGGTGGGGACCGAGGCGACGGGGAGCTGGGAGGGGGAGGAGGGCGCACGGAAGCAGGAACGGGGAGGGGGGAGCCCGAGCCCCCTGTACCGGTCTACAAGGGGTTAACTTTCCGGAACTGCGGGCTGGGGGCCCGCGAGAGGACAGTGCGGGGAGGGGGGGACGGGTCCATTACAGATTTATTCACTCTGGGACACCTGGGGGCGCAACCCCACCATCGCCCGGCCTTCCAAGGCCCTCACCCAGTAACCCCCACTCCCACTCTTCAGTTCCTGCACCCGACGGCTCTAGATGCCCCGCGGCGGCGTTATACCCCACAAGGCCACTGCGATGTCGTCACCCTTGGGGGGTAGGGGGCAGGAGAGGAAGCTGGACCCTCAGAGGGGCCTCTGGCAGCATCTAGAGCTGTGGTGTCAGGGACATGAGGGAAGAGGAGTGGGGGAGCCCAGGGGTCTGGAAGGCTTTGTAGGAGGAGGTTGGGCCTGGAAGGAAAGGCTCAGTGGGAGTCCAGGTACCAGACGGGAGCTGGAGACGCGAGGGAAGGCAGAAAAGTTGAGGAGGGTGGCTTGGACTCCCCAGAAATGAGCAAGAGGGTCCTCTATGGGGGAGGTGGGGGAAAGGTGGCAGGAGAAGGGAGGGAGAGGAAGAGGAAGCCTCAGCAACTGGAGGGGAGGAGGACTGGTCCACAATGCCAGTTTCAGAGCCTGACACTCAGCAAACCGCGTTTAACACCCATTTGTGGAATGAGGGACATTGGCAGCTTAGCAGAGAAGAGTCTCTGGGGGTAGGAGGGAAGAGACCACTTCCTGGAGGATTTAGAGTTCCTGGAGGTCAGAACTGGCAGGAAGAGTCCATGCAATGTGAGGCAGAGTTCTCCTGGACAGGATCAGGGAAATGAATGATCCTGGCCCAACCTAGCTCCATCAGTGGGGGAGGGGAGTGTGTCCAGAGAGAGGAACTGGATTAGGGTGGGGAGGGGACAATGCCAGGCCAAAGCAGGTGGAACTAGGGAGGGAGGGAAAGGTCAAAGATTGAGGAAGAGTGAAGTCCACAGGAGGGCAGCTATGCTGGGGGCAGGTCTGTCAGACCCTCCCATACAGATGTAAAGACAGTGTGAGAATAGGGGTGGGGAAGTGGGAATCTGGGGAGACTGTTGAAGAAAAACAAAAATAGTGGGCACAGGGGACCCTAGGGTGGGTCCACAGTGGACAGACTCCACTGAACAGAGACAGGGCTGAGTGGATCCTTGTGGGGCTAGGATCTGGCCCCATCAAGGGGATAAAAGATTACAGCAGAAATGGGGTCAAAGAGGTCCTGCATACCCTTTGGGATCTGGCCTCCTAGAGTCCCCCCCACCCGCCTTTTTTTTTTTTTTTTTTTTTTTGGCCCCCAGCGTTTGTCCCACTGGTTCTCTTCTCCAGGAATGCCTTCCTGCCTGGGGGGAGAACTCCTGTTCATCCATCAAAGCCCTAAGATCTAAGAGCACTGCTCAGGTGTCTTCCCACCTCCCCCCAGCACTCCATACACTTTTCCACCTCAGCACACAGCACATCTCTCCGCCAAGATGTTGAGGTCCACCTTCCCTGGAGGCTGTCAGCTCATTTTCATTATTGGAACCTCACTACTTCCTTAGCGAGGACTCTGGGGCAGGGGTGGGGGAGACGGAGAAGAGGACTGGGATAAGATGGACCCAGAACACAGAGTGGAAACAGGGTGAGGGCGGACTCGGGAAGCAGTGGGAGTCAGAAGTACCTCTGGGGACCAGGAGCCGCCTCCTGGCCCCGAGGCCATGAAGTCCCCTGCTGAGGAAAGGGAGCCTCTGGGGGGCGCCCGAGACCTTGGTGTCTGTCAGGGACCGCGAGTGGCCGCGCCGGCAGCCCCTCAATGAGTGACTCAGCCACTACTTCTGGCGCGGGCGTGGGGGCGAAGGATGGAGCGCGGGGCGGGCGGGGGGGTGGGGGGTGGGGGGTGGGTGGGCGGCGAGCGCGGCCCCCACCGCCCAGCGGCCCTGCGCGGTTGCTAAGCTCTCCAAGGCCTCGGAGAGACGCGATATGGGCGAACCTCATCGGTTACTATGGTAACTCTGCGCCCCAGCCTCTCGCGCTCGGCGGCTGAGGGAGGCGCAGCCAATCAGAAACTTGCAGGCGTTCTTGGGGACCCACTCCCACCCCCCCATGTGGGCGGGGGTCAGAAGGTGCGGGGAAGAGGCGGAGCGTGGGCTGCGGAGGCCCACTCAGCCACACAGGCGCTGGCTGCAGGCCTGATGTGCCGGGGCGGCTCGGGGACACTTCCGGAGTTAGATGTGCGAACGCCCGCGCTCTAGTGCGGGGTGCCCTCCTTCCCAGAAGGGGCGTCACCTGCAAGAACCCGGCCTTTCACGTGGGGTGCAGGACCTTGCGGGGCATCCCGGGCTGCAGGCCGTCCTGTGACTTTTCTCTCGGGTCCGTGGGTTTGGAGACGAGGTCGTTCAAGCGGGTCGTCCCTCAGAACGGCTCACACAGGGAATCTGGGGGCTTGGGTCACTTCTGCGGGACCCCCAAGAGGCGCTGTCCAGCCATTCCCAGTCGCATATCCTGGGGTCCCTCCAGAGGCCTGCAAGTTCAGGGTGGGCTGTTTGGGTACCACCTCTGCCCAGGTCATGGAGGGCCCTACATGACAGTCCCCTGAGTATGCCAGAAAGCCAGATCTTGGACTCCGGAAGGGGGCAGGTGTGTGTCTGTGCAAACATGAGCGCCCGCGGGTGTCAATTCCTGGAGAGGGTCTGGGTGCAAATGGGTTTATTCTGTGCATAACTATCCCATGTGGCTAAGTGAGGGTGGGTGTGTTGGGGGGTTACAAATGGACAGTCCCAACCAGGAATATCTAAGGAGGGTCCCCTAAGATCTTGTCTATCTTCTTCTTCCTTAGGATTTCCAAAACCTCTCTCCCACCATCTACTGTCCCGTCCTTGCGGGCAGGACTTAACTGAACTGGGGCAATGTGAGAATTTAGAAATATGTACAGGGGAGCATTCGGCTCAAAACTCCGGGGTTTGTGGGGCTCGCAAGTCCTAGGCTGGGGCCTCCAGGTGGGCACATCTGGGAGGCTGAATCTGCCAATAGGCCCCCCTCCTGAGTCCAGCTCCGCATCTGGGCGCCTCCGGCCCAGGTGCGCAGGAAGGAGGCTGTGGCTGTGTCGCGCAAAGCCCCTCACGGCCGCGAGGTGGCGCCATAGCCGCAGCAGCGCCTACCGGCCCGGGCCGCTCCAGATAAGAGTGTGCGGAAAGCGCGGCGGGGCTGAGACGCGACCAGGACGCGGGGAGGACGGACCAGCAGGACAGACCGACCGGGGGCCCGGCGGGCGGAGGGCAGCGCAGCCACGTCCCCCCTGGATCCGCCGGCAGCCGGGCCCGGGGCTTCCGACATGCCCCCCAGGTAGGTTCTAGGGGTGGGGACCGGGAGGGACAGGGGACCCGAACAGCCCGGTCCTCGCGCGCTGGCCGCCTCGGGCGCATCCTCTGGCGCGGGCGTCCCAACGCGGCTGGCGTTCAGGGCTCCGGGTGTCGCCCCTAGAGGACTCAGGACTGCCGGGCCGCTGCTCTGCGCCGGGTTCACGGCAGGGTCAGCGGCCCGGGGCCGGCTCTGCCCGCACATGGGCTAGAGAAGCGAGGGGAAGGGAAGGGGAGCTGGCGGGCGGGGCTGGCAGGGGCGCTGCCCTCCCTGGCACAGCGCGGCGCCTGGCAGCGGGGCGGGTGGGGCGCCGACTAGGAGCTGCCACCGCCACGGGGAGGGAAGCCCGGCCGGGCTGCGGCCGCAGGTAACGGGCCGCGAGGCCCTGGGGGCCAGGCGGGGAATAGGGTCGGGCGGGCGAGCGGACGGCCGGGGAGCTCAGGGCTCGGTTCAGGCCCGGCGGCCGCCTGGCTGCCGAAATTGGGGGCCGAGAGGAAAAGCTGGGAGCCGAGGGACTGCGGCTGGTGCGCTCCTCCCGGCCTGTCTGAAGTTGGGAAACTTCTCCCCAAGTTTGGGGCGGCAGAGGTCCCGTGGAGAAGGGGCCGAGGGGAGCTGGGGAGGGAGGCGCCGGGCCCGCGAATGCAGAGCGGAGGCCGAGGCCGGGGCCGGGACGCGGGTGGGGCGCAGGCCGGGGTCAGGGCCGAAGCCGGCTGTGCGCGGTGCCCGCCCGGGGCGCTGCCCCCTCCCTCCCTTGGGAGCTGCGTGGCTCCCCCCTCCCCCCCACCTGCTTCCTGCCTCAGCCTCCTGCCCCGATATAACGCCCTCCCCGCGCCGGGCCGGCCTTCGTGCTCTGCCCGCCACGGCAGCCGCTGCCTCCGCTTCCCGCGCCACGGCCGCCGCCCGGGCCTCAACTGAGGGCCTGACAGCCCCCGGCCAGGGCGGCGCCACGGCGGGCACCGCGCTCCCCTCCTCCGGACCTCTTCCCCCAACTGGGGCAACTTCTCTCGAGGCGGGAGGCGCTTTTTTACTCGGCTCCCTTGTATCCCACTTGGGCAAACTTCTCAGCCCTGAATGACTTTTCCTGCAGCGGACATTTTCCTCAAATCGGGTAACTGTTTCCGAAAGGGTCGCTTCGCCCGAACAGTTTTCTCCTCAGAAGCCCCCAGAACCCAGGCGGTGAGCCCGGCGGTATCGGGCCTGGGGGTGCAGGCCAGCCTGGCCTCCTCTCTGCCAGCCAGTCTCGGCTCCTTTGCCGGCCCAGGCTCCCACTCTTGGAGGCCGCGGATCCTCCGCTAGTGCCCAGGCCGCGGTGCTCAATGCCCCTGCCCAGCTGAGGGGAAGGGGAAGTGGAGGGGAGAAGCGCCGGACTGGGTGCAGGCAGCGAGGGCTCGGTGAGGCTCTGACCCGGCTGGTGTGTGTCCCCGCAGGAGACTGTGCTGGGCAGACGATGCTGGACACGATGGAGGCGCCCGGCCACTCGAGGCAGCTGCTGCTGCAGCTCAACAACCAGCGCACCAAGGGCTTCTTGTGCGACGTGATCATCGTGGTGCAGAACGCCCTCTTCCGCGCACACAAGAACGTGCTGGCGGCCAGCAGCGCCTACCTCAAGTCCCTGGTGGTGCATGACAACCTGCTCAACCTGGACCATGACATGGTGAGCCCGGCCGTGTTCCGCCTGGTGCTGGACTTCATCTACACCGGCCGCCTGGCTGATGGCGCGGAGGCTGCGGCGGCGGCCGCCGTGGCACCGGGGGCAGAGCCGAGCCTGGGCGCCGTGCTGGCTGCCGCCAGCTACCTGCAGATCCCCGACCTCGTGGCGCTGTGCAAGAAACGCCTCAAGCGCCACGGCAAGTACTGCCACCTGCGGGGCGGCGGCGGTGGCGGCGGCGGCTACGCACCCTACGGGAGGCCGGGCCGGGGCCTGAGGGCTGCCACGCCCGTCATCCAGGCCTGCTACTCGTCCCCGGCCGGGCCTCCGCCGCCGCCCACCGCCGAGGCGCCGTCGGGCCCCGAGGCCGCGGTGAACACGCACTGCGCCGAGCTGTACGCCTCGGGCCCCGGCCCGGCCGCCGCGCTCTGCGCCCCGGAGCGCCGCTGCTCCCCGCTCTGCGGCCTGGACCTATCCAAGAAAAGCCCGCCGGGCTCCGCGCCTCCCGAGCGGCCGCCGGGCGAGCGCGAGCTGCCCCCGCGCCCAGACAGCCCTCCCAGCGCCGGCCCCGCAGCCTACAAGGAGCCACCGCTCGCCCTGCCGCCCCTGCCGCCGCTGCCCTTCCAGAAGCTGGAGGAGGCCGGACCGCCTCCGGACCCATTCCGCGGCGGCGGCGGCGGCGGCGGCGGCAGCCCGGGACCCGAGCCCCCCGGCCGCCCCGACGGGCCCAGCCTCCTCTACCGCTGGATGAAGCACGAGCCAGGCCTGGGCAGCTACGGCGACGAGCTGGGCCGCGAGCGCGGCTCCCCCAGCGAACGATGCGAGGAGCGAGGCGGGGACCCGGCCGCCTCGCCCGGGGGTCCTCCGCTCGGCCTGGCGCCGCCGCCGCGCTACCCGGGCAGCTTGGACGGGCCTGGCGCGGGCGGCGACGGCGACGACTACAAGAGCAGCAGCGAGGAGACGGGCAGCAGCGAGGACCCCAGCCCGCCCGGCGGCCACCTCGAAGGCTACCCGTGCCCGCACCTGGCCTACGGCGAGCCCGAGAGCTTCGGCGACAACCTGTACGTGTGCATCCCGTGCGGAAAGGGCTTCCCCAGCTCGGAGCAGCTGAACGCGCACGTGGAGGCGCACGTGGAGGAGGAGGAGGCGCTGTACGGCAGGGCCGAGGCGGCTGAGGTGGCTGCAGGGGCCGCCGGCCTCGGGCCCCCTTTTGGAGGCGGTGGGGACAAGGTCGCTGGGGCTCCGGGGGGCCTGGGCGAGCTGCTGCGGCCGTACCGCTGCGCGTCGTGCGACAAGAGCTACAAGGACCCGGCCACGCTGCGGCAGCACGAGAAGACGCACTGGCTGACCCGGCCCTATCCGTGCACCATCTGCGGGAAGAAGTTCACGCAGCGCGGGACCATGACGCGCCACATGCGCAGCCACCTGGGCCTCAAGCCCTTCGCGTGCGACGCGTGCGGCATGCGCTTCACGCGCCAGTACCGCCTCACCGAGCACATGCGCATCCACTCGGGCGAGAAGCCCTACGAGTGCCAGGTGTGTGGCGGCAAGTTCGCCCAGCAACGCAACCTCATCAGCCACATGAAGATGCACGCCGTGGGTGGCGCGGCCGGCGCGGCCGGGGCGCTGGCGGGGCTGGGGGGGCTCCCCGGCGTCCCCGGCCCCGATGGCAAGGGCAAGCTCGACTTCCCCGAGGGCGTCTTTGCTGTGGCGCGCCTCACGGCTGAACAGCTGAGCCTGAAGCAGCAGGACAAGGCGGCTGCGGCCGAGCTGCTGGCCCAGACCACGCACTTCCTGCACGACCCCAAGGTGGCGCTCGAGAGCCTCTACCCGTTGGCCAAGTTCACTGCGGAGCTGGGCCTCAGCCCCGACAAGGCGGCCGAGGTGCTGAGCCAGGGAGCGCACCTGGCCGCCGGCCCCGACGGCCGGACCATCGACCGTTTCTCCCCGACCTAGAGCGGTCTTGCCGCCGCGTGGCCCCGGCCCGCGCCCCTAGGCAGCGGCGGCGGGGGCCACCAGCAGGCAGGCACACCGCGCCCGACGACTGTAGTAGCTGCGGCAGCGTCGCCGCAGGGGCGGCGGCCCCACCTGGCCTCACTGCTTTGTGCCTTAGCCCGGGGGTGGGGGTGGGGAGAAAACCCCGGGACGGGGGTGGGATGGGGGAAGGGAGATTTATATTTTTGATATCAGCTTTGACCAAAGGAGACCCCCGGCCCTTCTCCGCCTCTTCCTGTGGTTCGTTGGCCCCCTCCCCCGGCTCCGTGCTGCTCTTGGGGGAAGGGGTGTCACTGTTGGGGCGCTCCCAGCCCTACCTCCGGCCCTTGCGACCACACCCATTCTCACTGTGAATCTCCCCGCTGGGGTCGGAGCGTCGGGCAGTTGGGGAGCGGGGAGGGGACTGAGCCGGCCGGAGGGCCCCCCGCCCCCGCCCCCGCCCGCCCCGGGACTGATAATGTGAAGTTCCTCATTTTGCACAAGTGGCACTAGCCCCAGGGCTAACCTTTCCCTCCCTCTGGAGTCAGAGGGCTGAGACAGCCCTGGCCTACCCGGTCTCCCACTCCCGCGGTGGTCCCCCCCTCCCTTCCCTGGGGCCCCGGACCATATTTATTGCATGCGCCCTGGGCGGCCCCCCCAACCCCGAGCCCAGGCTGGGCTGGGCTGGAACGTGGTCTCTTTAGCTCCCTCCTCCTCGTTTGTATATTTCCTACCTTGTACACAGGCTCTTCCAGAGCCGCTTCCATTTTCTATACTCGAACCAAACAGCAATAAAGCAGTAACCAAGGACCCTGGATCCAGCGGCTCCGTTCGCCCTGCACAGGGAGCGGGGTGGGTGCAGGGGCCCGAAGCAGCGCCCTCATACAGGTGCGGTGGCTTGGACCGTCCCTCCCCGGTCCCAGAGACAGATCAGCCAAGAGCTCAGGTACGTTTCATAACTAAAAGTTTATTAAGGAAACAAATCCAGTGCTGCAAATGGGACAGAAAGGAGAGACAGGGTCTCCCACCCACCCAGTCGTCAGCCTTCACCCAGGGGAAAGGATCTCAGAGGAGGGGCCAGGGACCCTATACCCCAAAACGCCCAGTCTTCTGAGGCCCTGGGGGACTCACAGCCCCAAATCGTCGGCCATGGCTCTCCCGTACAGTTCCCCCTCCTTCTGGCATAATCTCGGGCCTCCGGGAGGGCACTGCCTTGCCCCCATCCTCTGGGCAGGCTGTATAGTCAGACGGGGGGCTCTGGGGGATTCCCCCACTGGTCCCATCAAAACTTACTCCTGGCTCCGCCTCCAAACGCTGTCTTCCCCTAAGTCCCCCTCCATCCCTGTCCCTGGGTTGGGAGAACGCTTTCCCAGTAGGAAGCCTCCTGAGTGCAGCTTTGAACACAGGTGCCAGCTGAAGAGGCAACAAAAAACTCCAAGGCGAAGGGCCCCCGGGTCAAGTTCTTCTAGGGCAGAGCTAGAAACTCCAGGCTAGGCAATGCTGCTCCCGGGCGCTGGCCCACCCTACCCTCCCTCAGGCTGGGCTGGAGGAGCCTGGAAGCACCCCAGAGCACAGGGGCCTGGGAGAGGTGGTCAGCAGCAGGAAAGCTTTCTTAGGCTCCTGCCACAGGTACCGCGGGAGAAGCATTCAGAGTGAGAACCTCCCTGGCAAGGCAATGAGGGGCCAGGAAGGTGAGAGGGACCAACTAGAAAGAGAAGGAGGGTGCGGGGGATGATTCGGGAGGGGGAGAGGGAGGCGAGTTGAGAAGAGTCTGAGGAAATTTTGTGAAGTGGGAACTAGAGCAAAAGGAAGGCCGATGGAGGGAGACGGAGCAGGCCAAGGCCACCCAGGAAGCATGGGCCTAAGAGCAGATGTCCTCCCTACAGACCCACGACCCACCGAGGGGAAAACCAGTGGCCCAGCACAGCGGACCCATATTGATAAGGACGGGAAGAGCAGCGGGACAGGCGTGTGGGGGGGGGGGCCTAGGGCTGCTGTTCAGAACCCAAGTGGGGTCCATGGGGGAATCCAGGCCTCAGGGGGAGAGAGACGCCCTGAGCACTCTCTTCATGGCGTGACCAAAGCCTCTTGGACGCTTTCAGGACAGGGGCTCTGAAGATTAAAGGGACCCGTGATCTCACCTGCATCTGATGGAAACTCTAACCCCCTGCCCCATCTCCAGCTGAGAAAGTGGCTGAGTCCCCGGGCTAAGAGGCCTTCCCCCAGCCCTTGAACCGGACACGGGGAGGGAGAAAGGCTGAGCACCGGCGGTCGGTCTGGCTCGCCCACCTGCTGTCACTGCAGCCAGCCACCTCCCTGCTAAATCCCGGCAGCCCAGGAGGGTCCCAGCGGCTTCCGCCCGGCCCTTGGGAGGGGCTCTGTGCAGAGCAGCTGCCCCCACAGTGCGGCCACGGCGTGGGGGGGAAGAGGGTAGTTTACTGTCTGGGTGGACTGGTGGCTCAGGCACGCGGGCATCTCCTGTGCTACTCTGGGCACCTGGTGGCCTCTCGGGAATGGTTCCATGGGGGTGGGCCCCGCTGTGGCCCCCTCAGCCCACCTGGGCCCACGTGAGGAAGGCCGGGATGTCCCGCACAGGCACATTCCTGGTCAGCGCCTTCACACGCAGGTTCCGGTCATCCGTCAACAGCACCACCTCCCGCAGTAGCCGGATCGGCTCCTCTGTTGGCAGGAGAGAGCAGAGGGACTTCACTGAGGGCAGGAGGCAGAGGCACTGGCTGCCTCTCCTCTTCCGGAGGGGAAAAAAGTCCTGGGGGCTCAAGGCCAGCCGTATCTTGGCCCTTCCACAGGTCCTTTCCCTCGTGCGGACTATCAGCCGAGGGCGCCCCTCCGCTACCGGCTTAGGGAGGGCCATGATGGGCCAGGGCTGGCCTTCTGCTCTGGACCCCTGCCTCCAGCGAAGGGCTGTGCTGCCTCGTGCCCTGAGAGCTGCCCGACCCGCCAGCCTCCGGCAAACCCCTCTTCTCAGGACTCTGAGCTGAGAGAGCGGAGCCGGCCCTCCTATTCCTTCTGACTGCACGGCTAGTCCTGGATGCAAAATATTCCTCTCTTCTGCACATCTTCTCCACCCGCCCCCATCCCCCTCAAGGCCAGCAGATCCACGCTTTAGGTATTCAGAGGTAGGAAGCTCAGGATGGAATACAAAATGTATCCAGGGCTCCCGGGAAGTGAGGAGAGGGGTTAGCTCAGGGAGCTCTGAGGAGAGGAGGGCAAGGGTCCCGGCAGCGCCCAGCCAAGGTGGCCCTGAGGTTAGAGCCAAAAGATTCCCTCTATTAAATAAACGTGATCCGTGTGTACGGTAGCAACCTCTAGGTACAGAAAAAGGAAAGGTGAAGTCGCATGATTCTCCCTGTTCTCTCCCTCATGTCTCTCTGTCTTGTTTCCCAGGGTAGAGCTGTGTATGTCTCCAGAGTTCTTTATGCACATTTACAAGTGTATATACTTGTTATATAAGCTTTTTTTCTATAACATTACAATCATACTCACCGTACCTACTTCATTCAAATTTTAAAGATTTTAAAGTTCTTTCTATATGAGCACAAACGGACACACAAACGGATAGCCTTCGTTCTTTTTAGATGACTTTTTAAGCAGGATATCTTCCCCCACTTCTTTCCCCCTAATTCCCTAACCTTTTAATAATGTATTGGGGAGAATTTAAGCTGGGGCCAAGCACTCACACAAGTGACATCCCCACCCCTGCTAAGGCCCCTTGGGTGGCAGGTCCACTCCTGGGTCCCAGGCTGGGTGTTTGCTGACGGAGGCCCGGCAGACAGTGAGGCACAGGAAATGTCCTGCGGGGCTTGCTGACTGTGAGGGCTGGCGGGGCTGGGGGACTGCAAACATCCACGCCGACCTGAGCAGTTTCAGGCTTGCCAGCTCCAGGCAGGGAGGCTGAGAACTGGCTGTCGGCCTTGGGAGGAGTCTGTGGGGAAGAGGGAGGGAGAGGCTTGTGGGGTTGATGGCGGTGAGAGAAGGGGAGAGGCGGAACGAGGGTGTGGTGGGAGGTGAGCAGCTGTGGCGGACAGAGAGGGACAGGAAGGCAGCCATGGGGAGAGGAGATGCTCTGAGACTGCTTGGCTGCTTGGGCCTGGCCCCTCGGGGTGTGTGCGGTGGGGCGGGGTGATGTGCAGTGCCATGTGGGGCTCCCAGTGGGCGGCCCAAGTCTGTCCATAGACCCACTGGTCCTGCCCTGGGACTCAGACCAGGCGAGTCCCAGGCCTTAGATCAGCCAACCAAGGCCCGGCATTGCTGGCAGGGGTCTGCAGGGGTTTCTGTGGATACTTTGAGACATTTTTAACAATAAACATCCTCTGTTTTGACACTGGTAACTTCACTTTGTTAGAAACCAGAGACTGTCATCTTGTCAGGCCCCATCCGCCATAATCCACATGATTTTAAAATTCAACATCGTTTACACATAAACATTTGGTGATGGTTTCTCTGTGAATCTGACAAGTTAATCTGCTAAGAATTCACACTGACAAATGGGGTTTGATTACACCAGCCGTTGCTGATGTAATTCTGATAGGGGCGGTCCCCAGGATGGCAATGGGTTCCTGTAGGCTGTTTGGGGTGAAGCGGGGGGGGGGGGGGAGACTAGGGCCAAAGCCAAAATGTGTCTCTGCTAAGAAAGAAACAGCTCTGAGGCTGGGTGGGGCCACAGCAGTATCTGAACCGTACTTCCCAACAAGGCCTTCTGCACTCCTGCCTACCTCTCCCTCACAAGGTGCCCCTCTAGGAAGCTGCCTGGGAGCAGAGCCCAACCTCCTCTGTTGGGCTCAGCCAGGACTCCTTTTTACCACTTGAATGCTCCGAATCTGGCCCTAAGGGACAGTACATGCAAGCCACGTGGCAGGACCCCTCTGAAGAACAGCAGCTGTGGGCTCATTACCAGCCTCAGGTACAGAGACTTGGGCAGCAGTGAGGGGCTGCACTGAAGTGGCTGGGAGAAGGGCTGGAGAGAAGACAATCCCCAGGCCAGCCTAGAAGCCAAGGCTAGGAAAGCAAGCAGAGACAAGAGATGGGCGACCACTAAGAGAAAATGACAAGAGGCTACGTACACACAGACACAGACTAAATGGTGAGAATGATCAGCTCTGCGGATGACACCGAGACAGGAAATCCTTCCAAGTGAAGAAATGTCAGAGTCCTGGGAGCCGGGAGCAGAAAACACCTGAGCCTCGCTGACTCTGAGGGGCTGAGGGGCCGCCTCAGAGGAGAGACGGTTGTGGGTTGAGGGTGAGGTGCTCAAGCACCTGGAAGAGAACCTCTGGTCCCCAGATGGGATTCTGCTCACCAAAAGCGTTTTGAAAACTGGGCTGAGGGCTCAGTCCACAAGCTCTCACCTGCCTCCAAAGGGCTATGTCACACAACCAGAGAGACAGGAAGGAAAGGCCCACTACTAGGTGGGGAAGCACTTCCACCCCCACCCCCACGCCCCCATACAGGGTAAACATTCACAGATGAATCGAGAGGATGAGCATGGCCAAGAACAGGGAGGTGGGCCCCAGGGACCACCGGGGACTGTCCTCAGAGCGGCAGAGGGCTGGGCTCAGGAGACCATGCCCAGAATAAGTTACACTGAATCATAAAGACATTCTTGCTGTCAGAGAACTCACCGAGGACCCAAGAAAGGAAATGGACGCATGCACAGTGGGAAAGTTCACAGTCTAGAGCCCAGCTTCCTGGGCTAGGCCCATCCCTAGTTGGCCGAAGGTCCACCTGAGGGTGGGGGAGTTGTGACAGGGAGGTCTGACTTCCAGGAGGGGAGGAAACTGGGCTGGCCTCAGGCTTTTGTCAGGCCTGAACCCTGATTCCTTAAACTTCCCAGGCCAGAGTCAGTGGAGGGACCCTTCCCTAGGGCTGAGGAGGGCAGGACAAGGTAGGGAGGGGAAGGGATGGGCCCGAGGCAGAGGCAGAGCTGTACCTTTGTTGGTGGGCATGAAGTCCTTAGCTTTGTCTTTGCAGTAGTGGAGGCAGCAGGAGAGGATCAGGTCATCATTGTTGCCCTGGAGGAAGACAGGATAAGTGCCACCGGGCAGGAGGGGGCGCCATGCAGAGGAGGCACAGGTATGCTCTGCCTCTGGGGTCCTGGGGAAGGTCACTTCCCAGTGTCCCTCCCAGACATGCCCTGGCCCTGCTTGGCCAGGTCCAACTGTGCCAAGAGTGATCTAGGGGACAAGGAACTCCCCCCTCCTGGACCTCGATGGTGGCCGTCCCCTCGGCTGCTCAGGCCAACTGGCCTTCCTCTAGCCCCTCCCTCCCGGAGACCCTGTTCTGAAGGCTGGCTCTAGGTGCTCCCTTTTTGCCCTGGGTCTCACCAGCTGGCCAGTGATGTCCTCACTGCGGAAGGCGATGGATTCGAGTTCATTGCCACGGCTGGTCAGGGCCCGTAGGCAAGAGTCCCGACTCTCGAATCGCTGCTCGAGGAACTCAATGGACTTCCGGGCCTTTTCCTGCACCACACGGGCATAGCCCCCAGCCCGGTGGTCTGTGTCCTGCCCCTTGGCCAGGCCGTCCAGCTCACTGATCACTGACGAGACACAGTCCCGCAAGGAGTCAGCCTCGGCAATCAGCAATCACGTCTGTCTTCGCCTGAGGCCTCGCTTTCCCAGCCAGCCCCTCCCCAGACCACAGAAGCCATCCTGCCCCATAGGAGTCTTCCAGTGAAACTAGGGGATCCTGGGGGGCAAGAAATGCCCTAGACTTTCCACAGTGCTCTATCTTCTTTCTGCCTCTTCCCCTGGGCCCCACCCTCCTCCTGGGAGGAACTTACAGGGAGTTTCTGGAGCTGCTGTATTCAGGGGAAGAAACCTGGCCCCTCTATCGCATTCCTCAGTTATAGAATCAAATCGAGAGGGTCCCTCAGGAGAGGCGAGGGTATGTAGCGGCTAGAGGAAAGAGGCACTCTCCCTCATCCGCTTGGGCCCCCACCACGGCAGTCCAAGAGGGGCCCAGTTCCATGCCCACCCCTGCCAGAGCGCAGGGAGGTCACGAGGTGGCAAGTGGGGATCACAGCCTCACTCGCAAGGACCCTGCTATTCCCCTAAACCCCTGGCACATCTACCTCCTCTGATAGTGCACGTGTGTGTGTGTGTGTGTGTGTGTGTGTGTGTGTGTGTCTGCCTGCCTATGTGTCTGGGACACAGCTTCATTTTCTGGTGAAGATTCTTTCCAAAATTCCAGCCAAAAGCCTGAGGTCAAGTGGGAAATATGCACTCCTTGGGGGCTCCGGGAGAGTTTGGGGTCTGAGGCCTCTCCTCAGTGCAGTGATTCATGGCTCGGGGAGTCGGCATGAGCATGCTGTTCCATGGTGAGCCTGGCACTCACCGTCTGGGTATTCAGAGACACTTTCTGGGAAAGGCCCATGTGGGAATACACACACACAGACACACACACAGACACACACACACCCCATGCCTTCAGCAACCTGAGGCTGCAGTGTCCACACACGCGCGCGCGCGCGCGCACACACACACACACACACACACACACACACACACACACACACGCCATGCCTTCGGCAACCTGAGGCTGCAGTGTCCACCCGATGTATGGCTGAGGTCGTGGAGTAGTGGTGGATGGGTGTATGGTACAGCGAACAGAACATCAAACATGAAAAACTGGTATTCTATCCCAAAATCTGCTTTCCTGCTTCCAAACTAAACAGGCTTCAAAGGGGAAGCTTGTTTGTGCTTCTGCACCAGGCGGGGCTTCTCGAAGCTGGGGTCAGACCTAAGGAGCAGGGAGCAGGTTAAAGAGCACAAGAAACAGGCAGACGAGGCCGCCGGCTTAACCCTTCGTGCTCCGCCTCATGGAACAGGAGCCCCCTCTACAGCCCCTGAGAGTCAAGGCCCTGCCCAGCTGAGGACGCTTCAGAAAGGCTGGCCTGGATGCCCTGACACAGTTGGCATTTCCCAGTGCCCCTGGGGGTCGACCATTTATTCTCTATCTACCGTCTCCTCTGAGTTTTCTCATATATTTGCTCCCTCCCCACTGAACCTGGCTTCCCCCACTGAACCATAAGCTCTTCAAGGCCAAGGGGCTGCAGCTCTGCCTTTCACTGGCTCCCTCGGGAACAAGAAGACTGAGCACACAGTAGGGGCACAATCGGTGCTGGTGTCTGAGGGCTCTGCCAGCCTGGGATGGTGTCTGAGGCTCCTACCAAGACTTAGGGGGCTCCTGAGACACCAGCAACCTCTCAGTTACACCATTTCCTGACCATCTAGCAAAAAGTGACCAATTCACTTTCTTATCCCTGAAAATCTCCTGGGTAGGAGAGCACAGGGACATGCTATCCTGAAAGTTGCCCCACCCCGGGACCTGGTGAGGGTAGAGGGGAAGCTGCAACAACTCGATAGTCTGGCTCTACCTTGGGCAGACAAGCTGCTCTACTTCTGAAGAACAGAAAACCTTCCCTTGGGTCTAAGGGCCTGGGTTGAAGAGGCTCTGGCCAGGCCACATGGGGAGGGGGAAGGAAGACAGGGAGGGTGGAGGCGGGACGAGGGCTGCTTCAGTGCCAACATTCTCAGGTGGTGCTAACGTGTTTCCCACAACCCCCCAGGGTTCTATGGCCTCTGCAGGGGCGGATGCTTCCTGCCCTTTGTTTCCACTCTCATCTGGCACTAAGACACTAGGGACTGGGAGGGAAGGCCCAGCGGAACATCTTGGCATGAGTGTCAGAGGTGGCTTGGCAGGCAGACTGCCAGTCTGGCAGATCTTCCAGAGGACAGGGCCCCTAACCTTGCTCCAAGTGGCTGGTGAGAAGGGGACATTAAAAAGCCTGGGCTTGCCAGCCGTCTCCCAGATACTCTCCCTCCACAGGACAGCTATCAGTGATATTAGCTGTATCAGTTACATCAGACAGCAGCCCGGAGCACAAAGCCCATCCTGAAGCTGACCCACCACAGGGCTCCCAGAACCAGAGGTGCCTTAGACAGCCCTCTGGAGATAGCCCAGCTGGGCTCCTTTGGCCTGAGGGCGGAAGCAAGCTAGCTGGGTCCTGAGATGCTGACCCTGTACCAGCACCAATGACCAGACAGTGGTAAGAGCCCAAGTGGCAGGAATCCACACGCGTGAGCCAAGGGCTTGCTCTGGAGGGTTTCCATCGGCCTGGCCTTAGGGTGACATTGGCCAGAAGAATGTTACCTCGAACCGACAGAACGATCATGAAAAGCTACAAGACAATCAGACCAAAGGCATCTAAGCACTTCAAAACCCTCCCAGCCTCCCTGCCAGACCACCCAGCAGCACTGCCGCTATCTGCCAGGGCTGAGTGTTTACCAATAACGGGAACCAGCTTTGCTGTTTTACTGCAAGCTTTATAAGGATAAAAACAAGGGCTGGGCTCATGCAGCCTCTGGTTGCTGGGACACAGGAGTCCATTTGCTCAAGCAGTTTAAGCCACGGATCAGCCATAATAATTTGAACTGCTTTGATTATTAAACAATTTTCCTTGCCCCACACATTCCCCACTTCCCTGCAAATCCTGTCTTACACACACAGCAGGGTTCTGCCTGCCTGGCCCCCAGGCTGTGGGGCATGTGTGTAGAGAGGGTTACTGCGCACATGCAGGGCTGCTCTGGCCTGACTCACCGATGAGGGGCACCACCAGGATGTACTTCCTGCTCTCCAGCAGCTGTGCCAGACTGGCCAGGTGGTCAATGAAGCCGTTGGTGTCTGGTACGAGGAACAAGGGTCTGATCTCGAGCTCCATCTGCCTCATATGACTCTGGTCCTCCAGGACAGCCTACAGGGACACAGAACGGTGAGTGAGCCAGTGAGTGAGTAGCCAAGGGGTGGGCGAGTCAGGGCCCTGAGTCCACGGTGTGTCAGCATCCTGCCCCTGCCCCCTCCAGAGATACAGCCAGTCCCTGTCGGGACAGGCCCGAGGGCTGGGCAAAGCACTGCAGTAAAAATCAGTGTAGACCAAATGGCTTGGGGAAACCGGCGTGACTAAAACCCTCGCACAGGACTGAGAAGGGACCTTGATGGTTATTAAAAATAACGGGTCTCTGAAAGTAAGACCTTGGGCTGAAAATCAGCGAGGGAGAGTTAGGTTCTTTGGATATGAAAGTGGTTTCACATTCGTTATCTAGGCAGCATATACAGGGGGTACTTCTCAATCCAGACACTTTTACGTATATGTATATCCCAAACAGAATTTATTTCAATTTACTTCACTGTGTACTTAAAAAAAGGAAAGAAAAAGAATAAACTCACAGTCTACACAAAAAGAGTGATGCTGACAACTAATAATTAACACTGAAGTCTCCCACATCGGCAGGAGCCCACATGGTGGGATGGTTTAGGACCCAACTCACAGATGTGCAAAGACCACCATCCAGACTGATGAGAATTGTCACCATCTTCCCCCACCAGCACGGTGATCCCTAGACGGCAGTCTTCTGTGTTCTACCTGCACTCCTTTGCCACGATTCTGTACAACCTATACTCTTGTTTACTTGATGTTTTTCTTTAAATTGACTTTATGTCAACTCGTTTTTGTGGCTCAGCAAATAATATCTGTGGTATCAGGAGTCTGAGAGCCTAGGAATATGTTTACCAGCGCAAGCTGCATTTCTGCAATGAAGAGTCAGAATGTCTTCTATGCATCATTGAAAAAACCCCTCATGTAGCACCAGTGGTCTGGGCACCACATCTCGGAAGGCACACGGCCTCGCGCCTGTTAGTCTTACAGATGTTCACATCTTTCAGGGAAGTTCCATGCTCATCTGTAAAAGCCCAATCTTCTCAAGTCTGCCAGGGCCTTGTGTGGCGGCAGCCCTGTGAGACTGGCTCTGGGTACACCTGTCACTATAGAACATGGTCACTCTTGCGCTGCTTCCTCTTCTGGGGACCATGGCCAAGAAGCAAACTGATTTGAGGGCATCTGCCCAGACAGTGTGCTCCCTGTGTGCAGAGCCAGAGGGCACTGAAACAAACCCAGTAGGGGCCTGGCGAGCAGGTCCCAGCCCTGTCCTGCCCTCCCATGGCCTCCTGCCACACACCAACTTGCAGGGACAGAGACACAAGCACGGAGCAGGGGAGGGGGTGTGCGTGCCAACTGAGATGGGGCCCACAGGCTGGGCCCTGGCCACTAACAGTCAGCGAGAAAGGTGATCAGGTTTCACTGGCAATGACAGTAAAACTGAAAGGGCATGCCTCTGAATGCTGAGGGTGGCTCCTCTGTGACCTGCTGGGGACCTCTCCCTATGAGTAAGTCATTGCTGCCACTGCCACCACAGCTGGTGGAAGGCACAGGACGCTGGCAGGCATGAGAAACGCAGCTGAAGGGCTTGCCTGCTGAAGTCTTACTGCTCTCACCTCACGAAGGGAAAGCACCTCTGCTGCAGGCCACCTTCCCAGGGGATGTGGGTCACTGGCCCTCCCCATGGGGCTGCCAACTAGAGGGTGACACACATTCTACCGAACTCAACTTGGGCATTAAAAAAAACCCTATTTATTTATTTTTTCTTTTTCTTTTCTTTTTTTTTTTTTTTGTGGTACGCGGGCCTGTCACTGTTGTGGCCTCTCCCGTTGCGGAGCACAGGCTTCGGACGCACAGGCTCATTGGCCATGGCTCACAGGCCCAGCCGCTCCGCAGCACGTGGGATCCTCCCGGACCGGGGCACGAACCCGTGTCCCCTGCATCGGCAGGCGGACTCTCAACCACTGAGCCACCAGGGAAGCCCCCAAACCCCCTATTTTTTATTGAGATATAATCAATATATAACACGTGCGACGGCGCGGGCATTTTGTGAGAAGAGGAAACAGTCCCCACTGAGGCTTAGTGAGCTCTCCCGTCTCTCTCCTCACAGAGGGAGCATCAGCACCCCTGCTGCTGATTTCCCCGGGTCTCGGCGTGCTCTGTGCAGCCTTTCCACTGCCTGGAACGTTTCTCTTGGCATTATAGGCCCCTAAACCTCTGTCTTTCTCAGTGGGAAGGGGCAGGACGAACCCTGAAGCCGGCTGGGCCTGAGCACAGCATCTCTGCCACCGTTCCACTCAGACCCCTTTCACATCTTAGTTTTCCGGCCTCCATAAATGATCCTCTCGCCCTAAGGCTGACTCTAAGGAAGTGGCACTGGCTGCCCCTTTTACCCTGTGGGAACGATGAGCTCCTAAGACCTCAGACCACCCTTCCTTAAAGGCTGGCCATGGGCAGGAGGGCCTTTAGGCCAGATGGCCGAGGGAGGCGGGGGCTGAGCCTGCCTGGGTGTTTTGATGACAGGATGGAAGAAAAATCTAGGTGCAAGGTCCAGGGAAGCGCTAGCCGTCTGAGTTCTCTGAGATCTGGCTCAGGGCCAGAAAGGTGAACGGAGGCCACAGCCTTTTTGGGAGGTGGCAGCCTTGTTGGTTCCCCAGGGGTGGGCGGGATCAAGCTGATGAGGGTGGTCAGAGCTGTGCTGCCACCATCCGGTCCCAGGGACACCCGCAGACAACTTCCCTTAACCTGGCTCTGCCCAGTGAGTCACTGCACAACTGCTTCCTGTTCCCCACATGCCCTCCTGGAGTCCCGGGAGATTCACTGAAGCTGCTCCCCCTTCTCTTGGGGTACCAGTGGGACTCTGGGGGGTCATACCTGGGTCAGGAGACTGGCCCAGTCCCCTTAAAAGAATGGCAGACAAGGAAGGACTGGGAATCCGCAGCCCCTCGTCTGTGGGTGTCGGTGTTTCCGGCCCTCTCTGAGTGGCGCTGTGTGTGTGTGTGTGTTTGTGTGTGTTTAGCATTTGCCCTCCCAACTTTTCCAGATTTTACCCGTCAGATTCCTGGCAGCTGTGCACGGCGCCTGTGCCGGCCGTCACGTCCCATTCTGATCTCTGGGTCGCACGGTGAGAGAAGGACACAGGATGCGCAGGGAGTGAAAAAGTGATGTCGGTGGGGAGAGCGCCAAGTCCCCACTCACAGCCATGGGATGCTTGGGGAGAAGGGGGAAGCATGCTGCTGTGGAGTTCAGAGGCCGGTAGTGAGATTTATTTTTGTTTGTATGAGCAAAAAGCTGCAGAAGCCTCTGGTGGGGGTGAGGGGGGTGCAACTGGAATGCTGTGATTCAGACGGACTGGCCCTGGCCTGGAGTCAAGTGTGCTGACCCGGAAGGAGAGTTCCATAGGAACCCTTCTCACTGCAGCTAAGGCTGGGCCACAGTGGTCCTTGGACAGTGAGCTGGGAATCCTAGAAAAGCAAGGACATGTTGAATCAGACCAGTGGCAACATGGACCATAAAGTCAGAAAGTGTGAAGAAGAAAAGAACTTAATTCTGTTTCTGGAAGGCGCTAAGTAACCAACTTGCTCTGAAGGACGGAGGCATCCTTGAGCAAGGTCGTGGGGAACTGGGAAAGAGACAGTCCACAGTAACATCTGACGAGGAAGCTAACAGGCTTGGGTCCCCAGGAAGGGCTCTTTCACAGGTTAAGTTCCTTCTTCTAGATGATGGGAGTGATTTGGGGATGACTGACCCTTTTGGAAATTGAGACACTGAGAATTACAAATAAAAGTAATGCAGTTAGCTCACACGGGAGCTGTGGAACTTGAAGAACTCAGATCACGAAGCAGAGCCAGATCCAGAGAAGGCCTTCTTAGGTCCTCCTTCTGCGCAGGGCTCCAAAGGGAGTGTGGCTGCTTCCTTCCCTCTACAGGGTGATGGAATCATTTACACCTGGGCCTCTCTGGCCAGAGCAATGTCTTCACCAGAAATGAGAAGTCTGGTAACATAGCAAATTTCCACCCTCATCTTGCATGTGAAAGTATCTAGCTAAATGCCTGATACACGTATTAGTAACAACAAATTTCAGTTTCCTTTCTTTCTGCCCAACTCCATTTTTCATCTTTTATATATCCAGGGGGGGTAAATATCTGGGGAAACCACTAAGGAGCAGAGCTGGAGCTGGGGAGGGGTGAGGCAGTGCACTGCTGATTTCTATTATAAAACTCGTGGTACTCTTGGTGTTTTGGGTTTTTTTTCCCTTTTTTCTTTAACTATGTAGAGGTATTTTTAAAAAACAAAAAATGGAAAAATGGAAATGAAATATTAACAGGAATAGCTGGTGAGATAACCACCAGCAGTGCAGACAGGCATTCCTTTTTTTTTTTTGGCCGCACTGCGTGGCATGCGAGATCTTAGTTCCCTGAACAGGGATCAAACCCGTGCCCCCTGCAGTGGAAGTGTGGACCACTGGACCACCGGGGAAGTCCCAGGCACTCCTTCTTGAGCTGCAAAAACCAAAGGGCGCAGATTCTGCATTTGCTATAGAGAGCAGGCAGAGTCACTGGTTTCTGTTAGCATCTTCATTTGGGGTGGGTTGCTCATGGGCAAGTTTCTGCTTAGGATCCCTTCTCTGGACATCCAAAGTCAATACCACAAAGCTTCACACATACTTGCTATCTTTTTCAAGGTTATAATTATGATGATTTGCTTCCTACTTCTTACTGTCCTTTCTAGATAGACAGGGAACGGCAGGGCTAAGCATGACACCCCTGAGCTTGCTACAAGCAGCGGCCTAAGGGTATTCCAGCCAAAAGCCTGACCATTTCTGCAGGAGGACAGGACCCTGTGGATGCTGCTGGAACCGGGGAGGTGAGAATGGCTGGAGCAAGCTCTGGAATGTGCTGGAGTGGGGAGGGCGGCCGCCTGGCCCCACAGGCTTTCCTGCCCTGGCGTGAACGTGCCCCTGGCCTGGTAGTGCGCTGGCTCCCACCCTGTCTCCGACAGCTAGGAGCCAGGGCTGAGTGTCTGCCTTCCGCTAGATTCCATACAGGTGTGGGGGGCTCTGTGCATGCCCCATTGTTCCACAGCGGCCCCCCCCCCCAGCTGGGTGGCAATGTGAATGGGCTGCAGCTATATTTAGAGTGAAACTCCTGGGGCTACCACAAAGGAGTGACTGCATCTTCAGGAGGGTGGGTGGGCGGGAAGGGGATAGGGGAGTGAAGCTATTTTCAGAACACATGTCATTGCTGGCTACAGAGCAAGACTGTGGCCATAATGCCGAGGAAACAATAGCTGTGGCCAGAGGAAGAGCCTGTTATGTTTCAGGTGGGATGTTTGCAACTGCTCAGGAAACCTGACCCCGCCCGACAGCAGCACAAATCACAGCAAAGCCTCGTGGAGGCAGAGAGGAGGTGGGGATGCACAGGGCCAGGGCCACGCCTCAAGCCCAGAGGAGGACGGTCAGCGACTGCTCTGCCCTGAGGGCCCGGTTAGGAAAGAAACACTCCTGACCAGTATCCCAGGCAAACCGTGTACCCTGCTCTGGTCTCTGGACGCCTCTCAAGAATGGGAACGGAAAGAGCTCGGGAGGAAAGCAGCAAGGTGGGCTCAACCAGCACGAGGTGAAGAGCTGTCTCAGGCAACAGGCAAAGCCTGGGCTGAGCCGGAGAGTGCGGCCTCGAAGCCCTGGGTGGGCGGACTTGGCCCCCAGCATCCGAGGCCTGCCCGGGTGCCGAGGCTCCAGCTGCACAGGTCCTGAGAGCTGCCCACACCCCTTTTCTGACCTCCAGTCGGCCCCACTCACCAGCCTCTGTGCAACACCGGAAGCAGGGAGGGACAGGCTGCGGAGGGAGGCCAGGCCTCACCTCCCCCATCCCACAGATGAGCTTAGGCCCGGGGGTCTCGGTGGGAGCAGGGAAGTGGGGGTGTGGCTAGGGCCCCAGATCTCATTTGGACTTTACAGCCAGCATGGGGGCCAGGAGGATTCTTTTCAACCCCACCTTCACATCCCCTTCCCCAAACATGTGTGGTTCCTGTTTTGCTGCATCTGTAAAAGGCGCTGGGAGCTGGGGACTTGCCTTACACCTCTCGGTTAACACCCCTGGAGACTGATGGAGTTCGGAGCAGAGTAATTTACAGCCCATCTCTCCGATCTTAATTCACCCGATGCTCCTCTCTTCCTTATTGTATTAGTGTGACCCAGGTACCTGCCAACAATAATGGCCTCTCCAGCTAGGAGCCTCTCCCCCACTCCCAGGACAATTTATACCTTTTCCTTGGGATTTTCCCCCCTTAAATTAAACAAAAAGAGGGAAAATAAGAAGAGGTTAACATGGGTTTGGAGCCCTGCAGCCCCGTGGTTCTGGGCAGGGAGCCAATGGCCCGAGGGCACACACATGTGTGTGCTCTCCCAGAAGGGCCTTCACCGGCCCTGTTTTACAGCCACCTCGGCACAGACTCCAGGGTTCACGCATATGGCCAGACAGATGTGTCTGGCTTACGTTCAAGGCTGGAAAATGAAGAATTATGGAAGTGAAGGGCCCCGGGCATTAAACAGGGGGCGGGGAGAAGGGAGGGGGGTTCTTCTCTGCTGAGAAATCCTCCTGTGGCTGTGAGGCTGGAGGAAGAAGGCTGACAGGAGGCAGGGCCGCCAGCAGTGCTGCACGTGGGGCCTGTTCTTAAAGGGGCCACAGCAACCCCAGCCCGGACGGCCTGCAGCAGGCCATCGCTGCCTGGCCTGAGCAGCCTGCTCCAAGGGAGCTGACAGGGAGAACCGGCTTCCGGGGAGCTGCGGGCACCGGAAGTCAAGTCTCATACAAGGCCTCTGTCAGGTACCGCTTGTCGCTGGAGAGGCTGGGCTGAACCCGCTGCCTGAGACAAGGCCATGTCCCCTTGGTGCATGCTCCCACAGCATCTTGCACTTCCCTTTGGTCACAAGGCTCGCTCACACTTCAAATCACTGACTTCTCCACGCCAGTGGACACTCTGGGACAGGACTTTCTTGGTTCGCTCCCGTGTCCCCTCACCACCAGCCTGGTAGGCGCTCACCACCATTTACTAAATTGAGCGGAAGACACGGTCCCTGATTCCAAGGAGTTCACAGTATGGCGGGGGAACAAGTCCAGAAATAAGTGTAATTTGAGACGTGATATACGTTTCACAAATGAGGTATAAATCAGTGCTACAGGAACACTGAGCAGAGAGACGAATTCCTCCTAGGGGGAATCCGGGGAGGCTTCACTGGGGAGATGGGGTTTCATCTGGGGACTGAAGGAAGAATAGAATTTCAACAGGTAACAGGAAATGTGGAGCAGAAAAAGGGTACTCGGGCTTGAGCAAACAGCAGGAACGAAGACGTGAGAGTGGGAAAGGGCAGAGCTGTCTGGGGACAGTGGGTAGAAAGGAGGGTTAGTGCTGTCCAGGCAGGAGGGCTGGAGTGTCTGGACAGGCACTTTGCGTGCACTGTCTTTCTGAGGGAGTTGCTGTTACCACCTTCATCTGACAGATGAGGAAACAGGCTCGGGGAAGTTAAATGATTTGCCCAATATCATATAGCTCGTGAGGGCTCATGGGGGACGGGAGAAGAGGTTGGGAAAATAGACTGGGAACAGACGAGAAAGCCCTAGATGCCATAGTAAGGAATTCGACTTTGTCAGCCGCAAAGGCACTGGTGGCTCCTGAGCAGGGGAGTGGCTCTTCTGGGAAGAGAACGATGAAACCACATAAGATGCGCTGCAGGCAGGGAGCCTGGCATGCAGACCATGTACCACACAACTCCAGGAGCTGCATTCACAGACTACAAGGGAAAGGGGACCCCCGGACTTGTGCAATGCAGGGTTGCTGGCTACAATCCAGTGAGTACCTGGACTAGAACAGCAGTAGTGGCAATGGGGATGGAGAAGAGTGCGGGGAATAAATGAGTGAGCAGATAGGATCTGATAAGAAATCAGGCACGAGGGGTTAAAAGCCTGTGAGGAACTTAAGATCATGCTCTCGTTGCTACCACCTATGAACTCACTGAATGAAAATACTTGCTGAGGGCCAACTCCATGTGCTGAAACTAAGAAGTAAGAGAAAGGGAGGAGGAGACCAAGTAACGAATGGTGGTGAGGAAGCCCAGGAGGGTGGTGTGGTCACCAGACAGAGAGGAGACGAAGGTCCTCGTGTGCTGAAGTGAGGCTGGAGGGAGGCGGCTTTGGGGTCCAAAGCTACAGGGAAGTCAAGTGTGAAGAAGACCCGACAAAGGTACCTGGTGACCTCTGATGCAATCGCCTCTATAACTGCTGGGCTGAGAGTCAAGAAATGGAGGTGGTAGTATGGACAAAACTTTTGGGAAGACTGATGGTGAGGAAGAAAAGAGCTACCGGACAGGAAGAAAGACAGCTTGCAGACGAAGCTTCGAGGGCCACGACAGAGGTTCACACAGACTGCGCAAAGGTGGAGAAGGCAGCCACGCCACCACAGCAGTGATGCTGGCAGAGGCTTAATTCCAACCGGTAGACTCATATGCACACGTCTAAAGGACCATGGGTCCCAACTGGTATCCATTCCCCTTCCCAGGGCAGGACTCTGTCTGATAAGCGGTCAGACTGCTATCAGATCACGGTGTGCCATGCACTACGCTGGGTGCTTTACGTGCACTGGCTCCTGTGGGCCTCACAGCCATTCCAGGTGGTAGGTGCTGTCACCAGTTTCACTCTGCAGATGAGGAAACAGGTTGGGAGAAGTTAAACAATGTGCCCAAAGTCACAAGGCTAGTAAGTGGCGGAGCCCAGCCTGATCAGGTCGGCCTGACCACAGGCACTACGCTCCACGCCAAAGGCCAGAGGCGGCTGAAGAGAGGGCTGAAAACAGACATTCCTAAAGACGACTGACGCTTCCCCACGTACGCAGTTAGTCTTAAAGCAGGGAGCATGGCCGGCTCTTCCCCGTCTGCCCCGTGCCCTAGATGAGAAGAAGTGAGCTTACAGTGCAAGAGTCAGACCTGGGAGAGCCATAAAGAACAGCCTGTTAGAAGTGAAGGTACGGGTCCACGAGAGGGCTGACGGTGCGGGAATCCTTACGTGGCGATCGAGTAGTTTCTCCCTAGGGTTTAGAGTGTGCTGTCCAGAGGGGCTCGGCCACTACGGTGGGAATCCAGACAAGCATACTGTGGCCATGACACCATCTCCCCCTGAGAAGAGGTGTTCTCAACAGAGAATCCACGGCTTTTCCGAGAGCATCTGGACAACGTTCAGGGGAACTCTGAAACCCCTGAAACTGTGTGAAAGGTTAGGCATGTGTGGTGTGTGTTCATAGATCATCACTGGGGGAGAAGTTTTCAGCAGATTCTGAGAAGAACCTGGCCCTGCTTGCAGCCCAGGAGGAGGGAGACTCCAGGCACCAAACCAGAATTTAGTGGCAGAGGAGGAAAACAGGTGGTGGAACCAGTCCGGACACTGCAAGACTTCCTGAGTGAGAGGATCCTGCTCATCCCTACTCCCATCTCCCTCATGCCCTATACAGACCACCAGCCACGCGGGAACCACCCTCCCCAGGCAGGCCCCACCTGGATCTTCTCTTGGCGACGCTGCTGCTCCGCTATCTTCCTGGCCAGAGCCAGCTTCTTGGCCCGAAGCTCCCTGATGTCATCCTCGCCCCCGCTGCCTTCAGCCTCCGAATCTTCCTCAAAGTCTTCAATCACCACGTCCTCTTCCTTTGCCGGTGGTGCAGGCCAGGGGAGAGAGGAGACTGTGAGCCCACAGCACAGACCAGACCCACCCTCCCGTCCCTCCTGCATCCCAATCCAGGCCTATCTGGACCATTCCACACACAGCGCCCCAAGGTGTGCGCTTGCCCCAGCTCAGGCAGAGGCAGGTCGGGGGAAGCTGTCATCCTTCTCCCCTGGCAACTGCTCCCCTTTGCGCTCCAGGGCCCTCCTCTTACAGACGCACAGATCCACACCCTATCTACTTCCATGCCTATACTCACAGCCCTTCCTTCTTTGCACACACTCAAAATGTCAAACTTTGGGCCCATTTTCATTTTGAAATTCACCAAAGGGAAAAACAACACAGAAAGTTAAACCACCCAATTGAAGTCTAATTCATGCTAGCGATCGGATAGGAATCATTCTGGCCAACACTGGGAGTTCGGCACGGAAGCTCCCTTGCCCCAGACGGCATCAGGGAGCAGACACTGAAGTTCAGCAGACCTTGCCCTGGTTTCTTTTTAAGACCACAGCCTGGCGGTGTGCGGGCTGGGTGCCCCATGATAGGGATTCACACGCCATGACCTTGCTCAGCTGCCCTCTGGGGGCCTGCACAGACTGGGAGATGGTTGGTTAGCTTAAGGAGTCTCCTGTCAGGCTGGTGGAGCCTTCCCCAGGGGTGGCACCTCCCTGCTTGCAGCCTCAGCTCTTAGAAGCCACTACTCCCCGGGTGGTCCCAGGCTCCATTTCTCACTCTCTCCCTTTTGGCCTTGGTCAGTAGAGAACATGCAGCTACCCAAGAGAGCTTCCTTTGAGGGACAGGGTTAGCACGGGTAGTAGGGGGTGACTTAGTAGGAGAAGATTCCTGGGTCTGAATGATAACTGGATGATAACAATGACAATGATTATGACAATAACGGCTACCATTCACTGAGCGCTTATTATGAGGCCAGGTACCAGGCCAAGCATTTTTCATGCATTAACTCATTTAATACAATAGCCTGTACATAGATGCTATCATCATCTCTATTTTATAAATGAACAAACTGAGGTCTAGAGAGTTAAACAATTTGCTCAAGGTCACGAAGCTAGCAAGTGGCAGAGCAGGGATTCAAACCTTAGTGAGTCTGATTCCAAAGTCTGTGCTCCTGCCAATAATACCAAGCAGCCTAGGTGCGGTCCTGGATCTAGAGGGTAAGCTCAGACCCAGCCCTTCGCCAGGCCTCCCACAGACTCACAGGGACCCTGTTCCATACAGACTCTCTCTCCTCTAACTGTCCATATCAATGATATTCTGAAGGACTCTCTTTTCAGAAAGTGGTTAGCAAGAGTGTGTGAGTGGGTAGGTGATGCTTTGTCTTAGGAGTAGAATCTAGGGGTGGAAAGAAAGGTGTTCTGGCAGCATCCTTAAGGAAATGGATTCTGTTCTGCTCATGAAGAATGATGTCTGAAGAAACAGCTCCCCTTTCCTCTCCCAATCAGCTTAAGGGACTCAGTCTTGCAGTTAGGAGAAGATGAGATCTCGGGATGGTGCCAGAACTACCACTATTCCTAAGAGGTCTCAGGGGTCTGGGATGCTGTCTGCAGTCACCACTCCTCTGACAACATGCGGGCTCTTGTGTCACAGGGCCCACTTCCAGAGAGGCCCAGGCCGTGGGAAGGAGGAAGACTCTCTCTGCACATTTACTTCCTGTTCGTGGGGTTAACCTGGACCAGAGTGAGTGGAGTAGGGTCCCTGGCTGGTCTGTGGGGGACACTGCCCCTGCCTGCTCTGACCAGGGATACACGGGGTTATCATGGGGCTTGGACTGAGCCTGACTGAGGTCAAAAGAGGGTCAGCGAGGCTTGTCTGAGGTTGGCTCAGCTCTCATAGCAAACGAGGAAGTGCAGGGTTGTGAAATTACACAGACCAGGGTAAGTAGGGTTTCCCAGGGGCCACTAACATAACGGAACCCAGGAGGCTCGTGGGAAAAGGAAGAAGTGGGCAGCATGGCATGGGTCACAACCTTTGTCTGGTCAATAAGCCTAAGAAGGAGGGAGAGAGCGTGGTGCAGCCAAGATCTGGGACCGAGAGCTGGTCTGTTCCTTGTGAGAGTGGAGGAGCCCCTCCCTCTGGGCATTGCCTGCTTCCCTGGATTTGGTCCTGCAGGCTCCTCGGGCCAGGGGACATCTCTTGCAGCAACCCTGGAGAGCCAGCTTGCTCACCTTCTACCACCCGCCTCAGCCTTGAAGCGCGGGTGAGAGAGCTGACCAGGGCGCTACCCGACCCACGCTTCCCTACACGCTGCCCAGGGCTTGGGTGGCACTGTGCTGTCCTGCCTGAAGCCTGGACACCTCGATGGCTTTAGCAACCACACTGTCTCCTCCCATACTGACAGCTCATTCTTTCCCGTTACTCCCTGCCCAGGTTTCATCTGGAGAGTCTGGAATCATGGGCTCAGCTTTATCCCTGGAACCACCTCTATCCTGTGTCATCAGGGGTGGGGTGGGGTTCTCCAGCTATTTTAATGAAGCCCGTCCAAGATTTTGCTGCTCTGAAGACTCTGAACCAAAGGTGGCCACTCTATCACTGCTTCAGATCACCAACGACAGCTTCCAGCTGACATCTGGCTTCCCTGGCCTGCTGCTGATTTCATCCCCACACCCCACCCTGCTCCACCAGGCGCTTGAGACTGCTGCAGGCCAAATGACTGTGCTGGCCTACGGGTGACCTGGCCTCTGGCTACAGACGCTTGCGTCCCTTCCTTGAGTCCCATGTTCTTTCCCACCTAAGTCCCCTCTGTCTATAATACTGTGGGGCAAAAAGAAGGAAAGAGTCAACCATCAGGCAAAGTGAGCTATGTGTGCATACACACCCAGACACCCACACCCAGACACATAGCAGGGCAGCTGGCAGCAACAGTAAGCACAGTAAACGCACGCAGGCACCGACACCGTCCACACTCACATTTGCTCAGAACCCACAGACAGCAGGGAAGCTGGCAGCAGTGTTCAACTTAAACTGACACACAAACCCACTGTGCACAGAACCACAGTAACAATCACCCCCAGAAAGATACATACATGTAAGGCAAGGCAAATGTCAGTGGGGTTTGGCAGGGGTGGGCACTCAGGCTGGCACGAGCGCGCGCGCGTGTGCACGCACACGCACACACACACACACACACACACACATGCAGTCTGGAGTGAAGCAAGGGCTACAGGAACAACCAAGGGCAAACAAACAAGAGGAGAATTCCTTAATCACATCAGGATGTGCAGGAGGGAGGGTGGGAGGGAGCAACGGAGGGAGGGTAGGCCAGGGAGGGGGTGATTTTCCACACGGGGCCAGCAATGTCAGCTCTTCCTGTACGTGTGCTGGAGGCTGCAGTTCAGGCCTGTGCTGCACTGAGCTCCACACATCCATAAACTTGATCCTCGGCCTGAACCCTAACATTCCCCCCCCAGCTCCCTTTCCTAAGCCTCCAGAGCTGCACATTATTAAACTCTTTCTTTCCCTCCCTTCTCCTCCACTGCAACATTAAAAAGAAGCATCTGGAACTCGTAGCAGAGCGAGATGGGGGCACCGGGGTGGGACTGGCAGGAAGGGGCACCAGCAGAGTGCACTCTTGAGAAGCTGGCTGGTCACGTCAACATCGCCACCGCTCTGAGTGGTTATAAATAACCAGGGGTAGAGGCTGAAGCCCGGGCAGAGCAGCGCTGGGGGGATGGGGGAGCCTTCCTTCGGCCACAGCGGGCTCTTCCCGCATTGTACCTCATCTTCCAGTTGTTTTCCCTCTTGGCTTCCCATTTCCTTTCCCATGGTGTCTGGGACGGGTGCCACTGACACATATTTTCCACCCTTGAATGCCAGCAGAGGCTCTTCTTGTCCACAAAGGGCTTCCAGAAAATACTTCAGCACTGTGACCCTTTTGCAGTCGGCTGCAATAACCTACAGGGCGAGAGGGAGAAGAAAAACAGCATTTTCTGAAAGGGAAGATGAGAGACTTTGTTTGTTGGCTGAGGGGCACACGAGCAATGTGTCCACTGGGCAGGGAAGGCGGAGAGAGTGAGCGGGAGTGCGTGCGTGTGAGGTGAGGAGGGCCAAGACCCTCTGAAGGAAGACAGCACCATCTCCCCTTAGGTCACCTCTGGGGGAGCAGACAACCCCAGGGCCAATGACAGGTGTCCTCTGGGGTTTTGCCTTTCTTTTGCTCAAGTCCTGATCTGAAAAAAGAATAAATTAAAAGTCTTCCAGGTTTGGTATCTAGCTGATAGAAGAAAGGGTGGCATGTAAACTATTGGCTGTCACAGAACATAGCTCTCTGGTACCCTCACTGCCGCTCTCCATTCTTCTCCCAGCTCCCCTCTTGCCAGACCCCCAAGAGGAGAACTTCCAGCCTGAGTGTGAAATGAATGATGAGTGCTTTCTGGGCTGGTTCATTTCACTCAGGTCATTCTGGGTTTCCCCTGACAGGTTCCTGCCCCACCTAAGAGCTTCTTACGCTGAAGAGACTGGGGTCCGGCAGGAAATTATTGTCAGGAGAAGGGAGACAGGCAAAGCAGGTGTGTGTGTGTGTGGGTGTTTCACCAAGGTCTGCTCCTCCAGGGGTTTAGGCCATCCTGCTCCCATGTGGCCACGTCAGCACATAAGCCAGTGCTGTCAGAGAAGCTGGGGCTGATTTAGTTGAAATGAAATTCAGTATCTTGAGCAATCATCAAATTTGTAAGTGGCTCAGAGAAAGTTTCCATAGTCACCCTGTCTGGGGTCCTTCTCCTGCGAGACCTGCAAACCCACCTGCTTTGCACCTTCTCATGCCCTACTCTTCATCCCCGGCCTCTGGGGTCCTCTCCTCCCTTCTGGGAGGGCGCTCACCAAGGGAGAAGAGGGGCCCATTTGATCTGGAGCTCACAAGTGGTGAAGGCCATTCCCATAGGGAAACACTTCAGTGGCCAGATATGTCACAGGGTGGCAGCCCCTCCATCATCACTGACTCTAGCCCCTGCCCCCCCCCCAAAACCCCATGCTTCCCATCCTGTCACATGACAGGGACGTCCCTGGCTGTATCACACAGTAAAGTAACTAACTTGGAGACTGTCTTTGACTGCTTGCTCTTTGTTTCACAGGTGCATTTATTATCCCTCGCCTGGGTAATAACTCCACTGGTGGCAGAGGCTACATCTCATACTTCCCAAGCAGGGCACCCGGGAGTTTACAGTAAGGGCTGACAGGCACAGGAAAGCTCGGCTGGGTACCAGAGGGAGCAGCTGAGGCAGGTGCGACCCAAGTCCTCCAGGAGATGTGGAAATGAGCTCCCCTCTGGCAGCTGGCTGGCCAGGGAATGTTCAGCACACAACTGTCAACCCTGCGCTCCCTGACTCCGTCCTCTGCCACCTCTCCCAACCTCGGAGTGGACCCCTGCCCCTTGCCCCACCAATGGCCTTGATAACAACTGAGGCCTGAATCGCAGGCTAAGTACCTCGACCACCTGAGAGGCTAAATCAAAAGGTGCTCATCTACCCAGAAAAGGCTTAGGAAAGGACAGCTGTCTTGAGCTTGAGGTGCCCAGTCCTGTGCTTAAAAGGAGGAAAGAAGCGCTTGTTGGGCCAGGGCAGGTAACCATGGGTTCCATCGCGTGTATGCAAACATGTGATGAGGAAGGCTAGAAATACAGAAGCAGGGGCTAAAAGGCATTAAAGAACAGAGCTGAAATGAGTAATAGCCTGGCAGGCAGCACGCACAGTGGCCTCCCTGCATCCCCAGCCTCTCACTTGCAGAGGAAACTTCTGCATTTCCACAAGACTGCCAGTTTCCTCTCAGTGGTCTAATTTTAACCACCTTGTCGTTACAGTGTGTGTCAGCCACCTGACCCCACTATGACCTCTGACCTTATGCCCCAGTTACTGCTTGCACTATGGAGAATTATGTAATGGGTCCAGGACTTTCCTTTTCGGTGTGAGGCTGCTGTCATTGAATGGAGAGGAGGTGGGGGTTAAGGGGTGAGAGGAGGACAGAGGAAAACCTTACAGTGGTCCTTGGCATCACCTGGATGGTGAGAGGTATGCTGGCACTCCTGCTGAGTGTGCTGCAGAAATCTGCCCAGGAGAGGAGAGTGTGCCCATGGGTGTGTGTGCTGACAGGCGGGCAGAATTCCTGCTGTTAGGGCATGGGCTGGATGGCATGCTGAGTGGCTCAGGAAGAAAGGGGGAGAAAGGCCACATGTGTGGACGTGGGTCTCCTGGAGACGGGGATTTCCAGGGCACAGCAGGACCCAGGGATGCAGACATCCTGAGCCTGCCTGCGGCACATCCTCAGAGGATCAGGGGGAGCTGTTATTCACGTGGACACCAAAACAAAAAGGAGTGCCACCTCCCTCCCCAGGCCCCTGCCCCCTATTTTAGTTTTCACTCTGTTTGGAAGGAACCTGATTTCCGGGGGATTTTGTCTGCTATGGCCATCAGTTCTTCCCTGAGGGCAAAGGAACTCCTGGATGATTCTCAAAAGGGCTTTGATCCAGTGGGGTCTCTGAGTGGGGTGTAGAAAAGAATTCCACATGTTTGGAGAGAAAAGTCACCTAGCCTTTTGGAAGAGTGTCCTCGCCTTTGCAATCCAACTAGCAGGGAGGACAGCCGATGTTGTACGGTCTCCTTAGGTTTCAAAGTGCACAGTGGAGTGAGGAATGGGGTTTGAGCTACTGAGGAGATGCAGGGACTGAGGGGCAGAAAGTCTAGGGCTTCTCCGGGGCACAGAGAAACCCTCGGTCTCCAGCCTGCTGCCCTGTCTGCTGAAGCATTCTGCTCTCAGGTGGGAGGAATCAGCCCAGCGGGGTGGATTCCTCCTAGACAAAGCCTCCAGCACTTGAGTTGGGGGGAAAAAACCCAGTTGAATATGGTTAATAAGGGATATCACGAAGGAAGATGCCCTTTAAACCATTCACAGAGAGCCAACTCCAAGATGATCTCTGTCTGGCCAAGGAGGACTTCCTGGTAGGAGAGGGGTTAAAGCTAGGCTCCCGGCTCGGAGAGGAAGGAGTCCAGATGAAGTCTATGACATAATCCCCACAATAGCTCTGCTCATGAGTACATTTTTCCATTCTATATCAATGAAAAACAGAGAATGTAAGTGGTATGTACATTGTAGCTCTGGGCAAATTCTAGATTCTCTAGAGGAGAAGGATCTGGGCTGCAGAGGCTTCCTTCCTGGGCTGTTAACAGGTGGGGCTGGACAGGGGCTAGAGCTGAGTAAAAGGGCTGCTGGCCAGGGAACACCTGGGTAACCTGAGACCCGGCACCTTCTCAGGGGCAGTCACGGTCCTTCTGGAGAGACTCACTGTGTAGACCATTGGGAGCTGCAAAGTTGATGGCCCAGTCGGCTCTGAAAGAAGACTGGGGCTGTGGGTCAGGGAAGGGCTGAAAGAAAGGCGCCCAGAGAAAGCCCCTCTCCCTCCCCCTGAAGACCATCTGAGGCAGTGTGCCCCATTGTCGGGAACTGAAACCTCTAGCTTCAGGGCTCCAGCTACCACCCAGATCAGGTCCACACGCAAAGAACCAAGCAGAAAGGAAAACTGAAAGTGAGATGTGGCGAGGCGATGTGCGAGCCTGGCCTGTCGCAGGCTCAGTTCCTTAGAGAGAGAGAAAGTGAGCATGCCCATGGTAAGCAGAGGCTGGCACTCAGAGGAAGGTTAGGTCCTGAGGAAAGCAGGAAGAAACCTCTAGGGCAGGAGAGAAGAGGGAAGGCAGTCTGGGGTATCTTAGGTGGGCCGGTGGATGAGAAAAGAATGTTGTTTTCTGAAAACTGGTGACTTTCCACAGCCACTCGGCAGAAGACCAGCCCAGCCTAGGCAGAAATGCCTAGGAAGGAACAGAAAAAGAGGTCCAAGCAGTCCTATGGAAGGTGGCGGAGGGAGAGAGAGAGAAAAGGAACTGAGCACCAGGTACCATAGACGGATGTTAAGTGGCAAGACTTAACACTAGCCATGGGGAAGGGAGAAGAGCCCTGATCCAGCCAGGGAACAGGAGGAGGGGTCAGAGAGATGAAGCAGGTCTCTGGATGCAAGCTCCAGGGAACGACGGACTCACTCCATCTTTATTGGGTCCCTATTCAAACAGGCCTCCTGGAAGGCACAAACACTACAGTGACTGGTTAGATTTTGCAGAATTTCTTTTTCTGAACTTTTGGTTTGGGGGAGTCAGAATTTAAATCTGCGCTATCAGCCAGTTCGATTATTTTCTGGTTTAAAAAGTCCTGCTTGGGCTTCCCTGGTGGCGCAGTGGTTGAGAGCCCGCCTGCCTATGCAGGGGACACGGGTTCGTGCCCCGGTCCAGGAAGATCCCACGTGCCGCGGGGCAGCTGGGCCCGTGAGCCATGGCAGCTGAGCCTGTGCGTCCGGAGCCTGTGCTCCGCAACGGGACAGGCCACAGCAGTGAGAGGCCCGCGTACCGCAAAAAAAACAAAAAAAGAAAAAAAAAAAGTCCTGCTTGCTACTGCTCCTCTGGTTACAGAGAAAAATCACACGGGTTTTTCCCCTACAAACTCCAGTTTACAGGTTGTTTTTCTTGTTTCTCTAAATGGTGCCAATTATTCTCACATTTGTTGAAACCTTCAATCAAACTTTATAGCTTGTTAATTTTACAGAATATCCTTAGAGCAAATAAGATGCAGACAGAAAAGTGAAGTCTTGCTGAAATTATTAAGAAATCTTAAAATATGGGCTTCCCTGGTGGCGCAGTGGTTGAGAGTCCGCCTGCCGATGCAGGGGACACGGGTTCGTGCCCCGGTCCGGGAAGATCCCACATGCCGTGGAGTGGCTGGGCCCGTGAGCCATGGCCGCTGAGCCTGCGTGTCCAGAGCCCCGTGCTCCGCAACGGGAGAGGCCACAAAAGTGAGAGGCCCGTGTACCGAAAAAAAAAAAAAAAAAAAAAAAAAATCTTAAAATAGCCTATAAATCCATTACCAATCCTGGTAAAATACAGGCTGCTTGGCTGGCTTCTGAGGTCAATTAGCAATGGGTTAATTACCATCGCTAATGAGCCCAGCCTACAGGATTGGCTACAAGAAAACTGAACTCAGACTAAAGTGTTTTCACAAACTGAGAACCTCTAGTTATACACAACTCGCCTTCACAGGAGACTGAAGGGTGGGTAGGACGATTCTGTAGTGGCCAAGGGTGGGTCAGCCTGAGAAGAGGTCTGCCAATGAAAGTTCAGACACAGGGAATCCTCTGGAGCTGGAGGACAGAGGAAACAGTTTATTCACATTCCTGGAGGAGGGGCTTCCAGGCAGGAGGGAAGCTGGCCACGAGGATGCACATTCACTCTGAAGACAGAGGCAGTAGCTTATGATGGGGAGACAGGCACTCCCAGCCTAGATGAATCAGGATGACTGGTACTGATTTGTTGAGAGGATCACAGGTCAGAGGGGAGAGAAAGGAAGAACCTGGCAGGCACTGAATGACAAAGTGGACAAGGAGAAAAGGCATGGATCCTTGTGCCAGACACATCCTGACAAGCCCCGGGTATCCTGTCCAAGGGCATCCACTCAGCGGGTCACTTGTTCCCTGTCCCTGCAGCAGCAGGACTGCATTTCTTCGCAAGGCAGCTAAGCACAGCCTTGCCCTCAGTCACTTTTGATCCCAATGTCCAGACTCAGCCATCCCTAGTCCTAGTGCCAGTTGAGGGGTCAGTGGGTCACAAGATGAAACGCTAACATCATTGGCCACCCACCCCGCAGTAGCTATACCATTCCACGTGTCTGGTCCCAACAGCTGTTTTCTTCTTAGCGGAGGCAGTGTGGGCTGTTACCAATCAGCTGGCAACGCACAGATGCCTGTTCAGAGTGGATGGCAGCCTGCTAGCCCCACCCATACCTCCCCCCACCATGTGTGTGCGCGCACGTGCGCACGCACTGGCCTTAAGTGTCCTAGAGGGGGGGTTGAGAACTGGCAAATGGTTAGGTGGGAAGGTTTGGTGGGGGTGGGGGAGAGGCGTCTCCATTATTTTTATTGAAGATTCCAAAGGGTAGGGGCACTGAGAGGGAGATTACGTTCACACTGGAAGGAGAGTTGAGAGAACAGAGGAGATGTGGAGCACACACTGGTGGTGAGAAGGTAAGTACAGAGGGAAAAACAGGTCCATTCTGGGAAGAGGCAAGCTGAGGCAATACAGGGGGTCAGTCAAGAGCTTGGGCTTCCTAGTCAGAGATCTAAGTTCAAGAGTTAACTGCCACTTCCTAGCTGTGTGTCCTCAGGTAAGTTACTTAATGTCTCTGAGCCTTGGCTCAAGTTGTTTAAAAGAGATAATGCATATCATATATTTAGCAAGGTGTCTGGGCTCAGAAAGTGCTAAGTAAATGAGTGGCTATTATGTTTTTTCTTCTTCGCTGCCTCACTCTGCTCAGAGACAGGAGGGGAACTCTGCCTGACACCACTGAGTGTGTGGAAGCCAGGCTCAGAGGTAAGGAAGGAAGCATGGGGCAGGCACACAGCCTAGGGCTGAGGGGAAAAGTCCTGGAATGCTCAACTGGCTGTTGAAGCTGCTGAAATAGTTTATTTTGAGCTAAGGTGTTGGATCCAGGTTGCTGGACAAGCCAGCTGGTGGAGGGAAGCCCCGGCCTCTCTGCAGCTGCCCCCTTCCTATTCTCTACAAAGATTCCTGGACCTAACCATGGGCATGCGTGCATTCTGCAGGACTCCAGAGGGGCCCCTAGGGCATGGGCTGTAGGACAAGCACGGCACTAATGCACACATCAGAAATAAGGTCCTGCGGTGAACATCACAACCACCTTGCCCATCTCGCCTCTTCACACTGGGGTGTGGGTGGCGACTCTGCCTTTGTTAATGGTATCCTCCTTAAATGAGACCAGCTGGATCCTTGCTCCAGGTCTTTCAATACAAGAGAAATGATGAGAAAATCCTCTTCATGCTCTCAGGTGGTATTTTCTACCCACCTGAATTTCCTAAGCTTGGACATTCTAAACAAAGGCAGAGAGGAGTCTTGGCTCTCCTGGGCAGAGGGCAGCTGGCTCTTCTTGAACTGTTCCCTCATGGAAAGAAACTATTTTTTTCTGGAGCTCTAAGCTCCGGCTGCAAGAGCAAGGTGCATTCTCAACAGTGAGGGCGTCGTAGAGAGCAAGCTATAGGCAGCAGTAGCTCAGGCTGCGGTCCAATCTGCTTCCCCTGCAGAGGCTCTGAGAGCAGCCACCCGCACTGGCAGGGGCTGGGCGGATACTGGCACTGCCAACACAAGCCTTTCAGGTCTGGCTGGCTTCAGCTGCTCTGAAACCTGGAGCACAGGCACTGGGGCCCTCACTCACTAACCAGCAGGGGAGGCTACAAGCTCAGCCCCTGGGGAGGAAAGGCCTGAGTCTGTCTCAGTCTGCAAATATCCACATGCAGTCTGTTTCTACACTGCCGCTTAGTTTTGGGCCAGGAGCACTGTCTCTTGTGCTCTGGTCGCTCTGAGCCACTTTCTTATTTGCCTTCCAGACAGCCAGGATCAGGGGCCGCCCCTTAGGTTCGTGTGCAGACTCCTTCACCCGATCTGTTCCTACTTTTATTTATCTTATGTGTGTGGAAGAATGCTGAGACCTGCAGCATTCAACACATCCAGTCAGCATTCAATTCAACAAATATTTACTAGGTGTTTACTGTGTGCACTAGGGCCCGTTCTAGACCCTGAGGATTCAGCGGGAGGGGGGTGGGGCACATTCAGAGCAGGTGCATCAAAGACTCCCAAGAGAGAAATACGCCCTCCCCGCTGCCCCCATTACCTGCAGCACTCAAAAGGGCAGAGTTCTCATTCCTCTTCTCCTCCTTCAAGAGAGGAGGAAGAGGCAGCTCGGGGAGAAGAAAAGCTCTTTGTAGAGACTGGGCACACTGCTCCTTTATCCCTTTTAGGCAGATAGGCCCTGAGGAAGTCAGGATGGAGAAGCCCCTTGGGCTCAGCCTTAGTACCAGATGAAATCCCAATGTCTCTCAGCGCTCTCCATGACCTGTGCAAGCCCTCCCCACTGTACATCACCACGGCCCTTCTTGCTGGTATTCCCTAATCCCCAGCTCCAGGCCCAGGCAACCTTGCTCAATATTCCCCTGTGGGCCATTTGCCCCCCTGGCACCTCTGAGACTTTACAGATTATTCCCCGAACCTACCCAGCCTACAAGGCCTTTACCTTTATGCAATCAATTCATTCTCTCACCTTCCTTTAAGTTTGATAAAAAGTCTTTCTTTTCTTTTTTTAAAATTAATTTATTGGCTGTGTTGGGTCTTCCTTGCTGCGCGCGGGCTTTCTCTAGTTGTGGCGAGTGGGAGCTACTCTTTGTTGCGGTGCGCAGGCTTCTCACTGCGGTGGTTTCTCTTGTTGTGGAGCACGGGCTCTAGGCAGGCAGGCTTCAGTAGTTGTGGCACGCAGGCTCAGTCGTTGTGGCACGCGAGCTCAGTAGTTGTGGCTCATGGGCTCTAGAGCACAGGCTCAGTAGTTGTGGTGCACGGGCTTAGTTGCTCCGTGGCATGTGGGATCTTCCTGGACCAGGGCTTGAAGCCGTGTCCCCTGCATTGGCAGGCGGATTCTTAACCACTGCGCCACCAGGGAAGCCCCCAAAAGTCTTTTCAAGAAGTCATTGTCTGGCCCACCAGTCCACTGTCCACCAATTTTTCCTAAGGCCCTGCTATGTGACATGCTAGACATTTTGGGCACACAAGAGAGAATAAGGCAGATGTAGTCCTTGACACTTCACAGAACTTTCAGGCCATAGAGGGATTCCACAGTAACCTGGCACTAACCTCTTCCAAATCCCCAGTTGCCCCTCCAGCGCCTACAGGCTAGGCCTACACGTCCTCCTCTTCTCCGACCTCATTAGCAGCCCTCAACACCTGTATCACTTAGATGCCAGAAAGTGAGTTACCAGTCACTCAGAGCCACCCTAGAACCTCTGCTACAACATCTCCCAGAGATCCAACCCTTTCTTGAGTATGTCGGGTGGAAAGGATTCAAGACCCTGGGGAAGCTTTTAAAAGCATCATCCCTTCATGTTTAAGACACATATAAGTAATTTTTATTATTACATACTTAACAGACTTTTTTCCCTATTAAGTTCCAGTCCTGACCATGCTGTATGAGAGGTCTGTTACGGTCTTGAGTCTACAAGGGGTTCATTTCCTAATAGGGAACCCATTCCACTTCTGGACTTTTCTCATCAGTGGAAATGTCTCCCTTTTTAAGCCCAAATCTGCCTCCAGTGCTTCTAATCCTGTTCTCTGGGCCACAAACACCTCTAACTCTGCTTCTACCTGAGTGGCCTCCAATTTTTTGAAGTCTGCTATGTTATACCTTCTCTAGGCTAAACGGTCCCACTTCCTTCCACTGTTCCTCACTTCAAGTGTCTCCTTAACATCCTGCTTATTCTTTCACTAAGACTTTTACCGAGACGAATGTCTCCTGGAGGGAGTGCCCATGTGTGACTGAGCAGCAGAGAGCAGAGCAAACAGCTCCTCCTCGCTCTGTTCTGGACACCTCTGTGAATGGGCCAAAAAGCATACATTTTGTTGTTCACCACTTTGCCCTAATGACACATTGTGAGCTTTTAATCAACAAATCCCCAAAGTGTTTTCACATATGTGGCTAAATAATATCTTCCCCAACTGTGAGCAAGCCCTCCAGTAACTATTTCCTTTTATAACCTTCCTTCACTGAGGTCTCCCCATGCTATTAAAAAAACCCTATTTTTAGTATTATGCTACTTGCTGTGTGCAGCTGACTTTCTGGATAAAGTAGGATTTTACATTTATTCATATTTGAGTTCATGTAATTATTTACTTCTTTCATTGTAGCCTATCAAGTTCTCTTTGGATCCTCAATTTGTCATCTGAGAATGTATTCCTTCTGAAGTTCATGACATCCATAAATCTGATCTGTTTATGCTTCGCAATATCTTTCTCCTATTAAGCTGTCCTGTTTTCTCTCCTGAGTAAGACTCTTGAGGACAGGCACTGTAATCTGGACGTGTGTGTGTGTGTGTGTGTATTTAAAGAAAAGTCTATCTGCAGCATCTAATATACACTATGGGTAGTCGGACAACGTGGATGACTGATCATGGGAGGCTGACGGCAGCTTTGGGACCTTAGGACAATCCCAGAGGACATCACGATCATGGAGGGGGTGCCAGCCACACTGTATACCGTGAATCACGTTCCTTGTGTTGTGCCATGTGAACCCCTGGACAGGCTACTCAGAGATGCTTCTTTCTGCTTCAAGTGATGCTCCCCACGGAGATTTAGGCTCCATAAGGAATGGTGCTCTCTTTTGACAGGCTGCCTACAGAGTTTCTAGTTTGAAATAAGATACCACAAGAAGCCAAGCTCTGGGCATGTTCTGCCTTGTCTTAACTGCAGGCTGCTGCCCCAGGGCAAGGTACAACACACCTCAGCAAGAGGTGAGACTTATCTTCTTCAAAGCACTGATGTCACGCTCTGAGAAAAAAATTATACCTGTATCTCGAGAATCCCCACAGCATATTAAAAATATGGTGAGAGAAATTCTGAGATTAGGGCTGAGGTGTGAGGCCACTTTAAGTTGTATTTTCAGGTCCTCCATCTAGAGTCCTGAGTCTCAAGTGGTCCACGCCTCATGGCTGGAGACAAGACAAGCTTTGCTAACTAAAGCTAGCTAAAGTCTATTTATAGTTTGATAAGGTATAAGTAAGCCAAATGCCTGGCATATAGAAGGATTTCAATAAATACCAGTGCCCCTTTCTTCACCTATGAGCACTAAAAAGCATTTAAAAAACCACCTGCATCTGAATCACACAGCGAGCTTGTTAAACATGCAGGTTCCTGGGCAGCACTTCGGACTAAATAAGTTCGTTGTTCTGGGGACAGGGCCCCAGAATGTGTACTTTCAGTAAGTGTTCCGGGTACTTATGAACACTGAGGTTGTAGAATCACTGCTTTAAAGGCTAGAAGACTAAGTGAAGGTGGTCACAAGTTTAGTCCACTCTTCAAGTGCAACTCTAGCTAAGGTACAAAAAAACACGCTACGTTTTTCATGGCCATTTCGGAATCTAGGACTCCTCAGCACCTTACAAAGCAGTTACTATTACATTCAGATAATGACAAGAGATGAAAACATAAGTTAAATGAGATTTGAAGCCAGATGCAATGACCTCGTAGGCCTGTGTTCTTGCCACCTCACCAGAGCCACTTCCTGCGAGAGCACCACTGGGGCTTCTAAGGCACAAAAACAAAACCCGGCGCGTGCTCCTCTACCCTTCTCAGCCATGGCTAACGCTAAGCGAACGGCTGCCAGTGCCAGGCACTGTGCCAAAAGCTGACATGCACCACCTCCTCTAATCCACACAACAGCCCCAGGAGGTAGGTGCTGTCAATGCCTCGATTTTACAGATGAGGAAATCAAGGCACAGAGAAGTTAAGTAACTCACTCAACTTCAGGCAGCCGGTAAGTGGAGGGGCTGGAGCGTGCCTCTGCTCCTAACCAGCATTCTGGCTGCCCACAGCTCTCGATGGGTCCAGAGCATCTGCCTGTGCTTCGGGCAGAGACTCTCACAATCTCCACAAGGGAAAAGAGCTGATCATAAATTCAAAGGGGGCAGCCTCTTGCTGCTCATCTTGTGAAGACGGAACTCCTTCTGGGCTTGCCGTACTTCTCTTGGGCAGCTGACCTGCCACAGGTCTAGGGAAAGCAGGGTCTAGAGGAACGTTCACTTCATGCTCTCCTGTGTGATCTTCGGCAAGTTACCGAACCCTGTTTGCAAAATGCAGGTGATTCTCGAGATCTCTTTCCATTTTTAAAGGTTTCTATGACTCTGGGCAGTCATCTTGGAAAGGAGAGGAAAGACGGTTCTGCCTCTGACCTTGATGCTGGAGCTCAGCTCTGTCACAGGGGACAGTGCCAAGAGCTGGGCTTGGCCTTTTTGGAAGGAAGGGCTGAAGATTCAGAATCTGAACTAACAGTGAGAGCCTGGAGATAATTCATGATGGAAAAAGGTGGTATAGGTTCTTCTCATACGATAAGCCACTCAGGAAGACTTGGAGGGTTTTATGGAATCATTAGCACAGAGCTCCCCTCTGGCCACAGAGCAGAGGAAGAAACAGCAGACCAGTTTATAGAGCTCCAGAGCGGAAAATTTCTGTTGGTGTCCAAACTAAGTTTTTGGCTTTCTGTGAGATTTGGAAAGACTTATACTGATGTTTTAATCACCTGTTTAGTGTTCTGAAGACTCTTGTCAGCAGCCTCACTGAGCCTGCTCCAGCAGGCAGTGGGAACCGCTGGCTCATGCGCTGTGCTCTTTCTGTGGGCCGTTTCTTTCCCATGGCCATCTCTGACACCCTGCAGCTCCCTCCAGGCCACCTGGAGGGTACAAGCCAAACCAGTGTGCCCTGTAAGAGGCTGAGGACAAGGTTTCTGGATCACTTGTCACCAGATTCGAAGCCAGGAAGGGGCCCTTAAGAAAAGCCAAGGCGCAAAGAGGTAAGGAGTGGTCTCTGGAGATCAGTCGGCCAGCAAGGCCTCTGGGATGGCACAAAGGAAACAGGCTTGCCTTCTAGGAGAACTACCGTCCAGACGTTCTAAAGCCCTTGGGTACTGATCATGAAAGAAGTTCTCACAAGTGAAAAAGAAAACTGAACAAACTCAGGACAGGGAACGTTCTAGAAACAAAAACGCATGAGCACGCAAGAACCCCGTTAAGGAGGTTCAGGGTAGTGGCATGCGGAACAAGTCAGCGCTTTACTTCTTCTGCAGTTTCTCGGTGGCTGAAATATCCCACTTTTCTGGGAAAGCTGTGGTGGAGATGAAGTGGTGGCTGATGGTTGCTGGGCATTATGCTATTTCATCTGATTATCACAGTAATCCTGGGAGATACAAAGAGGAAGAAGAAACTGGAGCTTGGAAGAAACAAACATCCAGTCAGTGGTAAAACGGAGATTTGAACCCACATGTGTCTTACTCCAGAGTCTCTGCTCAGTCCATTATACTTTGTAGCCTCTCCGGAGGTAATGGTACTCTTGGAGAAAGGGACCTACTTCAAGTCCTTTTTACTGAAGGGTATATCCAGCCCCCCACCCCCCACCAGCTCAGCACTAGCCCAAGGGCCGGCCCCCAGGACAAGAGAAACAGTTCTGATGAATTCACATTTAGATGAACACGAACCAAATGGGAGCTTGGCTAAGCTACCGGCAAGAACAGAGATACTGAAATCAAAAGCTTCTCAGGGTACCTGGCCTAAAAGGAGTTCTATCATCCAGTTCATTTCATTTCCCTGGACACAGCATGGATAAGACCTCACCTGGTCAGCTGATGAGCTGAACGAATATGGGAAACTCGTCACTACTGGATGCCAAGCTAAAACGTACGCATGAGTGTCCGCAGAAAGTTCTCTGCACTACACAGTCTTGGACTCTGGATGGACTGTAAAGAGGAAAGTCCATCAGAGAGCATGGGGACAAGACAAAGGAAGTCAAAGCTCCCTCCTTCCACCTGGCACCCAAAGGCTCCACAAATCCATCAATCTGAGAAACTTTTACTGTGAGAGCAACAGGGTGCGTTGTTCATCTGGCAATCCTTGATCCTGGAGCAATATATGAAGGCAGGGAAGAGAAAGAACAATAGTTTCCTTCTCAGTAGAAAGACCAGGATGAGGGAGGCGATGCTGATTTCTGACTGAGTTCTCAGGGAGTACTTCCCTGCCACAGAATTTTCTCTTTCCTTCTCTTCTGCTCTTTCCGGGGGAAGCTTCTTCAACTGCCTGCTCTCCCCAGCTGAGAGTTAACTTCCCTTTGTCTGGCCAGACCACTCCACAAATGCCATCGTTCCTTGCCCTGTTATGCCCAAGTTCAAGCAGATAAGCCGCCAACATGGCTTCTAACGGAGGAAGGGAGGGGCTCTCTCAAGGGAACTCGGCTTACCGAGGGAAAAGAGACTCGCACAGCAGCAAACGGCACACACTGCCCTTCCTCAGTGACCTTGGAGGAATCTACTTACAAAGGCTGCAGTTAGAGAGGGAAGAGGGAGAAGGAAGGGAAAGAGAGGGAGACCATGACCAGAGAGGTCGTAAGTCCCACAGGAATAATGGCGAGGACGAGGAAAAGGCCGCTTGTCACGAGGACAAAATTAACCACACCCATCTGATTATGACAGAGGGAAGGCAAGTGCTGGGATGATGACTGGGGGAAGAAGCTCGCAGACCACTGTGTACATGGGGAAATGTAGGAGAAAAGTGTTCCAAAGCTGATGACAAGGCAGACAGGAAACTTACATGTCCTTGCTGACAGGAAAGAAAGAGTGAAATTCTGGGTCTTCTCTCATCTGCAGGATTTCTAATAGGCGTCCGAAGTTCACCCTCTTCCCAAGGATGTGCTGACAGCTGGGAATACTGCCCTTCAGGTCAGGCAGAGCAGGGATCTAGACCTCTCCAAGAGTTCACAAAGAGGTTCAGTAAGGATTCAAACCACGATCCAAAACACAAATGGGACTGCCACTTCCTGTTGGGTTTCCATGCTGTAAAAGCGTGGGGGAGAAATGCCAACTACAAAGTGCTCTGCCTCCTGTGGAAAATGGAGCGCAATGGATCCGGCTCCAGTTCTAACTTGTGAATCTAAGTGAGAACTGGTTGCTAGCTGCTAGAGGATTATAGTGTTAAAGAGACATCCCACCACCCAACCTGCCAGCCTTTCTGCTCACTGTCTGTGGACTGCTAGGGAGCTAATGGCAACGTTGTCTTGGGCCTCCGTGGGAAGGGCAGCCTTGGACTTTGGCAGCTCCTCTGGACCCCAGTTCACTGTCCTGTGTTCTTAAACAGCTTTGATGGAACAAGCCATCTGTGGGAGTTATTTAGTTTGGAACTGGAAGAGGGTTAGGATGTGGAAAAAATAAACTGAGCAGCCAAAGGATGGGGCCAGAGAGACAAGAGAAGGCAGGTGGCATGTTCATGGGACTATGTGCCAGGGCGAAGAGGAGGGTGGGACTGCAGAAAGGAGGCCAGCATGGGAAGTGCTGGAACACCCAGGACAGTGTGATTTTATTTCCTAAGTGGTGTTCTGCTGTTCTCCTTCAAGGGCTCACAAACCCTCACTTGTGGGTGTCCATTACAAGAGAATCCTGGGATAGTATAACTGTAAGCACACCTGATTTGCCATCTGAAAAACTACCTGAATTCTGCCTAATTTCTTGCTGGGCCTGTATCCTAGCCTAAAAGGCAAATCCAACAGTTTTTTGACATCCAAAGCCACAAGGTAATGGCAAGAGCTGAAAGGGTGGAAAAGGGAGATGGTGGAGGATCTGAGGGAATCCTTATGAGTTACAGAAAACAGCAACAGAAACTGCAGGGCGATCTGGGAAGATATATAGGAATCTGGTGCAGAACTGGACTGAACCTGGTCGTTTCTTTGGAGTCTTCTTAACCGCCCCCTCCAATCACTATAAAGAACATATACACACTGAGAGAGACTTTTATTTTTAAAATATAGATATTTTCACTTATGTTATCTCATTTAATCCTTACCGAAATCTTAGGAAGGGACTATTCTCATCCCCATTTCACAGAGAGTAAATTCAAGCCCAGACGGAATAAATAACCTATATGGAGTTTTCTTATGATCAGAACGGAGCAGAATGAAGACTATGATTCGCAACCAGATTTTTAACCAGAGTTTTCTGCAGGTCATTCTGGCAAAATGGCATTAACGTTGATGGTATCTCATCTGATCATTCCTGATCACCAAGCCTATGTAGCATATCCTCACAGGATTTGAAAAAAGAGATCAGAAAGCTGCTGCTAGAGTCTATTTCTGATTCTTCACTAAATCTTTCCAAGTCATTAGTCTAAGACAGGCTTAGAGACAGTAAGCCAGCAACTCTGAATGCTGTTTACGTAACTTCTGAAGCACACACACAGAAAGACATACAAACAATTATAAACTACTTAGTATAGTTTCAGTGCTTTGTACTGATAAGACAGAGAGACAAAATTTCTGTACCAGCCTGTACTAGGGAAGCCTACACACAGCCTAAACTTTTTTTAAATTGACAACACAGAGCTAAAACTGAATCCTGTCACTGAATCCTGTCACTTAGCCTAAGGTCATTCTTGCTGCTGACAAAGCAGAAAAGAAGTTCAATGACAGCATCTCTTCTAGGAGGCACTGAAGATATGGTGGCACCTGGGCTTCAAGTACCAGGACAAACTGAAGCTGTTCAGTAACATGTAGTTTAAACACGAGGCACATGGTAAAAACCAACCAACCAACCAACCAACCAGAGAGTACATATGGCTGAATTTTAAAAACAATCTTCCCACCTCTGGTTTCTAAAGTCTCTGTTTCCCAGCCTTGTTGCCAGTTTCTGGTGTGGCCTGCAGAGATATTTATGCATATACTGCCATATATGATTAACTATGGACCTATACTTATTTGTTCATTTATTTATTTGGTTGTGCCAGGTATTAGTTGCAGCAGGTGGGCTCCTTAGTTGCAGCTCGCAGGCTCCTTAGTTGTGGCATGTGAACTCTTAGTTGCGGCATGCATGTGTGATCTAGTTCCCTGACCAAGGATCGAACCCGGGCCCCCTGCATTGGGAGTCCAGAGTCTTATCCACTCCGCCACCAGGGAAGTCCCGGACCTATACCTTTTATATACATTTATATAAATGGTGATACACTTTGCCACTTAACAGCATATCTTAGAGATCATCAACATCATTTGGGAAGCATATTTCATACCAAATGCTAAAGATCATCAACAGCAAGGTTCTGGAACAGATCCAGAAAACCAACCATGTTTATTCCAACAGAATTTCTCTGTGTTGGGATGACTGAAAGACCCAGCAAAGGCAGCAAAGAAAAGCAGACAGAAGAAAAACTGTTCATCAGTAAAGTCCGTCAGTCACCATCAGGTCCAACAGGCCTGGGAGTGGTCAGCAACAACAGACCCCTCAAGCAGGCAGGGTCTCAAATGACAATAGGCTGGGCAACGGGGACTGCCTTTACATATCCAAAAAGAATGTGAAAGTACATTATGCGCTCCAGTCTGCATGCTGCCCGGAAAGGGCTCCCACACCAGAGCAATCAACATCAGGAGGGTCTTCAACAAATCTGAAGGCCGGAAACAAACACTGTAACACTTTTTAATGTGAAAATTAAATTGTGTTCATTACGTCTCTACACATAACCCAGGTGTTATGGCAAGAGGCGCCTGGTACATCTGAAGGCTTTGCACTGTCTGCCAGCGCCAGTCTCCCTATCAGGGGTTACGTGCAGATACCACAGAACGGCAGGATGTTTGAGGTGTTCCAGGCTGATCTCACAGTCTGAGGTTCTGCCGTGTGACAGCACCCTATTCCAGGGGTCAGGGTACAATAACTCTTTGCTCCTGAAACAGTACTTCCTAAAACATTTCCAAGTATTCTACTGAATTCATTCAATAAATATTTACTAAGCATCCACTCTGCACAGTAGGGCGTATTTAAGACACGAGGGATACAGCAGTCAATAAAATGACGTTCCTGTTGTCATGCAGCTTAACATTCTTGTGAAACTGAGAAACAAGCGAACAAATACAGGACAAGTAGTGGGAAGTACTAGGAAAAAAATACCGTAGGGTAAGAGGGACAGAGAGCAACAGGGTAGGGGACAGTATTGCTATTTAATCTAACACGGACAGAGAAAGTCTCCTGGATAAAGTGCCATTTGATCAGACGTGAAGGAGTGAGCCACAAAGCAGAGAGGGCCTTACCTTCTGGGTACCTTCTTGGGCAGGTAACCAGAGCGCCAGGGAACCCCTTCTCTCCTAACAAGGATTCCCAGCTATGCAGTGTGAAGGAAGGGGCATAGGCTCTTCTAGCTCAGCCGAGTGAGAGGAGAGGCCTTTGAGAGCGCATGCAGCTCGCACGCCTTCCATGCAGTTTCTGGATAGTTTCCATCACAGATGAGAGTTTTATGTTGAATTTTAAGTTGACCACAAATATTTAACTTCCCTGGACCACAAATGCAGTATCTTCTCTGTGGTTTAGCTGGCACCAAGTACATATTTACGAATCTCTATATGTCTGTCTGTTATTTAAATTTCTTATAGAAGTGCCAAGGTCTTTAGTTGTGATTTATCCCTTCCCATTCCGTATAAGTGGGTCTGAACCCTGATCAGGCCTAATTTTTGGAGAAAGGAGATATCTTTACAATTGAAGCTTAGGGTCTTCCTAGTTAAATTTCTTATTACTTCTTTCTTCAAAAAATATTACTGAGGGGTCTATTCCAGGTTCTTGTATTTGAATTACAATGTAAAAAATTTTAAATTACTGTTTTTTCCACAAGAGAATAAAAAATAAAATAAAACTTAGAAAATCTACATACTTTAGCTACATTAAAAGGAAAAACAAACAAAAAAAGCTATGCGTAGAGAGCCCTAAACTTCTAAATGTGTACTCTTATTTACTTACCAATTCCTGGGAATTATAAGCAGCACTAGAGTTACAGAGAATATAGGAAACAGTCCCTGCTCCCCAGCTGGGTCTGCAACAAGCTGGCTTGGGAAAGGGCTCTGGCTCCACAAGAGCACAAAATTCTGGGTCATTCCGAATCCCAGGGTCAGTTTCTCTTGTCCAACTGGCAAGAAGAGCCATGAGGCATTTTTATTAAATAAAGGCATACAAGCAGATCGTCTGAAACTCATGAGTTTCGAAACAATCTCTCCTACCTCATTCTGGGTATCTGTCATTGTCTCCATCTTCTGCAGTGCAGCTTACTGGGCCTTTGGGCTATGGTTCTACTCATATTCAGGCTTCAGGGGGTGGGGAGATACCAAGCTGCAGAGCTGAGATCCAACACAGAAAGACCAACGCTCACCTTCATAAAATGAATAGACTTTCAAAGTATTCAACGTGGAAGCCTAGAAACTCATTTAAAGGGGGAATTCCCTGGCGGTCCAGTGGTTTGGACTCTGTGCTTCCACAGCAGCGGGTATGGGTTTGATCCCTGGTCAGGGAACTAAGATTCCGCATGCCACACGGTGCGGCGAAAAAAAAAAACAACAACAAAAAAAACGAAAAGAAACTCATTTTAAAAAAAACTATTTTTTTTTCTTGGAGTGTAATTGCTTTACAATGTTGTATTAGTTTCTACCACACAGTGAAGTGAATCAGCCATATGCACAGACACATCCCCTCCCTCTTAGACCTCCTCCCACTCCCCATCCTACCCAACTAGGCCGTAACAGAGCACCAAGCTGAGCTCCCTGTGCTATACAGCAGCTTCCCAACAGCTATCTATTTTACACACGGTAGTGTATTTATGTCAAACCTAATCTCCCAATTCACCCCACCCTCCCCTTCCCGCCCTGTGTCCACACGTCTGTTCTCTACGTCTGCCTCTCTATTCCTGCCCTGCAAATAGGTTCATCTGTACCATTCTTCTAGATTTCCACATATATGCGTTAATATATGATATCTGTTTTTCTCTTTCTGACTTACTTCACTCTGTATGACAGACTCTAGGTCCATCCACATCTCTATAAATGACCCAATTTCATTTATTTTTATGGCTGAGTAATATTCCATTATATATATGTACCACATCTTCTTTATCCATTCATCTGTCAATGGACATTTAGGTTGTTTCCATGTCCCGGCTATTGTAAATAGTGCTACAATGAACATTGGGGTACATGTCTCTTTTTGAATTATGGTTTTCTCAGGGTATATGCCCAGTAGTGGGAATGCTGGGTCATATAGTAGTTCTGTTTTGAGTTTAGTTTTTTTTTTTTGTTTTTTTTTTTGCGGTATGTGGGCCTCTCACTGTTGTGGCCTCTCCCGTTGCGGAGCACAGGCTCCTGACGTGCAGGCTCAGCGGCCATGGCTCACGGGCCCAGCCACTCCACGGCATGTGGGATCTTCCCGGACCGGGGCACGAACCGGTGTTCCCTGCATCGGCAGGCGGACTCTCAACCACTGCGCCACCAGGGAAGCCCTGTTTTTAGTTTTTTAAGGAACCTCCATACTAGCACTGACTTGTAATTAGAATGGCTTTAAGTACATGCATCTAGTTATTTTGTCTACCCTTCCAGTTTTCCACTGAAATGACTGGAAAAAAAAAAAAAAGAAAGAAAGAAAGAAAGTATATATCAGTACTAGGCAACCACATACCAGAAACTATGAGAAATTTTCTACAAGACAAACTGCAGATGGGACTGGAAAGAGAAAAGAACAACTGATGTTCAACCCTTTGCCTGCTTGATAGGTTCATAGATGAGACTTCAGCAGCCATACCCCACTGATGCCCTTTCCTTGGAGCAACTAGGCCAAGAGCCAAGGTGAGTTCTGACACACTTAGAAGGGCACAACTGAATCCCACCAGGGTATCAGAAGAAACTTACAGGCTGCTGGCTTACAATTGATGTGGGTGGCCGCATGAGGCAGGAGGAAGACAGAGCTGAGTCTGGCTTCTTAAAGAGGCAAGAGCCCCAGAATGACAACACTAAGTTGGTCTATTACAGCAAACGGAGGGTTTAGCTCCTTGCCATGACTATCTCTAGCTCTAGTTTCCTTTCTACACTCCTCTAGGAGTACTTAACGCCCGCAGTGTAAATTAGATGTTCCTCTTTTCCTTTTATCTGCACCTGAAAATCTTAACAGACATCCATCTGAGATCTCAATATGAACAAGTATAGACTGCCTAAAAAAAGGATGGAAAAAAAAATCACCTAACATGCGAAAAGGTATTAAATTGAACAGAAGGATACCAATCTAAGGAATAAGTATCCCTCTAGAACAGTCATTGTGAAAACTTTAGAAACTTTCAATTTCATACGCAACAGTAACGGCACAAGGACAGATAAATAAGATCATTGGAACAGAACAGAAAGTCTACAAATACACCCAAACATATATAATCGCTTGACTTATGACAAGCCACCACTGCAGGTCAGTGGGGAAAACTGATCTTTCAATAAATGGTGCTCAATCTATGGGATATCTGTATGGAAAAAAGTTAACCTTGTCTCTACCTCATGCCAAAAACAAAAATTAATTCGAGATGGACTACACACCTAAATGTGAAAGGTAAAATAATACAACTTCTAGAAGAAAAAAACAGAAGAATATCTTCATGATCTTGTAGGCAAATAGTTCTTAAATAGGACACAAAAAGCACTAATCATTAAAGAAAAAAATTGATAAATTTGACTTCATTAAAATTAAGAACTTGTGTTTATCAAAAGACACCATTAAAAGTGAAAACATGGGGGCTTCCCTGGTGGTGCAGTGGTTAGGAATCCGCCTGTCAATACAGGGGACACGGGTTTGGGCCCTGGTCCAGGAGGATCCCACATGCTGTGGAGCAACTAAGCCCGTGCGCCACAACTACTGAGCCCACGTGCCACAACTACTGAAGCCTGTGCCCCCAGAGCCTGTGCTCCGCAACAGGAGAAGACACTGCAGTGAGAAGCCCACACACCGCAACAAAGAGTAGCCCCCGCTCGCCACAACTAGAGAAAGCCCGTGCGCAGCAATGAAGACCCAATGCAGCCTAAATAAATAAATAAATAAAATTAAAATAAAAAAAAAAAGTGAAAACATAAGCCAAGGCAGAGATGGGTTTTTGTTTTTTTTTTGCGGTATGCGGGCCTCTCACTGTTGTGGCCTCTCCTGTTGCGGAGCACAGGCTCCAGACGCGCAGGCTCAGCAGCCATGGCTCACGGGCCCAGCCGCTCCGTGGCATGTGGGATCCTCCCGGACTGGGGCACGAACCCGCGTCCCCTGCATTGGCAGGCGGACTCTCAACCACTGCGCCACCAGGGAAGCCCGAGAGATGGTATTTTTAACACATAAATGTATATCCAACACAGTACTTATATATAAAGAATATTTTAAAAATTATTCTATAAATTAATAAGAAAAAGACAAGCCATCAAAAGGAGAACGGGCACAAGTCAGGAACAGGCACTCCACAGAAGAGGATATCCAAGTGACCAAAAGCAGAAGAAAAGGTACTCAACATCATTATTCTCCAGGGAAATGAAAATCAAAATCACAATGAGATCCTTCTGCACACCCACCAGAATGGCTAAAATGAAATCCAAAACCAAAATCAAAACCGAGAGTTGGCAAAGGAAAGATGTGGAACAACTGAAGTTCTCATATACTGCAGACGGTCATGTATATTGGTACAACCACCTTGGAAATCTGCTTGGCATTGTCTACTGAAGTTAAACATACATCTACCTTATGACCTAACAATCCCATTCCTAGGTATATATCAAAGAGAAATAGAGCATATGTCCACCAAAAATGTCCATGGCCGCTTTATTCATAGTAGCCAAGACTGGTAAAAGAAACAAACTTTCATCAATAGTAGAAGTAGTAAACTGTGGTGTACTTATACAACAAAATACTACACAGCAATAATGAGGAATGAACTACTCTTACATGTAATAACATGAATAAATCTCTCATAGATTGTGTTGAACAAAAGAAACAAAGGGGGGACTTCACTGGTGGTCCACTGGCTAGGACTCCAAGCTCCCAATGCTGGGGGCCCAGGTTTGATCCCTGTCAGGGAACTAGATCCTGCATGCCGCAACTAAAGATTCTGCACGCTGCAATTAAGGGTCCCGTATGCCACAACAAAGACCTGGTGCACCCAAATAAATAAATAAATATTTTAAAAACAAACAGACAAACAAAGAGTATGTACTATATGATTCCATTTATGTACTGTTCAAAAACAGGCAAAACTAATGGATAGTGAATGAGATCAGAATAACTGTTACCTGTGTAACGGAGAGTATTAATGAGAGGGGGCATAAAGGAGCCTGCTGGGATCTGAGAAATATTCTGTATCTTGAGCTGGGTGGCAGTTAGCATGTCTTTTTTTTTTTTTCTTTGCAGGATATTTCTTTAATTCAGATCATGCAATTTTGGAAATAGGTATAAGTCACATTCAACAATATCTTTTATTAATAATACAGATGACATTTTTTTAAACATCTTTATTGGAGTATAATTGCTTTACAATGTTGTGTTAGTTTCTGCTGTATAACAAAGTGAATCAGCTATACGTATACATATAACCATATGTAAAAATATACTGAGCTCAAACTTAAAAGTAGTGCATATTACTTAATGAAGGTTAAACCTCAATAAAAAAGTAAAAAACAAAAACACACACAAAAAACACACAGAGTAAACTGCATTTCAATCTAGATTTTGGCAGTCATATTAGAAAATGATCAGGAAAAAATACAGGTAAGGCTATAAGCAGCAGTTAAATATAGTAATAGAAAACCAAATTAGTGAAATGAATGACTTCGTTGAGCCTCTTCTACAATACAAAAGAAAATATAGAGATGAAAATAATGGTTGGGGGAGTAAAGACGTGAAAATAGAACCCTAATCTTTAAAAGCTATTCCAGAAAGATCAAGACTGACAGGAGAAGAGCAATTATTTTAAAAAATGAGAATGGAAAGGGGGGGGAAAAAAAAGGAAAACTAAACTTTCCTGAGTGAATAAGGCCTGAATATTCAAAGGACATGCTAAGAAACTTAATAACGGGAGACCAACACCTTCATTAGAGTTGGCAAAAAAAGTGGGTTTTGGGGGCTTTGTTTTATTATTTTTTTAAATGAATCTGAAACTTCATTTGTATTCAAATGGGAAAGAGTGCTGTGATCAATTATTAATGCCTATCTTTGGCACAGAATGAAAGCATATTTATCAGACATTTGCCATCCTTGACCCAGACATACCCTGGTTCAGTCTTTAGTTTCCAAGGACAATGAGAAAAAATAATCCTGTAAGCATTAAAACAAACAAACAAAAAAAACAAACAAACAACAAAAACCCCACACAAACCTGATTGGCCTCAGCCTCGACTTTTGTGCCCCCAAACTGCCCCATTCATGTAGAAAGGCAAAAGACAGACATTCTCAGATAAACTAAGACTTAGAAACATAATAAACATTTTTCTTTCAGAAAAAATACTACTTAAATATGTATCCCAGTATAACAAGATATTAGAAAAAAATTGAGACCACTGTTAAAAAAAAATCAAGAACATCTTCAACAAATAAAAGGCATTTAGAAAAAAAGAGAGGTGCACACCAGTCAGAATGGCCATCATCAAAAAATCTACAAATAATAAATGCTGGAGATGGTGTAGAGAAAAGGGTATCCTCTTGCACTGTTGGCGGGAATGTAAATTGATACAGCCACTATGGAGCACAGTATGGAGGTTCCTTAAAAAACTAAAAATAGAACTACCATATGACCCAGCAATCCCACTACTGGGCATATATCCTGAGAAAATCATAATTCAAAAAGAGTCATGTACCCCAATGTTCACTGCAGCTCTATTTACAATAGCCAGGACATGGAAGCAACCTAAGGGTCCATCGACAGATGAATGGATAAAGAAGATGTGGCACATATATACAATGGAATATTACTCAGCCATAAGAAGAAACGAAATTGAGTTATTTGTAGTGAGGTGGATGGACCTAGAGTCTGTCATACAGAGTGAAGTAAGTCAGAGATAGAAAAACAAATACCGTATGCTAACATATATACATGGAATCTAAAAAGAAAAAAAAGGTTCTGAAGAACCTAGGAGCAGGACAGGAATAAAAACGCAGATGTAGAGAATGGACTTGAGGACACAGCAGGTGGAGGGGGAGGGTAAGCTGAGATGAAGTGAGAGAGTGGCATGGACATATATACACTACCAAATGTAAAACAGATATCTAGTGGGAAGCAGCCGCATAGCACAGGAAGATCAGCTTGGTGCTTTGTGACCACCTAGAGGGGTGGGATAGGGAGGGTGGGAGGGAGATGCAAGAGGGAGGGGATATGGGGATATATGTATACATATAGCTGATTCACTTTGTTATACAGCAGCAACTAACACAACGATGTAAAGCAATTATACTGCAATAAACATGTTAAAAAAATAAATAAAAATTTAAAAAGGGAGGTGGGAGAACTGTTATACATGAAAAGACCCTTAAGAGACATATCAACCAAACACAAAGTATGAAGCTTGCTTAGATTTTAATTCTGACAAACCCATTGTGAAATGGTATTTTGGAGATAGTCTGAAGAATTTGAAAATAGACTATATGATATTAACAAATTATTAATTTTGTTATGTATAATAATGTTATGTTATGCTAGAAAGAAAGCCTTACAAGTTAGACATATTTACTGAGTTTTTCTGTTATAATGAATGGAAGTTGATTTAAAACCTCCAAGAACAAAAATCTGGCAGGGGGACAAAGAGAATGATTGAAAAAATATTGGCAAAATGTTGACAACTGTTTAATTTACGTGGTGATTCATTAAACTATTCTCTTTACTTTTCTTGTAGTCTGAAAATTTCAACAGTAAAAGGTAAAAACAAAAAGACCCCAAACAACAAATACTAACCAAACAAAACCCAGGAACATAGTAGACAAATTGTATTAAAAAACAAATGGCGGGGCTTCCCTGGTGGCGCAGTGGTTGGGAGTCCACCTGCCAATGCAGGGGACGCGGGTTCGTGCCCCGGTCCGGGAGGATCCCACAGAGCGGCTGGGCCCGTGGGCCATGGCCGCTGGGCCTGCGCGTCCGGAGCCTGTGCTCCACAACGGGAGAGGCCACAGTGGTGAGAGGCCCACGTACCGCAAAAAAAAAACAAAAAAAAAACAAATGGCATAAAGCAAAAAGAGTAAAGATACTTAATTCTATAAAAGTGATGTTAATAGGATTCTTAAACAGTGCAAATGTCAAAAAGTACTCTTCAGAGAAAAGATACACAATGTACACACACTGTAAAAACATTTAATGATAATAGGGTTGAGAGTATATAGTGGTTAATCTGGACCTACAGCATATGTTTGAATTACTGGATATATGACCTTAGTTAAAAACCTGAACCTTTTTGTGTCTCATTTTTCTTCATCTATAAAATGGGGATAATGACAGTACTTACACAGGTAGAGTTGTTGGGAATATTAAATCCTGGCACATTGTAAACCTTCAATAAATAGCTACTATTATCTAAAATCTCACTGATACCTATACTAACTAGGAAATGGAGAAGTGGTAAGAAAAGGAGGAAGCAGGAAGTCCTACATTTACACACGGGGGTGCGTGGCAGAAACTGCTACTCGTTTCCCATTATCTGCTCTCCTTCTCTTCCTCTGTAATAAAACTCTTGATTTTTAGCTGTGCATATGGTCTACCTAGAATAAAAATATTTCCCAGTCTACACTGCAGCTAGGTTTGGCCACGTGACTCAGTTCTGGCCAATAGAATATAGGCAGTAATGTGCATGAACTCCCAGGAAAGGCCCTTAAAGAAAAAGACATCTATTATTTTTTTTTAACTGCATTCCTTCTTTAACTGTTTCTACTTCGCACAGGCTTGCATACGGATGAGGTGGCTGGCATTCCAATAGCCATCTTAGACTATGAGGGGTCCTTGGAAATGAAAACCATGTATAGCAGAGCAACAAAATAGAAAGAAACTTGGTCCATGACACCATGGAGCGCCAAACCAGAAAACCTCTGGTTTTGAGAGGGAAATGTATTTCTATCTTATTTAAGTTACTGTTATTTTGGGATTTTCTGCATCTTACAGCTGAACATAATCCTAACTAAAATGAGAGACAGTTCTATCCTATTTAATTGTTCTACTTGATAAGTAGAGAAAAAGAACTTAAAGTATTTTATTTTAAAAATCAGAGATAAACAAGTGGAATTAAAATGCCATGAGCATAGTGGTATGGTGTTGGTTGCACAACACTATGAATGTTCTAAATGCCACTGAATTCTTCACTTTAAATGGTTAATTTTTATGTTATATAAATTCGTATAATTTCACCTCAATAAATTAAATCTTTAAAAATACCCCAAAGTAGGGCTTCCCTGGTGGCACAGTGGTTGAGAGTCCGCCTGCCGATGCAGGGGACACGGGTTCGTGCCCCGGTCGGGGAAGATCCCACATGCCACGGAGCGGCTGGGCCCGTGAGCCATGGCCGCTGAGCCTGCGCGTCCAGAGCCTGTGCTCCGCAGAGAGGCCACAACAGTGAGAGGCCCGCGTACCGCAAAAAAACAAAAAAAACCCCCAAAAAACCCAAAGTAGAAATTAGTAACAAAACTTTAAGAAATCCAACTATAAAAACAAAACTCCCAAATAACTTTAGAATCAAAGAGAAAAAATCAAAATCACAATTAAAGACTCCTTAGAAAATGGTCATTAGAACAGTACACATCTCAATGAATTAGAATGTGGCCAAAGTATTAGTAATCTCATATTCAAAGCCATAAAGCTTTTAAGTAAACTAATAAGAAACAAATGAACGCAGAAGATCCAACACAAGTAGGAGAACAAAACAAGTCTAAGAAAAATAAGAGGAAGAAAATAAAGATACAAATAAAAATTAATGAATTAGAAGACAATAAATATAAGAGCTAGTTTTTAAAAACTAAGAAACACATACTGCTAACAAATTTAAGAAAAAAATCAAAGAACACAGAAATTAAATTAGAAATGGAAAGCGGATTTATAACAAATCCTTAATTTTTAATTAGTGAAGAGATATCAAAAATGTGAAGGGACTTCCCTGGTCGTCCAGTGGTTAAGAATCCGCCTTCCAACGCAGGGAACATGGGTTCGATCCCTGGTCGGGGGACTAAGATCCCACATGCTGCGGGGCAACTAAGCCCACATGTTGCAACAAAGAGACCACACACTGCAATGAAAGATCCTGCGTGCTGCAACTAAGAGCCAACGCAGCCCCCAAAATAAATAGATAAATAAATAAATAAATATTTTTTAAAATGTGAAGATTTTAGAGAAATGGATGATTTTCTGGATAATGTCAGTCAACAAAATTGACACAAGAAGTGATAAAAATGTTCCATATCCTCATTGTGGTGATATTTACACTATTGTATACTTTTGTCAAAACTCATCTAACTGAACACTTAAAATTGTTGAACTATTTATTATATGTATTTATGTTATATCTCAATAATCCTGCCTAAAAATTTGATGCAAGAACTAAGGAATCTTAAAAAACACATAACAAAGGAAGAAACAGAAACAGGAGGTGTCAAAGTTTTTCTTTACAAAACTATTAGAGGCTGAGATGCCTTTATAAGTAAGTTCCTTCAGTTCATTTACCTATTCAGCCAATAATATTTATTAATGGTATGGGGAGGGACCCATTCTCCAGGCACTGCTCTAAACACTGGGGAGTAATACAGTAAATAAAATCACAGTTTTTACATTCTAGTGGGGGACAATAAATAGGCAAAGCAAAAACAAAACAAAAACCAATTGTCAGGTAGGTGATGGTAAGTGTTAAGAAGAAAAATAAAGTCCAGTGAGGGGACAGACAGTGCCTGGGGTAGACTGTTCATTTCTATAGATTACTGGTAAAAGACTTTCTGATAAGGCTAGCTCATGAACAGGAATCTGAAGGCCATTAGGAAGTAAACTATGCAGGGGGGTAACAGCAGAACAGAAGTGCAAAGGCCCAGAGGCATGAGTTGTTTGGCATGATTAAAGAATGAGCAGGCCAGTTTGACCAGTGAAGAATAAGTGAATAGGAGAGTGGCAGGAGATGAGGTCAGAAAGGATGTAAGCCTTGGTAAGGGCTTGATATGTTTTATGAGTGAGATAGGAATCCTCTGAAGGGGCTTGGCAGTGGTGTTAACCAATCCAGCTTACCTCTTAAAAGATCACACTGGCTGCTGTGTTGAGACTACACTGAAGGGGGGCCAAGATCACAACGTGCCTACAGTAATAGTTTAAGCAAGAGAAAGTAACATTTTGGACAAGGGTGGTACTACTAGAAATGGTTAAATGGCTGGATTCTGTACAGATTACAAAGGTAGAGTGAAAGGACGACTGCTGAGAGGCTGAAGGTAGAGTATGAGAGAGAGAGTCAAGAAGGACTCTTTAAGTAATACACACTATACACTTGCCAGGTCACAGAAAAAGAAAAGCTGCTTCCCATTTCTTTGTATGAAGTCAGTACACCCAAATACTCCAACACTCAAAGAAAAAACAGCAAAGACAGAAAAGAGAGGCCAGGCCCACTACGGAAATGGATGTAAATATCCTAGGTAAAACCATAGCAAATCAAATGTAGCAGACCATTAAAATATAACACAAGGGCTTCCCTGGTGGCGCAGTGGTTGAGAGTCCACCTGCCGATGCAGAGGACACGGGTTCGTGCCCCGGTCCAGGAAGAACCCACATGCCGCGGAGCGGCTGGGCCTGTGAGCCATGGACGCTGGGCCTGCGCATCCGGAGCCTGTGCTCTGCAACAGGAGAGGCCACAACAGTGAGAGGCCCGCATGCAGAAAAAAAAAAAAAAAAAAAAAATATATATATATATATATATATATATATAACCCAAATAGTGTTCATCCCAGTAAGAAAATGACAAGTCAAGTTTAGAAAACATTAATTTAACACATCACATATAAAGAAGATGTGAAAAAAACTATAAGAAACACAAATACATGGAGGCTAAACAGTGCACTACTAAATACCCAACAGATCACTGAAGAAATCAAAGAAGAAATTAAAAAATACATAGAAACAAATGACAATAAAAACACAACTACCCAAAACCTATGGGACGCAGCAAAAGCAGTTGTAAGAGTATAGCAATTCAATCTCACCTCAAGAAACAAGAAAAATCTCAAATAAACAATCAAACCCTACACCTAAAGCAACTAGAGAGAGAAAAACAAGGAAAACCCAAAGTCAGTAGAAGGAAAGAAATCATAAAGATCAGAGCAGAAATAAATGAAATAGAAATGAAGAAAACAATAGCAAAGATCAATAAAACTAAAAGCTGGTTCTTTGAGAAGATAAACAAAATTGATAAACCCTTAGCTAGACTCATCAAGAACAAAAGGGAGAGGATGCACAGAAATAAAATTAGAAGTGAAAAAGGAGAAATCACAACTGACACTGCAGAAATACAAAGGATTACAAGAGACTACTACAAACAACTATATGCCAATAAAATGGACAACCACGAAGAAATGGACAAATTCTTGGAAAGGTACAATTTTCCAAGACTGAACCAGGAAGAATTAGAAAATATAAACAGACCTATCACAAGTAATGAAATTGAAACCATAATTAAAAATCTTCCACAAACAGAAGTCCAGGACCAGATGGCTTCACAGGCTAATTCTGTCAAATATTTAGAGAACAGCTAACACCGATCCTTCTCAAACTACTCCAAAAAATTGCAGAGGGAGGAACACTCCCAAATTCATTCTATGAAGCCACCATCACCCTGATACCAAACCCAGAAAAAGATATCACAAAAAAAGAAAATTATAGACCAGTATCACTGATGAACATAGATGCAAAAGTAATGAACAAAATACTAGCAAACAGAATCCAACAGCACATTTAAAAGATCATACACAGGGACTTCCCTGGTGATGTAGTAGTTAAGAATCCACCTGCCAATGCAGGGGACGGGGGTTCGAGCCCCGGTCTGGGAAGATCCCACATGCCGCGGAGAAACTAAGCCTGTGTGCCACAGCTACTGAGCCTGCGCTCTAGAGCCCGCAAGCCACAACTACTGAGCCCACATGCCACAACTATGAAGCTGCACACCCAGAGCCCGTGCTCTGCAACAAGAGAAATGACTGCCATGAGAAGCCCGCACACCACAACAAAGAGTAGCCCCTGCTCTCCACAACTAGAGAAAGCCTGCGCACAGCAACAAAGACCCAACGCAGCCAAAAATAAATTTAAAATAAATAAATTTATTTTTTAAAAAAAGGATCATATACCATTATCAAGTTTGATTTATCCCAGGGATTCAAGGATTCTTCAATATATGCAAATCAATCAATGTGATACACCACATTAACAAATTAAGGAATAAAAACCACATGATCATCTCAATAGATGCAAAAAAGCTTCTGACAAAATTCAACACCCATTTATGATAAAAGCTCTCCAGAAAATGGGCACAGAGGGAACCTACCTCATAATAAAGGCCATATATGACAAACCCATAGCAAGCATCACACTCAATGGTGAAAAACTGAAAACATTTCCACCAAGATCAGGAACAAGACAAGGATGTCCACTCTTGCCACTCTTATTTAACATAGTTTTGGAAGTCTTAGCCACAGCAATCAGAGAAGAAAAAGTAATAAAAGGAATATAAATTGGAAAAGAATAAGTAAAACTGTCACTATTTGTCAATGACATGACACTATACATAGAAAATCCTAAAGATGACACCAGAAAACTACAAGAACTAATCAATGAATTTGGTAAGGTTGCAGGATATAAAATTAATGCACAGAAATCTCTGGCATTCCTATATATCAACAATGAAAAATCAGAAAGAGAAATTAAGGAAACAATCCCATTTACCACTGCAACAAAAAGAATAAAATACCTAGGGATAAACCTGCCTAAAGAGGTGAAAGACTTGTACTCAGAAAACTATAAAACACTGATGAAAGTAATCAAAGATGACATACACAGATGGAGAAATACACCATGTTCTTGGATTGGAAGACTCAACATTGTGAAAATGACTATACTACCTGAAGCAATCTACAGATTCAATGCAATCCCTATCAAACTACCAATGGCGTTCTTCACAGAATTAGAACAAAAACATCTTACAATTCGTATGGAAACACAAAAGACCCTGAATAGCCAAAGCGAACTTGAGAAAGAAAAACGGAGTTGGAGGAATCAGGCTCCCTGACTTCAAACTATACCACAAAGCTACAGTAATCAAGACAGTATGGTACTGGCACAAAAACAGAAATATAGATCAGTGGTACAGCACAGAAAGCCCAGAGATAAACCCACGCACATATGGTCACCTAATTTACAACAAAGGAGGCAAGAACATACAATGGAGAAAAGACAGCCTCTTTAATAAGTGGTGCTGGGAAAACTGGACAGCTGCATGTAAAAGAATGAAATTAGGTTGGTTCCATGTCCTGGCTATTGTAAACAGTGCTGCTGTGAATATTGTGGTGCATGTCTCTTTCTGAATTATGGTTTTCTCAGGGTATATGCCCAGTAGTTGGATTGCTGGGTCATATGGTAGTTCTACTTTTAGTTTTTTAAGGAACCTCCATACTGTTTTCCATAGTGGTTGTATCAATTTACATTTTCACCAGCAGTGTAGGAAGGTTCCCTTTTCACCACACCCTTTCTAGCATTTATTGTTTCTAGCTTTTTTGATAATGACCATTCTGACCGGCGTGAGGTGATACCCCATTGTAGTTTTGATTTGCATTTCTCTAATAATTAGTGATGTTGAGCATCTTTTCACATGCCTCTTGGCCATGTGTATGATGAAATGTCTATTTCATCATAGAAAAAATGTCTATTTAGGTCTCCCGCCCATTTTTTTAGCTGGACTGTTTTTTTGATATTGAGCTCCATGAGCTGTTTGTATATTTTGGAGATTAACCCTTCGTGTGTTGTTTCATTTGCAAATATTTTCTCCCATTCTGAGGGTTGTCTTTTTGTCTTGTTTATGGTTTCCTTTGCTGTGCAAAAGCTTTTAAGTTTAATTAAGTCCCACTTGTTTATTTTTGTTTTTATTTCTATTACTCTAGGAGGTGGGTCAAAAAAGATTTTGCTGTGCTTTATGTCAGAGTGTTTTTCCTATGTTTTCCTCTACATGTTTTATAGTGTCTGGTCTTACATTTAAGTCTTTAATCCATTTGGAGTTTATTTTTGTGTATGGTGTTAGGTAGTGTTCTAATTTCACTCTTTTACCACAATGTTCATTGCAGCACTATTTACAATGCCAGGACATGGAACCAACCTAAATGTCCATTGACAGATGAATGGATAAAGAAGATGTGGTACATATATACAGTGGAATATTATTCAGCCATAAAAGGAAACAAAACTGAGTTATTTGTAGTGAGGTGGATGGACTCAGAGTCTGTCATACAGAGTGAAGTAAGTCAGAAAGAGAAAAACAAATACCGTACGCTAACACACATATATGGAATCTAACAACAAAAAAAAGAAATGGTACTGATGAACCTAGTTGCAGGGCAGGAATAAAGAGACAGACATGGAGAATGGACTTGAGGACATGGGGTGGGAGGGCAAAGCTGGGGTGAAGTAAGAGTAGCATCAACATACATACACTAGTGAATGTAAAATTGTTGGCTGGTGGGAAGCAGCAGCATAGCACAGGGAGATTGGCTCAGTGCTTTGCGATGACCTAGAGGGGTGGGATAGGGAGGGTGGGAGGGAGGCTCAAGATGGAGGGGATGTGGGGACATGTGCATGCATATGGCTGATTTGCTTTGTTGTGCAACAGAAACTAACACAGTATTGTGAAGTAATTGTACTCCAATAAAGATCTATTAAAAATAAGTAAATAAATAAAGAAGATGGGTACATATATATACAATGGAATACTACTCAGCCATAAAAAAGGATGAAATAATGCTGTTTGCAGTAACATGGATGCAACTAGAGATTATCATACTAAGTTAAGTAAGTCAGAAAGAGAAACACAAGTACCATTTGATATCACTTGTATGTGGAATCTCAAATATGACACAAATGAACCTATTTATAAAATAGAAACAGAATCAGGGACATAGAGAATAGACTGGTGGTTGCCAAGGGGGAGGGAGGTGGGAGAGGGTACGAGAGGTAGTTTGGGATTAGCAAATGCAAACTGGTGTATATAGAATGGATAAACAAAAAGGTCCTACTGTATAGCACACGGAACTATATATAAACCATAACGGAAAAGAATATCAAGAAGAATGTATATATAACTGAGTCACTGTGCTATATAGCAGTAATTAACACAACACTGTAATTCAACTATACTACACTTCAATAAAAAATAAAAAGAAAGAAAAAAACACATCACATAAATTAATGAAAGAAATAAGTGATTGGCTAAAAAAAGAATCAATAAGAGAATTTGACGTGATAGCTGAATATAAACGTTAGCTTTTCCCAAGTACCACGTAGAAGGTGGAATGGAAAAAATTCCATTCATTATAGCAAGAAAATCAATGAAAAAACGTGGAGACATAAAAGAACTGATATCCAGAGAATACTTTGACCTAATAAGAAAACTTATAACAATGTAAAATTTTCTTCAAAGATATTTTTATTTCTAAAATTTTTATTTATGTATTTATTATTTATTTATTTTGGATGCTCTGGCTTTTTTAAAAATAAATTTATTTATTTTATTTATTTTATTTTTGGCTGCGTTGGGTCTTTGTTGCTGCACGCAGGCTTTCTCTAGTTGCAGTGAGCAGGGGCTACTCTTTGTTGCGGTGCATGGACTTCTCATTGCGGTGGCTTCTCTTGTTGCACAGCACGGGCTCCAGGCGCGCGGGCTTCAGTAGTTGTGGCATGTGGGCTCAGTAACTGTGGCCTGCGGGCTCTAGAGTGCAGGTTCAGTAGTCGTGGTGCACGGGCTTAGTTGCTCCATAGTATGTGGGATCTTCCCGGACCAGGGCTCAAACCCGTGTCCCTTGCATTGGCAGGCATAACCACTGTGCCACTAGGGAAGTCCCTGCATTGGTTTTTAGTTGCGACATGCGGGATCTTCGCTGCAGCACGTGGGATCTTTTTTTAGTTGCGACATATGGCCTCTTAGTTGTGGCATGAGGACTTCTTTAGTTGCGGTATGCGGACTAATTGAGGCATGTGAACTCTTAGCTGCGGCATGCATGCGGGATCTAGTTCCCTGACCAGGGATTGAACCCAGGCCCCCTGCACTGGGAGCCCAGAGTCTCACCCACTGGACCACCAGCGAAGCCCCCAAAAATATTTTTAAAGTGAATGCAATTCCAATCAAAATACCATGAGGAGTGCTCGTTTTTGGCAGCACATATAGTGAAAACTGGAACAATGGAGAGAAGATTAGCATGACCCCTGCTCAAGGATGATGTGCAAATTTGTGATATGTTCCATATTTTTACTGTATATTTGAAAGTTGCTAAGAGAGTAAATCTCAAAAGTTCTCATCACAAGAAAAAGAAATTTGTAACTGTGTGTGGTAATGGATGTTATCTAGACTTATTGTTGTGATCATTTCACAATATATCTATATATCTAATCATTATATTGTATACCTAAAACTAATATGCTGTATGTTAATTATATCTCAATAAAAAAAAAATACCATGAGGATTTTTTTTTTGGGAGGAGGAGTGGGATTTAAAATTATTCTGAAGTTTGCATAAAGCATAACTAGGTAGAAAAAGCCAAAGGTATATTGCAATAAAATATATAAAGGAATGTGTGTAAACTCACATCACTAGTATTAAAACACATTACAAAGCTAGAGTAACTAAAACGACAAAGTTATGTTTCAAGAATAGACAAACATAAAACAAAAAAAATTCCTAGAAACACATGCTAGGATGCATCTATATCTATCTATACAGATAGATTCTAGTATAGTGTATACATATATCTAGTGTATGATGAAGCTTAACTTTTAGTTAAGTAGAAACAGAATAAATTATTCAATAAATGATGCTATTTTATAAACTATTTTGAAAAAATTAAGTTACATCTCTATCTCACATCATTCAGCAAAATAAATTCAGATAAAAGTTTTAATAATAATTTTTCAAAAAGTAAAATAATGAGAAGAAAATATGATTATTCATTTGGTTTGAGGTTAGGAAGACTTTTTAAAACATAAAAACAAATTTCATAAAGGGAAAACAGAAGATTTGGCTACACAAAATTTTAAATCATTTACATTTGAGAAAGATTCCATAAATAATGGAAGGTAAGTGACAAATTGTATAAAATACTTTGAATATAAATGATTGAAAAGGGTTCCAACCCTTGCTAGGAAGGCCTTTTCAAAAAAAAAAACAGTAAGTGAAAAATATTCCAATAAAAAACAGGCAAAGGATATGAGAAGGTAACTCCTTAAGAAGACATAAACATGTCAATGCTCAAAAGTACCTGAGAATTCCTCTTTTAAACATTTTCAAAATCAGTTTATTAATTTTAGTGGTAATTCTCCTTATTTCAAAGACCCATGTTATTTTTGACCTTAAATAGGAATAACTCAACTTGATCACTGTATTTATTGTTTACTGGAAAAAATGTTTACTATTCTTGACTCCAAGTGTTATTCTGGCTATTTAAATTAAAAAACAAAAAAACGAACACAACACTGTAAATCAACGATACGCCAATAAAAATTAACTTAAAAAAATCAAAGTGAGACTTAAAGTCTGAAGGTTTGCCACCTTTAAGGATATTCAAAAGATTGATTCATGGATTCCAGAAAGCAGAGGTCCCAAAACTCTGGTGGTAGAAATAGCACTAATATACACATGCACAAATTTCTAAATTAGCTGGTGCAGGAATTCTGCTTCCAATATGACTAAGTAAGTTCCTACTGGATTAAATTTCCTGTGAATAACAATGATAAACTCAGGGTAAAATTATAAAAACAAATACCCAAAGGCACTAGAGAATGAACCAAACTAGGCAGATCTGTGAGGGATACTGACACTCAGAAGAAGGAGCTGGGACAGTTGGTGGCACCATACAGCACAGCTAAAACTCTGCTGGAAAATCCAGTCTTTAATAGCCTGAAGAAACAAAGGACAAAATTCATGACAATCACAGCTGCTAAAAAGCAAGGGAGGAAATCCCATAAAGGGGGTAGCCACAGAGAGAGGAAGCCCCATATTCTGTGTATACACAATACTCAAATTCATGGCTGAGTTCTGAATCATGCATGTGTAGATTAAATGTAAAAAACAAACAAACAAACAAAACCCAGACAAACGGAATGGATGTTTGACCTACTGCAGTTTGAGTCCAACCAACTGAAAAGCCTGATACACTAAAGCATCAACCCTCTCTGCAGGAATAAAACAAAATCCACAGGACATTTACAATTCCAGGATAAAACCCCAAATTACTCAATATACAAAGAACCAGGAAAATGTGAACTACTCTTTTTAAAAAAATTTTTTTATTGAAGTATACTTGATGTATAACTTATAGGTATACAATATAGTGATTCACAATTTGTAATGGTTATACTCCATTTTATAATTACTATAAAATACTGGCTATATTCCCCTTGTTGTACAATATATCCTTGTAGCTTACTTTATACCTAATAGTTTGTACCTCCTAATCTCCTACCCCTATATCGCCCCCCTTCCCTCTCCCCACTGGTAACGATTTGTCTGTTCTCTGTATCTGTGAGTCTGCTGCTTTTTTGTTATATTCACTAGTTTTGTTTGTTTGTTTTTGTTTTTGGCCATGCCACACGGCATGCAGGATCTTAGTTGCCCAACCTGGGATCAAACCTGTGCCCCCTGCAGTGGAAGCCCAGAGTCTTAACCATTGGACTGCCAGGGAAATCCTGTTGTAGTTTTTAGCTTCCACGTATAAGTGATGTCATACAGTATTTAATGTGACCTATTCTTTTTTTTTTTTTTTTCGTGGTACGCGGGCCTCTCACCACCGTGGCCTCTCCCGCCACGGAGCACAGGCTCCGGATGCGCAGGCCCAGCGGCCACGGCCCACAGGCCCAGCCGCTCCGCGGCACGCAGGATCCCCCCAGACTGGGGCACGAACCCGCGCCCCCTGCACTGGCAGGCGGACTCTCAACCACTGCGCCACCAGGGAAGCCCAATGTGACCTATTCTTAAGAGAAAAGACAGTAAATGGAGATCACCTCTGAAATGACACAAATGTTAGAATTAACAGCGAGATTATGGAAAAAGTTACTATAATGATTATGGAAAAAGTTACTATATATTATGGAAAAAGTTACTATAATGATTATGGAAAAAGTTACTAAAACTATAGAAAAAGTTACTAATATGGAAAAAGTTACAGTGAGAAAAAGGAAAATGACTGAAATAAATGAAAAGATAGGAAATCTCAGCAGAGAAACAGAAACTATGAAAAAGAACCAAATGTAAAGTCTAGGACTGAAAAAACAAAAACAAAACAAAAACAAAAGCAAACAAAACAAACCCAATAATCTAATATCTGAAGTAAGAAAGTCGCTGGATGTGCTTAAAAGGAAATGGAGGGGCTTCCCTCATGGTGCAGTGATTAAGAATTCTCCTGCCAATGCAGGGGACATGGGTTTGAGCCCTGGTCCGGGAAGATCCCACATGCCGCAGAGCAACTAAGCCTGTGCGCCACAGCTACTGAGCCTGCGCTCTAGAGCCTGAGAGCCACAACTACTGAGCCCACGTGCCACAACTACTGAAGCCCACACACCTAGAGCCTGTGCTCCGCAACAAAAGAAGCCACCACAATAAGAAGCCCGTGCACCACAACAAAGAGTAGCCCCCGCTCGCCACAACTAGAGAAAGCTTGTGCGCAGCAATGAAGACCCAATGCAGCCAAAAAAAGGTTTCAAAAAAAAAAGGAAATGGAGATGACAAAGAAGTGAGTAAATCTGAAGTCAGAATAGAAATCATCCAATCTAAACAAGAGGAAAAAAAGAAAAATTAATAAAGCCCCTGATTTGGGTGACAATAGGCTTAACATACATGTAATTGAATCCCAGAAGGAGAAGAGACTGGAGCAGAAAAAATTAACTTCAGTAATAATGTCTGAAAGTCCCCCAAATTTGGTGAAAGACAATCTGTAGATTCAAGAGCACAGTGAACCCCAAGCAGGCTAAATACAAAGAAAATCATGCCTAGAATATCATAGTCAAACTACTGAATATCAGATTATAGAGAAAATATAGAAAGCAGCCAGAGAAAAATGACCCATCACATATACAGAACAACAGTTTGAACAAGGGCTGATTGATGTCTTACCAGAAACTATACAGGCCATAAGACAATGGATGAACATATTTAAAGTACTGAAAATTTTCCACATCCAGTGAAGAGATCTTTAAAGAAGGAAGTGAAATAGAGACATTTTCTGATAAAAGAATACTAAGGGAATTTTAGCAGATATGCCTTACAAGAAAAGCCAAAAGCTCTTCAAGCCAGAGGAAAACAATACCACTTGTATACTTGGCTCTTCACAAAGAAATGGTAAATACCTGGGTAAATACAAACAACAATTTTTCTACCCTTTTAAATTAAAAAAGATATATAGATTTGTTTAATGCAAAATTATAACATTTTACAAACTGGATATCCCCATTCCAATGAATGAGGCTGGTTCCTTACCTAACACCATATATAAAAATTAACTCAAAATGGGTCAAAGATCTAAACTTATGAGCTATAAAACTATAAACTCTTAAACTATAAAACTCTTAGAATAAAACAGGAGGAAATCTTTATGACACTGGATTTTGTAATGATTTCCTGCATATGACACCAAAAGCACATTCAACAAAAGAAAAAATAGATTAAATGGTAAATTTTATTATCTATCTATCTATCTATCTATCTATCTATCTATCTATCTACCTATCTATTATATATATCCAGCAGCTTGCAGGATCTTAGTTCTCTGACCAGGGACTGAACCCGGGCCCCCAGCAGTGAAAGCATGGAGTCCCAACCACTGCACCGCCACAGAATTCCCAATGTTACATATATTTTACCACAGATACACAAACAACACCTTATCAACACAAGGATTTAGCATTATTTCAAATGTTTGCTAATATTAAGTTAGTAGAAATAAAATTTGCATGTCTTTGAAGTAAAAATCCAAAGACCAAAAACAACCCCATAACACTGTCATGTGGAGCTTATAATGTATACAGTATATTATATACATATGTATGTTATAGTATATGGTATACACCATATAACAACTATAATAATAAAAGAGCAATGGGTAACTGGAACTGTATGGTTGCAAGATTTCTACATTTTATGTGAAGTGGTACAATAGCAACTCTAAGTAGTCTGAAAAGTTAAGGATGTATTAAATATACTATAATCTACAGAGCCACCACTAAAAAACTGCAAACAAATAGTTAAAATGCCAATAAATAATTTAAAATGGAATTCTAAGAGAAAAATCATATAATCTAAAAGAAGTCAGGAAAGTAGGTGCAAAAGGAAGATACAAAATGGAGGAAAAGAAAAAAAGAAGGAACAAAAAATCAGAAGGGACAAAACAGAAAACAACTAACAAAATTGTAAACCTAAATTCAACCACAGGGATAATTACATTAACTGTTAATAAACTGAATACTTCACTTGAAAGGAGGAGATTGTCAGTATGGATTGAAAAGTAAGACCCAGCTACATGCTGTCAATAAGAGACACATTTTACATATAAAGATACAGACTGGTTAAAAGCAAATGGATGGGAAAAGATACACCATGCAAATAATAAACATAAGAAGACTGGAGGGACTTTCCTGGTGGTGCAGTGGATAAGACTCCGCACTCCCAATGCAGGGGGCCTGGGTCTGATCCCTGGTCAGGGAACTAGATCTCACATGCATGCCACAAGTAAGAGTTCGCATGCCACAACTAAGGATCCCGCCTGCCGCAACTAAGGAGCCCACATGCTGCAACTAAGGAACCGGCAAGCCACAACTAAGGAGCCTGCGAGCCTGAACTAAGGAGCCTGCTTTCTGCAACTAAGACCCGGTGCAACCAAATAAACAAATACTTTTTAAAAAATGATTGAAAGAAGACTGGAGTGGCTATATTAATATCAGAAAGAAATTAATTTCAAGGCAAAGTATTATCAGAGATGAAAGAGGGGCATTTCACAATGATAAGATGGTCAATTCATCAGGAAGATATAACAGTCATATCGGTGTATGTGCCTAGTAAGAGACCTGCAAAATACAGGAAACAAAAACTGACAGAGTTAAAGGGAAGAACAGAAAATCCACAATCATATTTGGAGATTTCAACATTCCCCTCTCAGAAATTTTTAAATTAATTAATTAATTAATGGCTGCATTGGATCTTTATTGTGGCGAGCAGAGGCCACTCTTCGTTGCGGTGAGCAGGCTTCTCATTGCAGTGGCTTTTCCTGTTGCGGAGCATGGGCTCTAGATGCGTGGGCTTCAATAGTCGCAGCACGCAGGCCCTAGAGGGCGTGGGCTTCAGTAGTTGTGGTGTCTGGGCTCAGCAGTTGAGGCAGGTGGGCTCAGTAGTTGTGGCTCGCGGGCTCTAGAGCACAGGCTCAGTAGTTGTGGCGCACAGGCTTAGTTGCTCCACGGCATGTGGGATCTTCCTGGACCAGGGATCAAACCCATGTCCCCTGCATTGGCAGGCAGATTCTTAACCACTGCGCCACCAGGGAAGTACCTCCTCTCAAAAATTAAGAGAGCACCTAGACAAAATATTAGTAAAGACATAGAGGATCTCAACACTATCAACCACTTCAACCTAATTGATATTTAAAAAACACTATGGCCAACATACAGAATACATTCTTTCCATTGTACACAGTTATGGTCTTCAACATAGATACGTGCTAAGCCATAAAACAAGTTTCAATAAATTTTAAAAGGACTGAAATAATGCCAAGTATGCTCTCTGATCACAATGGAATTAAATTAGGAACCAGTAACAATAAGATATCCAGGAAAACCGCAAATATTTGGAAATTAAACCACACACGTCTGAATAATCCATATGTCACTACATACAGATCCTACAGACATCAAAATAATAGCAAGACATTATTATGAACCATTTTATGCCAACAAGTTTGCCAACTTAGATTTAACACCAATATTGGTGGCACAGTGGTTAAGAATCCACCTGCCAATGCAGGGGACAAGGGTTCAAGCCCTGGTCCAGGAAGATCCCACATGCCACGGAGCAACTAAGCCTGTGCGCTGCAACTACTGAGCCTGTGAGTCACAACTACTGAGCCTGTGCACCACAACTACTGAAGCCTGCGTGCCTAGAGAGCCCGTGCTCCGCAACAAGAGAAGCCACCGCAATGAGAAGCCCGTGTACCACAACGAAGAGTAGCCCCTGCTTGCTGCAACTAGAGAAAGCCCGCGCACAGCAACGAAGACCCAACACAGCCAAAAATAAATAAATAAATAAATTTATTTAAAAAAAAAAAACCCCACCAATATTACACAAACTCTTTTGGAAAATGGAGGAGAAAGAGGAGATTAAACTTCCCAAGCCATTCAATGAGGTCAGCATAACTCTAATTCCAAAACCTGACAAGATATAACAACATAAATATTCCTCATGAACACAGACAAACATCCTTACCAAAATATTGGCAAATCCAATACAGCAAATAGGGTTTATTCAAGTAATGCAATGTTGTTTAAACATTTAAAAATCAATCAGTGACTCATAAAACTTAACAATAAGAAAACAAACAACCAAATTAAAAAATGGGCAAAAAATCTGGATAGCTCAATGAACTAAATATACAGATGGCAAACATATGAAAAGATGCTCAACATCATAAATCATTAAAAAATTGCAAATTAAAACAATAACGAGCTACCAGTACACACCTATTAGAATGGCTAAAATCTAAAATACGGACAACACCAAATGCTGGTGAGGCTGTGAAGCAACAGGAACTTTCATTCATTGCTGGCAGGAGGCAAAATGGTACAGCTATATTGAAGGCAGCTGGGCAGTGTCGTACAAAGCTACACATAGTCTTACCATATGATCTAGCAATTGTAGTTCTTCGTATCTACCTAAATGAGGTGAAAACTTACCTCCACATAAAAATGTTTATAGTGGCTTTATTCATAATTGCCAAAACTTGTAAGCAACCGAGATGTTCAGTAGGTGAATGGATAAACAAACTGTGGTATATCCATACCATGAATATTATTCAGGAATAAAAATAAATATCATTATTTCATGCCATGGAATATTATTCAGGAATAAAAAGAAATGAGTTATCACGCCATAAAAACAACCTTAAATGTATAGTTAAGTGAAAGAAGACAATCTGAAAAGGCTAAATGTGATTCCAAAGCTTGTATGATTCTAGCTGTATGACACTCTAGAAAAGGCAAAACTATAGAGACAGAAATAAGACCAGTGGTTGCCAGGGGCTAGAAGGTCGAGGGAGGGAAGAACAGGTGGAGCACAGAGTATCTTTAGTATCAGACAGGGTATCTTGTGTCTGATACTATAATGGTAGATACGTGCCATTAAATATAGTCAAAACCCACAGAATGTACAACACAAAGAGTAAACCCTAATGTAAGTAATGTAAATAATGTAAACCCTAATGGACTGTAGTTAATAATAATGTACCAATATTTGCTCATCAGTTGTAACAAACGGGCTACACTAATACAAAATGTTAATAATAGGAGAAACGGCTGTGGGGAGGGGTGGCGGGGGACAGCTTGGGTTTTCAAGCTCTCATAAAGTAATAGCCATAAAACAAAAACATGATAAATTAGATTGCATCAAAATTAAAAACTTCTGTTCAGCAAGACACTGTTAGGAAAACAAACAGGCAAGCCATGTACTGAGTGAAAACATTCACAAAACATATATATTTGACAAAGTACTTGTGTCCAGAATACATAAAGAAATCTTATAACTCAATAACAAGAAAACAAACAACTCAAAGAAAATGGGCAACAGATCTAAAACAGACCCTTCACAAAGAAGATATACAGATGGCCAGTAAGGACATGAAAAACTATGTAAATTCTATATTAGTCATCAGGGAAATGCAAATTAAAAACCAAAATGATGTACCGCCCTCCTCCCCCAAATGAGGACGTGGAGCAACTGGAACTCTTGTACATTGTTGGAGTGTAATATGGTGCAATCACCTTTGGAAAAAGATCTCGCAGTCTCCAATAAAAAGCATCCATATATCCTATGACTCAGCAATTCCAATCCTAGGCATTTACTCAAGAGAAAACACATGTCCACAAAAAGGTTTGTGTACAACTATTCATAGCAACTTTATATTCATAATAGCACGAAACTGGAAATAGTCATCAATCCATCAATCAGAGAATGGGTAACTGTGATATATTCATAAAATGGAAAACCACTCAGCAACGAAAAGGAATAAACTGCTGATAAATGTAACAACATGGAGGAATGTCAAAAACTTTATACTGAATGAAAGAAGCCCTACTCAAAAGAGTATATGCTGTATGATTCCATTTTTATGAAGTTCTGAAAAAGGCAAATCTCATCTACGGTAGAAAAAAAAAATCAAGACAGGGGCTGCCTCTGGGGGTAAAGGTGGAGATAAGGGAGCATAATAGTAAGACTCTAAACTTTGATAGGTTTTGGGTTACAGAGGTATATGCATTTGCCAGAACCTAGCAAAGGTATACTTACTGTTTGTCCCTATCACTGTATGTAAATTTTACCTCAAAAGAAAAAAGCCATCAACAAATATTGAACTCTAGTTAATGATACATATTCATGCTGAAGGATTTAGAGAAAGTGTATTGACGACATAGACCAAAAAGAAACATGATGGATGGAGAGATGGATGGAGAGACAGATACATGACAAAGCAAGTAGCGTTAAGATGAGGATGACAGAATCCAGATGCTGAGGGTAAGTGAGCTCACTGTAAAATTCTTTCAACTTTGCAGTATAATAAAATGTTGGAAATCAATTATATCACTAGAAAATAAAAAGACAATGTATATTTGGATGCAGTGGACGTGGCTGTTTGGATGAACGAAAGAGAATCCATCTTTATCCTTGTTGCCTTCACTAAATGTTTGTCTCCGTAGCTATTAAGGAAAACGGGGTGTCAGAATGCTGGTTTCGCCACCTAATAGAAGTCTTCAGCTGCTTGTGTCATAACATTGGCTCTGATATAATTCTTCAGATTTGAAAGACTAGAGATGTTGAAAATGTAGAGGCAGTTTCAATACCCAGAAGGCAGGGCTGGGAACTGAGACTTATAAATTTGGCTCTGGCACCCGGTGGGGAGGGGGCAATGACTGAGCTAGGTCAGAGGTGGCCAGTCACAGAGACCCTCGCCAGCTCCAGCAGTTCTCTGTCTGGATGTCGGCCCCACATACTGGCTTAAAACCTCAAGAAACTAGAAGATCTCACCAGTGGGATCAGCCAGAGCAGCTGAAACACGTCCCTGTAAACAATAAATGTTTATCTGGGCAGATAACCTGGCAGATAGCCGCGTCCTGATCTTAGGCAACTTGAAACCCCACAACGGGAGGCTGAGCACAGAGGGGCCCTTTGCCTTTGCCACACGGATAGGAAGGCAGAGATGGAAGGTGGACCTGGCTCCTACTACAAGAGAGGCGGCAGGAAGCCACTCTGCAAGTGCCAGCTTCTCTCCTGGGCGATGGCCAGATTCCCTTAAACACAGAGGGTGGGGACAGAGAAGTCAAGTGAGCCAACACTAAACAGTGCCACCGCACGAAGCTGGCTGTTACACCACAGCCCTGAAGGTATTGAGGGGCTCTGGCGTGTTGGCTGCGGCCACAGGAACCACACTGGCTGAGGGCTTCCCCAGGCCTGGGTGGGAGGCTCATCACTGACTCCGGCCACACACAGGCTCAGTCGCCACCTCGGTCAGTGGCGAACAGCTGCTGAGAGAGGAGGGGCAGACCCAGGGATGCTGTGCTCTGCACAGCAACATCTGACACTTTAGGAGACTCCAGACAAGACTCGTAAGAACCCTATGGCTTAGACCTCACGGAGGTACCAGAAGAAAGGGTTGTACAGGGAAAGAGGCAGCTGGAAGAAAGGAATGGAGGTATGCTGATGGCACAGAGAGGCCCTTCACTGACAACTGTCTCTGCGAACAATTTTACTACCAGTTCTGAAAACCCCACGCCCTAACTGAGGGATTAAATCTTGGCACTGGTTATTCCTCCCATTTATATGCCTCTGCCCACACTGCTCTTGGGACGGCAGAGGACAGGGAAGTGGAACTCACAGTTTGCCTAAAGGGAAAGTTCAGCTCTTGTTCAGCAGATTATGGTTGAGTTCTCTTTCAGGGAAGAGAACGAGATAGTTTAACAAAGGTTCTTTGCTCTGAAAGAGTACCACGTTAAGCCCAGAAGAACAATAAGGGTGTGGATCTGGGATGGAGCCTGATGGAGAAGTGTACGAGTGTGTGTGAGAGAGAGAGTGTGTGTGTGTGTGTGTGTGTGTGTGTGAGATAATGTTTTTTTTTTTTTTTCCAGGGGTTGGGGGAGGATGCCAATCCATTCTTTAGACTTCATTCGCACTTATAGCTGCTTTATAATCATTTCCTGAAAACACAGTAGGAAGAGAGTGGTATTTGCTCACCCCACCCTCCATCTAACACTGCCCCAGCAATCCAACTATGTGCTTTAAACTGAGAAGAGGCCAGTTTTTTGCCTTTGGCAGCACTGAAGGCCAGACATTACCAGCACTCCTGTGAACAGCTCAAGGATCCACCCAAAGAAGACTGCACACACTGAAATCCAAGAGGACTATCATTTCCAGCACAACAACCCAGGAGAGAAAGAGGAGAGCTGAGGAAGCTGGGTGGGACAGTTGGGACACTTCTAAGTTCTGACACCAGAACACCCAAGTGGTTAGCATAGGAATTTTGGTAGAGTGGTGATAGATCAATTCTAGTGTGGGAAAGCCCAAATGCTATAATAAAAAAAGTTATCTGTATACAAGGAGAGAGATGAGAATGAGGGTGGGGTGTAGGCTAGAGGGTAGTAAGGTGGAGGAAGCATATTTAGAGAACTGGGTAGCTGCTGAGCTAGTCCAATTCTGAATACACAGGAGACGTTCCAGCCTCTTTTCAGGAGAGGCTGATGCAGAGTGGTTATGTGCAGGCCAGGACAAACAGGTTCCATTTCTGGTCTAGAAGTTGACTGGAGGGCTCCTCTGCAAGACAGTCGTAATAAAATGTTGATACACAGACACCACAAACCTACTGCTCCTGGCTATCCAAGGCCAAAGGCATCTTCTTCCAGAAGAGCTGTGTGATAGCCTCTAAGCTCTAAGACACCCAATTTTATTTACTGAGTTTTCCTGTTTACTCTGAGAAGATCTGCAGATCTCCCTAGGGAGTCTTTAGAGAGATGCTAAGGAGGGGAGCAGGGAGACCGTTGTGAACAGTACTAAGGACACAACTCTTTTACACCCTAACATTACTTCTTACCTGGCAGGAAAGAGAGAATGGACATGGAAAGGGAGTTCCCTAGTTTGTTCAATTAATTAACTATTTAATTAGTTAGTTCTAGTATTCATTCTTTATTTTTTGTTTCTCATGTGCAGGATTCTCTTGGACTCTCGACCCTCATGGAAAATGGAATTGGAAGTATGACAATTATTGGCATCTGAAAGCACTTTCTGTTGTTTTTCCCATGAGAATAGCATCAGAGTGATGAACAAGGTATAAATGCTTTAAAATAATCAATATTTTCATTTAGAAAGGAAATTTCTTTGAAAACAGTTGACCCATTTTTGGTACCACAGTCTCTGTTTATATGAAAATAAGAAGAGGCAGAAGGAGTTCCATTTCTGCCAGAGACAGTCTGTCTTTTGCTAATTTTTTGAAAGCAATAGGTTCTCTCTCTCTCTATGTATGTATGTATGTATGTATTTATTTATGGCTGCCTTGGGTCTTCGTTGTTGCGTGGGCTTTCTCTAGTTGCAGCAAGCGGGGGCTACTCTTCCTTGTGGTGCACGGGCTTCTCATTGCAGTGGCTTCTCTTGTTGTGGAACACGGGCTCTAGGCGCACGGGCTTCAGCAGTTGTGGCACGCAGGCTCAGTAGTTGTGGTGCGTGGCCTTTAGGGCACGCAGGCTTCAGTAGTTGTGGTGTGCGGGCTCTAGAGCGCAGGTTCAGTAGCTGTGGCGCACGGGCTTAGTTGCTCTGCGGCATGTGGGATCTTCCCAGACCAGGGCTCGAACCCGTGTCCCCTGCATTGGCAGGCGGATTCTTAACCACTGCACCAGCAGGGAAGTCCAGCAATAGGTTCTTTTTAAGTTCTGGAGCAAACTAGACACTTCCAAAAGGAAAACAGAGAAGGAGATAGGATCTGATGCTGCATGACTTGAGGCTGTCTCATATCCCAGAGAGAGAGAGAGACAGAGACAGAGACAGAGAGAGCGTGTGCCTGGCGGGACCTACCCCCTCCTGGAGGCAGGCCTCTCTAGGCATGCTTTCCATATGTGCAGTCATCCTGAGCCCAAAGATGATTCAGGTACTACAAGGCCTCTGCAGGTGTCACCATTGCCCAATGTTTTAGAAAGGAAAGAAAATCTGGGAAAAGAATCTAAAAACTAGTGGATATATGTATATGTGTAACTGATTCACTTTGCTGTACAGCAGAAGCTAACACAACGTTGTAAATCAACTATACTCCAATAAAAGTTAATTAAAAAAAAAGAAGAAAATCTGAGGATGATTCTCTAGGGCTGTGCTGTCTAATACAACAGCCATTAACCACATGTGGCTATTTAAACTTAAATTTAAATTACCTAAAATTAAATATAATTAAAAATTTAGTTCCAATAAATAGAAAGACATCCAGGTTCATGGGCTGGAAAACTTAATATTGTTAAGATGACAGTACTACTCAAAGTGATCTTCAGATGCAGTGCAATCCCCATCAAAATCCCAATGGCATTTTTTGCAGGAACAGAAAAACAGATCCTAAAATTCGTATGGACTCTCAAAATAGCCAAAACAATTTTGAAGAAGAACAAAAATTGGAAGACTCACATTTCCCAGTTTCAAAACTTACTACAAAGCTACAGTAATCAAAACAGTGTGGTACTGGCATAAGGCCATAGAGACTAGTAGAACAGAACACAGAGCCCAGAAATAAACCTTCCTATATACCGTAAATCAATTTTTGACAAAGGTGCGAAGACCACTCAGTGGGGAGAGTCTTCAACAAATGGTGTTGGTAAGGTTGGATATACCCATGCAAGAGAATGAAGATGGAGCCTTATCTTACACCATATTAAAAAATTAACTCAGGGCTTCCCTGGTGGCGCAGTGGTTGAGAGTCCACCTGCTGATGCAGAGGACACGGGTTCGTGCCCTGGGCCGGGAAGATCCCACATGCCGCGGAGCGGCTGGGCCCGTGAGCCATGGCCGCTGAGCCCACGTGTCCAGAGCCTGTGCTCCGCAATGGGAGAGGCCACAACAGTGAGAGGCCCGCGTACCACAAAAAAAACAAAAAACAAAAAAACAAAAAAAACCCTCAAAATCGATCAAATACCTAAATGTAAGAGCTAAAACTAGAAAACTCTTACAGGAAAACACAGGGGGAAATCTTCATGACACTGGATTTGGCAATGATTTCTTGGATCTGACAGCAAATACATAGGCAAAAAATGTTTTAAATATAAAATGGACTTATCAAAATTGAAAACATTCATATACTAAATGACACCATCAAGAGAGTGAAAAGACAACGTATTGAATGGGAGAAAATATTTGTAAATCATTTATCTGCTAAGGAATTGATATCCAGAATATATAAAGAACCCCCTACAACTCAACAACAACAAAACAAGCTGATTCAAAAATGGGCAAATGACTGGAAAAGACATTTCTCCAAAGAAAATTGTCAAATGGCATAAGCACATTAAAAGATGCTCAACATCATTAGTCCCTAGGAAAATGCAAACCCAAACCACAATGATATACCCCTTCACACCTACTAGGATGGCTATTATCAAGAAAACCAGAAAAAAGAAAAAAAAGAGAATTTTGGTGAGGATGTAGAGAAACTGGAACCACTGTGCACTGCTGGTGGGCCTATAGTGTAGCTGCTGTGAAAAACAGTTTGGCGGTTCCTCAAAAGGTTAAACACAGAATTACCATATAATTCAGCAATTACACTCTTAGGTATACACTCAAGGAATTGAAAGCAAGGACTCAAACAGATACTTGTACACCACTAGTACACAAGGTTCATAGTAGCACTACTCACACTAGCCAAAAGGTGGAGCAACCCAAGTGTCCACCAACAGATGAATGATGAAAAAAGTGTGGTGTATGTGTGTATATATATATATATACGTTAGAATTATTCAGCCATAGAAAGGAACTAAATTCTGACACAGACAACAACATGGATGAGTCTTGAAAACACTATGCTAAGTGAAATAAACCAGACACAAAAGGACAAATATTGTATGATTCAACCTATGTGAGGTACCTCGAATATGCAAATTCATGAGACAGAAGGTAGACTAGAGGTCACAAGGGGCTGGGGGGGTTTTTGAGAATTTCTTATTTAATGGATACAGAGTTCCGGTTTGCAATGATGAAAAAGTTCTAGAAATGGATGAGTGATGACTGTAGATCATTGTGAATGTACTTAAATGTTACTGAATTGTACAATTAAAAAATGGTTAAAACAGTAAGTTTTATGTTATGTATATTTTACCACAATTTCAAAAAATTAAAAAAAATCATTTCCTCAGGGGCACCAGCCACATTACAAGTGTCAATAGCTATATGTGGCTAGTTGGCTACCATACTAGACAGTGTAGAGTAGTACATTTTTATCACTGCAGAAAGTCCTATTGGACAGCACTGCTCTAGAGCTATATTAAGACCACCTGATCCTGTTTTCAGCCGAACCATCCTAAAAGCTGCCTCTAGCTGCCTTATCCCTTATTCCAGGGGACCACTAGCCTGCCTACTTCCTCTCTAACCACTGTAAACCCCCTTAGCAGTGTAAATTTGAAAGTTTACAGTACTATTTCACAAGTGCTATTTCATTTAATATTCAGTACTGATGGGGATGGTGGTGTTATTCCTTTTCCTTAGGCTTAAAAACTAAGGCCCTCAGTTTTGTTAAGTGGAGCTGGGATGCAAACGCTTGATTTTGAATTTTGTGTTCTTTCCACCTCTACAACACACTGCCTCTCAGAGGGTTTTGTCATTTTCACCAGCACTGACATCACCAAAAAGCATTCACTGAGCTGCACATGCTGATGTCCAGGAGGCTGTACAATGGCGGTCATCCTCTCCTTAGAAGTTTCCAACCTCAAATATGTTATATCCCCGAAGGCTTCCTTTTCCAACCTGCCCATTTTAATCAACAGTAGCTCAAATACTTCAGTTATTTAGCCTCAAAATTTTATAAAGATGTTCAATTCTTCCCTCCTTTACCCTACTTGTACTTTAGGAAAACCAAGTCATATTGTAATGCTGCTGCTGGTCTGAGATAGATTCTCATCACCAGAATCTTAGATAACATACTGCCAACCGGCCTCTTGCTTTTACTGTTTCTCCCCTCCTAAACCCTGCCACCAGATTAGTCCTCTGTATCTCCAATTCTGTCATGTTATTCCCTAACATTATATTTTTTACATATTTTTTTTAAATATAAGGAAGAATAAATGGCATGTAGGCAGCAGGGCAAAGACATTTAAGAAAATAAATGAACAATAAGATGTGTCTCCCATGAAACAAGTATAGTCCAGAATATGTTCATTTTGGGGGGGGTGAAAGTAAGAATGAGAACACACTGAGCTATTTTAGGAAGGTAATCTTAGTTCAACATCAGAAATGTATTAATGTGTATTCCCATACTAACAGGTCAAAAAAGACATAACACATGATCATCAACAGATGAAGGAAAAATATTTACTACAATTTAACTCATTTATTTATGATGAAAGATAACCTCAGCAAACCAGGAATAGAAGGGAACATCCTTAACCTGATGAAAGATATTTATCAGAAATCTATGGCAAACAGCAGATTTAATGACACAAGATTAGAAGCACTGCTATTTAAGTCAGAAAAAAGTAAGGATTTCTGTTATTCTGTCATCTATCATTAGAACTAATGCTACTAGGGTTGGTAGATATAGCAATAGAAAAAATAGCACTTACGTTTATACCATTAATAGCCAACTAGAAAATATAATATTCAAAATAGCAATTAAAGCTGTGCAAAGGGGCTTCCCTGGTGGCGCAGTGGTTAAGAATCCGCCTGCCAATGCAGGGGACACGGCTTCAAGCCCTGGTCCAGGAAGATCCCACATGCCGCGGAGCAACTAAGCCCACGCGCCACAACTACTGAGCCTGCGTTCTAGAGCCCACGAGCCACAACTACTGAGCCCACGTGCCACAACTACTGAAGCCCACGTGCCTAGAGCCCGTGCTCCGCAACAAGACAAGCCACCGCAATGAGAAGTCCGTGCACCTCAACGAAGAGCAGCCCCCGCTCGCTGCAACTAGAGAAAGCCTGCGTGCAGCAATGAAAACACAACACAGACAAAAATAAATAAATAAATAGGAAAAAAAGACCCAAAGCAGCCAAAAATAAATAAAAAATAAATAAATTTTAAAAATCTTCAAAACCCCCCCAGATACACAGATATAATGAATTCAGGATAGTGATTACCTTTAGGGAAGGAAAAAGAGAAATGGGATCCAACAGGGATACAGAAGGAGCTCCCACTGTATCTATGATGTATTATTTCTTTTAAAGCTGGGTGGAATGTACCCAGGTGTTTGTTAACTATTCTATTTTTATGTAAGAATCATTTCTTTAAAAAGAAAACCAAACAGCACTCCAAAGCCCTCTCCAGGCCGTGTGGGTCCTGGGGGCACAGGAGGGAGGCTGGGAGATCAGGAGAGGCAGGCAGGAGGCTCCCTCCAGGACAGGAGGAGGAGCAGGAGAGGGGGTGTGCCCCACCCACTCGAGCCTGGGAAGCCTGCTGGGCTCCCAGGTGGGGTCCCCTGCTCTCTGAGACCAGAGGAGGGAGGCATGCCTGGGCCCCTTCTGTTCCTGGCCCCTTCTGTTAAGCCTAAGCCCCACCCCCCACACCTCCCAGGACCTTTTCCAGCCCTGTGGGTCCTAAGCCTAGGCCCTGCCCACCACCCAAACCTCACCCCTGCTTAGGCCCCACCCTCCACAGCCAAGGCCTTTTTCTCCTCTTTTTTACTACTGTGGTTCTGTTTTACCTTCTGGTTGTTGTTTCACCTATATTTTTATTTTTATATTCTTTCTAACATATTTGTTAGTTTCCTAATCTAATTTTATTTTTTACTTTGTTATTGTTCTCTCTTTTTATTGCTGCCCCACACGGCTCGTGGGATCTTGGTTCACAAGCTGGGGGTCAGGCCAAAGCTCCTGCGGTGGGAGCTCTGAGTCCGAACTACTGGACTAACAGAGAACCTCAGACCCCAGGGAATATTCATTGGAATGAGGTCTCCCAGAGGTCCTCACCTCAGCACCAAGACCCAGCTCTACACAACGGCCTACAAACTCCAGTGTTGGAAGCCTCAGGCCAAACAACCAGTAAGACAGGAACACAATCCCACTCATTAAAAAAAAAAAGAGACGGCAAAAAAATATGTCACAGATGAAGGAGCAAGGTAAAAAACTACAAGACCAAATAAATGAAGGGGAAATAGATAATCTCCCTGAAAAAGAATTCAGAGTAATGATTGTAAAGATGATCCAGAATCTTGGAAATAAAATGGAGGCATGGATTGAGAAAATACAATAAATGTTTAACAAAGATCTAGAAGAACTAAAGAACAAACAAACAGAGATAAACAACACAATACCTGAAATGAAATGTACACTAGAAGGAATCAATAACAGAATAACTGAGGCAGAAGAACAAATAAGTGAGCTGGAAGACAAAATGGCGGAAATAACTGCCAAGGGCAGAATAAAGAAAAAGGATGAAAAGAACTGAAGACAATCTCAGAGACCTCTGGGACAACATTAAACACACTAACATTCGAATTGTAGGGGTCCCAAAAGAAGAAGAGAAAAAGAAAGGTCTGAGAAAATACTTGAAGAGATTATAGTGGAAAACTTCCCTAACATGGGAAAGAAAATAGTCACCCAAGTCCAGGAAGCACAGAGAGTCCCATACAGGATAAACCCAAGGAGAAACACACCAAGACACATATTAATCAAACTAACAAATATTAAATTCAAAGAAAAAATATTAAAAGCAGCAAGGGAAAAACAAAAAATAACATACAAAGGAATCCCCATAAGGTTACCAGCTGATTTTTCAGCAGAAACTCTGCAGGCCAGAAGGGAGTGGCAGGATATACTTAAAGCGATGAAAGAGAAAAACCTACAACCAAGATTACTCTACCCAGCAAGGATCTCATTCAGATTCAACAGAGAAATCAAAAGCTTTTCAGACAGACAAAAGCTAAGAGAATTCACCACCACCAAACCAGCTTTACAACAAATGCTAAAGAAACTTCTAGGCAGGAAACACAAGAGAAGAAAAAGGCCCATAAAAACAAACCCAAAACAGTTAAGAAAATGGTAGTAGGAAAATACATATTGATAATAACCTTGAATGTAAATGGATTAAATGCCCCAACCAAAAGACACAGACTGGCTGAATGGATACAAAAACAAGACACATATATACGCTGTCTACAAGAGACCCACTTCAGACTTAGGGACACATACAGACTGAAAGTGAAGGGATGGAAAAAGATATTCCATGCAAATGGAAATCAAAAGAAAGCTGGAGTAGCAATACTCATATCAGATAAAATATACTTTAAAATAAAGACTGTTATAAGAGACAAGGAAGGACACTACATAAAGATCAAGGGATCAATCCAAGAAGAAGATATAACAATTATAAATGTTTATGCACCCAACACAGGAGCACCTCAATATATAAGGCAAATGCTAACAGCCATGAAAGGGGAAATCAACAGTAACACAATAATAGTAGGGGACTTTAACACCCCACTTACACGAATGGACAGATCATCCAAACAGAAAATAAATAAGGAAACACAAGCTTTAAATGACACAGTAGACCAGATAGATTCAATTGATATTTATAGAACATTCCACCCAAAAGTGGCAGAATACACTTTCTTCTGAGGTGCACACCAAACATTCTCCAGGATAGATCACATCTTGGGTCACAAATCAAGCCTCGGAAAGTTTAAGAAAACTGAAATTGTATCAAGCATCTTTTCTGACCATGATGCTATGAGACTGGAAATCAATTACAGTAAAAAAAAAAAAAAAACTGTAAAAAACACAAATACATGGAAGCTAAACAGTGCGCTACTAAATAACCAAGAGATCACTGAAGAAATCCAAGAAGAAATTAAAAAATACACAGAAACAAATGACAACGAAAACACGACAATCCAAAACCTATGGGATGCAGCAAAAGCAGTTCTAAGAGGGAAGTTTATAGCAATTCAATCTCACCTCAAGAAACAAGAAAAATCTCAAATAAACAACCTAACCCTACACCTAAAGCAACTAGAGAAAGAAGAACAAGGAAAACCCAAAGTCAGTAGAAGGAAAGAAATCATAAAGATCAGAGCAGAAATAAATGAAATAGAAACGAAGAAAACAATAGTAAAGATCAATAAAACTAAAAGCTGTTTTTTTGAGAAGATAAAGAAAATTGATAAACCCTTAGCCAGACTCATCAAGAAAAAAAGGGAGGGCTTCCCTGGTGGCGCAGTGGTTGAGAGTCCGCCTGCCGATGCAGGGGACACGGGTTCGTGCCCCGGTCCAGGAGGATCCCACATGCCACGGAGTGGCTAGGCCCGTGAGCCATGGCTGCTGAGCCTGCGCATCCGGAGCCTATGCTCCGCAACAGGAGAGGCCACGACAGTGAGAGGCCCGTGTACCACAGAAAAAGAAAAAAAGGGAGAGGACACAAATCAATAAAATTAGAAATGAAAAAGGAGAAATCACAACTGACACTGCAGAACTACAGAGGATTATAAGAGACTACTACAAACAACTACACGTCAATAAAATGGACAACCATGAAGAAACAAATTCTTGGAAAGGTACAATTTTCCAAGACTGAACCAGGAAGAATTAGAAAATATAAACAGACCTGTCACAAATAATAAAATTGAAACTGTAATTAAAATCTTCCAACAAACAAAAGTCCAGGACCAGGCAGCTTCACAGGCCGATTCTATCAAACATTTAGAGAAGAGCTAACACCCATCCTTCTCAAACTCTTCCCAAAACTTGCAGAGGGAGGACCACTTCCAAATTCATTCTATGAAGCCACCATCACCCTCGATACCAAAACCAGAACAAGATATCACAAAAAGAGAAAATTATAGACCAATATCACTGATGAGCATAGATGCAAAAATACTGAACAAAATACTAGCAAACAGAATCCAACAACATATCAAAAGATCCTATACCATGATCAAGTGGGATTTATCCCAGGGATGCAAGGATTCTTTAGTATATGCAAATCAATCAATGTGATACACCACATTAACAAATTAACGAATAAAAAACATATGATCATCTTAATAGATGCAGAAAAAGCTTTTGACAAAATTCAACACCCATTTATGATAAAAACTCTCCAGAAAATGGGCATAGAGGGAACCTACCTCAACATAATAAAGGCCATATATGACATACCCACAGCAAGCATCATACTAAATGGTGAAAAACTGAAAGCATTTCCACCAAGATCAGGAACAAGACAAGGATGTCCACTCTTATTCAACATAGTTTTGGAAGTCCTAGCCATGGCAATCAGGGAAGAAAAAGAAATAAAAGGAATACAAATTGGAAAAGAAGAAGTAAAACTGTCCCTGTTGGCAGATGACATGATACTATACTTAGAAAATCCTAAAGATGCCACCACAAAACTATTAGAACTAATCAGTGAATTTGGTAAGGTTGCAGGATACAAAATTAAGGCACAGAAATCTCTGGCATTCCTATATACTAACAATGTAAAATCAGAAAGAGAAATTAAGGAAACAATCCCATTTACCATCACAACAAAAAGAATAAAATACCTAGGAATAAACCTACCTAAGGAGGTGAAAGACTCATACTCAGAAAACTATAAAACACTGATGAAAGAAATCAAAGATGACATAAACAGATGGAGAAATATACCATGTTCTTGGATTAGAAGAATCAATATTGTGAAAATGACTATACTACTCAAAACAATCTACAGATTCAATGCAATCTGTAACAAACTACTAATGGCATTCTTCACAGAATCAGAACAAAAAAATTTACAACTCGTATGGAAACCCAAAGACCCTGAACAAGCAAAGCAATCTTGAGAAAGGAAAATGGAGCTGCAAGAATCAGTCGCCCCATCTTCAAACTATACTACAAAGCTACAGTAATCAAGACAGTATGGTACTGGCACAAAAACAGAAATATAGATCAATTGTACAGGACAGAAAGCCCAGAGATAAACCCACGCACATATGGTCACCTAATTTACAACAAAGGAGGCAAGAACATAAAATGGTGAAAAGACAGCCTCTTCAATAAGTGGTGCTGGGAAAACTGGACAGCTACATGTAAAAGAATGAAATTAGAAAACTACCTAACACCATACACAAAAATAAACTCCAAATGGATTAAAGACCTAAGTATAAGGCCAGACACTATAAAACTCTTAGAGGAAAACATGGGAAAAACACTCTTTGACATAAACCACAGCAAGATCTTTTTTGACCCATCTCCTAGAGTAATGAAAATAAAAACAAAAATAAACAAATGGCACCTAATTAAACTTAAAAGCTTTTGCACAGCAAAAGAAACCATAAACAAGACAAAAAGACAACCCTCAGAATGGGAGAAAATATTTGCAAATGAAACAACGGACAAAGGATTAATCTCCAAAATACACATACAGCTCATGGAGCTCAATATCAAAAAAACAAACAATTCAATTAAAAAATGGGCAGAAGACCTAAACAGACATTTCACCAAAGAAGACATAAAGATGGCCAAGAGGCAAATGAAAAGATGCTCAACATCACTAATTTTTAGAGAAATGCAAATCCAAACTACAACGAGGTATCACCTCACACCAGTCAGAATGGCCATTATCAAAAAATTTAGAAACAATAAATGCTGGAAAGGGTGTGGAGAAAAGGGAACCCTCTTGCACTGTTGGTGGGAATGTAAATTGATACAGCCACTATGGAGAACAGTTTGGAGGTTCCTTAAAAAACTAAAAATAGAACTACCATATGACCCAGCAATCCCACTACTGGGTTTATACCCTGAGAAAACCATAATTCAAAAAGAGACAGGTACCACAATGTTCACTGCAGCACTATTTACAATAGCCAGGACATGGAAGCAACCTAAGCGTCCATCATCAGATGAATGGATGAAGAAAATGTGGCACATATATACAATGCAATATTACTCAGCCATAAAAAGAAACGAAATTGAGTTATTTGTAGTGAGGTGGATGGACCTAGAGTCTGTCATACAGAGTGAAGTAAGTCAGAGACAGAAAAACAAATACCGTATGCTAATGCATATATATGGAATCTAAAAAAAAAAAAGTGGTACTGATGAACCTAGTGGCAGGGCAGGAATAAAGGGGTAGACATAGAGAATGGACCTGAGGACATGGATGGGGAAGGGGAAGCTGGGGCGAAGTGAGAGTAACATCAACATATATACACTACCAAATGTAAAAGAGTTAGCTAGTGGGAAGCAGCTGCATAGCACAGGGAGATCAGCTTCGTGCTCTGTGATGACCTAGAGGGGTGGGATAGGGAGGGTGGGAGGGAGGCTCAAGAGGGAGGGGATATGGGGATATATGTATGCATATGGCCGACTCACTTTGTTGTACAACAGAAACTAACACAGTATTGTGAAGCAATTATACTCCAATAAAGATTTTAAAAAACCCAAAACCAAAAAACGAACAACTGGGTAGAGATTAGGATCAATTATCAAGACAGTTCTAATTTGCACAAGGGTAGAGTTCAACCTCCGTCTATGGCCATCAGTGGCCCTAGGTCTTTCTACTTTAGGGAGGTAAAATTGTAGCTCGAAGTGGTTATGTGACTGACTAAATCAACTCCCACAATTAGTCTCTTATCAGATTGCCCTGCTTTATTTCCTTCATGGTACTTAACACAAGCTGAATTTATTTCACTTATTTACTTTTTTTTTAACTGCCTGTCTCCCTTCAACTAGAACATTAGGTCCATGAGTAAGAGACTGTGTCTGCCTCACTCACCACAGAAATCCTAGAACTGCAAGTACTACCTGGCAAATAGTGCTCAATAAATACCTAATATTAAGTGAATGCCACAAGTCAAGCCTACCAGAGGAAGTTAGGGGAGATGTCTGACCCTGCAGAGAAGCCCAGGCTATATACTGACTGTATGTTCAAGCACCAATCTCTGTGGGGTATCCATGGGAAGAGACATGGAGTGATAAATGGTGGTACCCTTACTAGCCACAACTAGAACTAGAACACTGAAGCTGGGGGAGTGGGAGGGAAAAGAAAATTTTAAAATATATTTGGAAACAATATTTCTATTAACAAGATAAAGAAACTTTGCTCTGGATTCTCTACAGACACCTAATTAATTACCTAGCAAATCTTCTCCTGCAAGTTGCAACAGGAGTTCAGGGATGTGAACTTTCTAAAAACCTAAAGCATGTCACAATCTCTTTTCTCAGCCTCAGGTTTGGGAGAAGAACAGAAGCAGATAGGGAATGCAAAAGTAAGACAACACAACAGACATGCTGCTTTTAACACAGTTTATGAATAATCCTGAGGAGGAGAATGGCATGTCTGTAGTGTGATGAAAGCCACCATCTACTTTTAGGCAATTATAGCACTTCCCCAAGAGGCCGTGTAGAGTAGCAGTGGTTCGGAGGATGGGCTCTGGAGCTTGAATTCTCTTGGGCTTGAATTCTGACTCTGCTATTTACTACCTGTGTAACCTTGGGCAACTTAATAGTTCTGTACCTCAGTTTCCCTAAATATAAAATGGAAGCTAATAATGGTACCTACCACGAAGCGTTGTTTTGAGGATTAAATGTTTTAATACATGTAAAGCTCTTAGAATAATAACTAAGACATAGCAAGTCCTCAATTAACGGTAGGTTTTATTGTAATTATTCAACTGGGAGAGAGAGAGAGAGAGAGAGAGAGAGCGCTTATGTTTAATTCTTTGGAAAAACTGCTAGCCCTGGAGGCCTGGATGACTAAATCATTAGCTAATGAAACAGAGGCAACATGAAACAGTGGGGAAGCACTAGACCAAAAAATCAAACTGCTGTTGGAACAGAGATTGCCAGTTACCTCCCAATACCCAGTCTCCTCCTCCTCCTCTTTTTTTTTTTGGCTGTGCAGTGCTGCATGCGGGATCCTAGTTCCCCGACCAGGGGTTGAACCTGTGCCCCCTGCAGTGGAAGCATGGAGTCCTAACCATTGGACCACCAGGGAATTCCCATACTTCGTATTTTGAATCTTGCTAAACACATTACTAAATTATCTTGATAAGAATCTAGTAATTTTCCACTCTTTGGAGTCCACTATCTCTAATCCTGATTCATTCCTAATAAGATGACCTTTTTTTTTGATTGGAGTATAACTGTTTTACAATGTTGTGTTAGTTTCTGCTGTACAATGAAGTGAATCAGCTGTATGTATACATATATTCCCTCCTTCTGGGACCTCCCTCCCCACCCCCATCCCACCCATCTAGGTCATCACATAGCTCCGAGCTGACCTCCCTGTGCTATACACAGCAGGTTCCCACTAGCTATCTATTTTACACATGGTAGTGTATTTATGTCAAACCTAATCTCCCAATTCACCCCACCCTCCCCTTCCCCACCATGTCCAAACGTCCATTCTCTACATCTGCATCTCTATTCCTGCCCTACAAGTAGGTTCATCCGTACCTTTTTTTCTATATTCCACATATATGCGTTAATATAAGATATTTGTTTTTCTCTTTCTGACTTACTTCACTCTGTATGACAGCCTCTAGGTCAATCCATATCCCTACAAATGACCCAATTTCATTCCTTTTTATGGCTGAGTAATATTCCATTGTATATATGTACCACATCTTCTTTATCCATTTACCTGTCGATGGACATTTTGGTTGTTTCCATGTCCTGGCTATTGTAAATAGTGGTGCAATGAACACTGGGGTACACGTGACCTTCTGAATTATGGTTTTCTCAGGGTATATGCCCAGTAGAGGGACTGCTAGGTCATATGGTAGTTCTACTTTTAGTTTTTTAAGGAACCTCCATACTGTTCTCCATAGTGGCTGTATCAATTTACATTCCCACCAACAGTGCAAGAGGGTTCCCTTTTGTCCACACTCTCTCCAGCATATTGTTTGTAGATTTTTTGATGATGGCCATTCTGACCCTTGTGTGGTGATACCTCATTGTAGTTCTGATTCGCATTTCTCTAATAATGATTGATGTTGAGCATCTTTTCATGTGCCTCTTGGCCATCTGTATGTCTTCTTTGGAGAAATGTCTATTTAGGTCTTCTGCCATGTCTCCCTCTCTACATCCTTCCTGTCATTACCCCCAACCTTAATCATCAAGTCATACTTCTTGACTTTACCACAAAGCAGAGCTGTCCAACAGAACTTCCAGCAATGATGGAAGTTTCCTATACCTACTCTTGACAATATGGTAGCCATTAGTCACATGTGGGTATTAACCACTTGAAATATGGCTAGTATGGCTGAAGAACTGAATTTTAAACTTTATTTAATTTTAATTAAAATAGACACACATGGCTAGTGGCTACTGTCATTGGACAGTGCAGCCTCTGGAGTGAGCTCTAGGAAAGAGAATTATACATCATTTCCTCATTTCTATTTGATATATCCCATTCCTTCTCAATACCTATGCTAAAATGTTTTCTCTTAGCCTACTCCTGATATAGCCTCTAAATCCTTGGGGGTGTACCCATTTCCCTATTTGGGATTTGGGTCAATTATCTTCTTTCCAGAAGAATAGACAGATTTGTTCAAAACACACACACACACACACACACACACACACACACACACACTCCTGAGTGAGACAGACATCCTCAGGGCAAAGCTTTACTGAACACACCAGAATAACTAGATTCATGGAATCCACCAAAAAAAAAGCTCCAAAGATGATTAACTCCCCAAAAAGGCCAGACTCTACTTTGGCTTTTTGGCCCAAAGATATCTGAAGTTCAATTATCCTTCTTGATAAGTCCTTATGTATTCAATATGAATCTAGTATGTTCTTTTCGTTAAATAAAACAGGAGGAGAAACAGGCAAATTCTGCTCCTAGGAGAAGATCAAACTAAAAGAAATGGCCTGAAGCAAGGTTACTGACCATGGAAGGCTTGGTAAAGCAAATAAAACGGTCAAAATAAGCGATCTGTCAACCTGAAGAATTAGTATCTTCATGATGGGGATGGGAGGTTGGTTAAAATAATACCGCAGGTGATTTAACTCTTAGTGAAGGGCTGATGCTTTTCAACAACGCTAACCCAACTCCACAAAGGACAAGTGATCAACAATTTACTGGCCTGCTCCATCTGTGTGGACAGCCCTAGACATTTCTAACTATGATCTGTGTATTTCAGCTGAGCACTGGGCAACTTAGGTTTCTACTATCAGGCTGACAGGCAGGACAGAGAAAAAGCTCTAGAAGAAGAGGGTATCAGACAAATGTTTTTCTAGCTCGAAAGACACACGTTAGAACAAACACCCTGACCCTGATGACCCCTCCAGGCTGCTATTCAGGTGCTCCTGTTTGAGATGTGAGCAACAGTGTAATTTCTTCAAAAACTCCTTGATGTTAATCCAAGAAATGATGTGACAGTACTTGCTGTAGATTTCCCTTAGAGGCAAACCAGTATGACCTTTTTCAAATGCAAATTGGCTTACTCTTTACAGCTGTCAGGTTTCTTGGGGAGGAGTTTAAAAGAAAAGGCAACACTCCCCTCTGACTGGCCTGAGGAGTATGGCTGACCCTGAGCAAGTGAGAAAGAGGGACAAAGGCCACCTGGAGAATGACCCCAGTGAGCAGAAGGTTCCACAGGACTGGCCTGGGCAGAACTCGACGGGAAGTGGAAATCTCTGGCTCTGCAGATTCTTGCTTGAGTTGAACCACCTTAATTTTCGCAGCCCCTTCCTCCTACATCGACTCAGGTATTCACTGATCTTAGTACAGAATCCGAAAGTCCCCTAGACCTCCAAGTCAGTTCTCCCTCGTCTTTATGGCAGGCGTGCCCGTAAACCTTGTCACCCAGCTATGCCCCACTGGCTCTTACTCACTAAGGAAGTATTTATCAAGCCCTTGTGAGATCGGAAGCACCACACTAGACACCTGAGGATGTCTAGAAGAGAGTAGTTTCAAGGAGCTCACAATCTCATGTTCAGTGTGTAATCTTAAAGGCAGATGCAGGCAGAAAGGGGTGAGAGATGACCCAGGAGAACCATGTCCGTACTCAGAAAATGCCTCCGGTCTTTCTAGGGACTGTTATATCACATGGAAACATAATTATTTCACAGGAGGTGCGGGGGGGAAAAACCCTGGAATTTCAGAAATGAGAGAAAAAATGTGGGGTAAAGGCAGGTAGTAGTTGGGATTAGTAAAAATGACAGAGTGGAAGCTTTAGACTCAAATAGAAAGGCCAGGAAAAGGCGGCCTGGAAATTCAAACATGCCTAGATTAAGGAGCCTGTCCCCATCTACAGGAAGTTTATCTCTAACATCTAAATAGTCATGTTTTAAAATCAACAAGTTTTCTGGTTTTCAGCTGCCACTGACTGGAACCCCCAGTGGCTCTGGCCCACAGTGTAGACAGACTGTGCCCAGCCGGACTAGATGAAGACATGCAGCCGGAAGTCAGCCAGCCAGCCTGACACCTCCCAGCTTTGGGAGGAGTTTGAGCAAAATGCTACCCAGCTACATGAGTAGCAGACAAGGTTTAACCCTAGCAGTACAGAGCTACACTGAGGACCTGGCATCTCAATCAGTAGATTCAGACAGTAAGTGGTCTAGGACCCAAGGGGACTCCAGGAATGAGAACAGAAACCTAGCAGCAAGTTCAGCAGGACCTTTGGTCCCTCCCTGTCCACTGCAGTTGCATATTCACATTCACAGTCACATATTTTAAAATTTTGATATAATTATCTCCTAGAAATTACTGTATGTAGCCTCTTGGGATCTAAAGCAATTAAGTGAAGATAAATTTCTTTCATGGAGCAAGCTGTCAAAGGATGAAGCAATTTCATTCCCCATTTGAAGTGGAAGCTTTGGGTCATGCATGGTTTATTTGAAACAATGCCATCACCTAAAGCTGCTGATCTTATCTCTAACTCCGTTCTCCATTTCAAACTGCTGGAGATATGTAGCGTGGCACTGCCTGAAGTTATGACATCTGGCTCAAGGCCAGCAACAGAACAAGCCAGCTCCTCTTCTAGACTGCAAGCTTAACAGGACAAAAATAATATTAAAGCAAGATAACTTTATAGGTGAAGTCTGTTAAACCCTAAAAAGGGGAGATCTTCCCAGGGCATCGGGTGTGACTACAGAAGCACCCTAACAGTGGGGAAGTGGTTGAAGAGCAGGCAGGAACGCCCCCCAAAGGGGGTAGAGTGAAATACATGCCAAGGAATCAGATTTTTCTCTTCTGGGAGACACCGAACCAAACAAGTAGTGGGTCCTGTTTCATGAAACAGCCTGATAGATGGAAAGCATACCAGGCCGAGAATCAAATTCTGCCCAGGGTTCTAATTCCAGCACTACAAGACCACATGTGAGATTAAGGGGAAAGTTCTCATTAACTCTTTTTCTTCTGAACTGCAGCTGGCCCTTTATTTTTAAAACATTCTTCATAACCACGTATTATTTATTTTATAATATACAGCCAATGTGCTACCTAGGTAATAGTATTCAAACTTTATTTTTAAGCCATTGAAACTTTCTTCAGGTAGAATCATTGCAGGTCAGACCATGTCCAAGCACTGCTTTTAACAGGAACCTTGAAGAACTAGAACTTGTTCGTGCACTGGAATCACCAGAAGAGCTTGCTAGAATGGATTGCTGGGCTCCACCCTCGAAGTTTCTGATTCACAGGTCTGGAGTAAGGCCTAAAACATTATATACCTAACATGCTCCCAGGTGAATCTCATGCTACTGGTCCAGTACCACAATTTGAGAGCCAGTGGTATAGAGGAATCTGGTCAGGAGGATGACTTGGACTTGGAGTGTCTAGTACAGTAGCCATTGGCCACATGTGGATAGTTCAGTTTAATTAAGATTAAATTAAAATTTCTGTTTCTCACCCACATTTCAAGTACTCAATAGTCACATGTGGCTAGTGGCTACCATACAGGATGGTAAGGAAATAGATTTTTCTGCACCATCATCAAAAGAAGTTCTATTTGATAGCGCTGGTCAAGAATCTATTTGATTGCACTGGTGAACTGTTTACCCTAGAGAAAAGAAAATTTAAGGAGAATTTCAAGTATATTAAGATGTGTCAGATATAGAAAAAGAGGCTTTGTGACTCTCAGAGAGCCTCTCTAAAACAAGTAAGTGGGAATTACAGAAAGGCAGATCGTGTTCAGTTTGAGAAACAGCTTTTCAATAGTGACTGTCTCATGACACAGTAAACTCTGTGAAGTAGCTGAAGCAGAAGCTTTGAGGACACTGGGACACTATTTCTTAATTAGGTAAAGACTGACTGTGATGTCTATTCTAAAGGGCCTCCCAATTCCACGGTTCTTTTGTAACCTGATCTAATTTTATAATTATTATGGCAAACCATCCCTTCTTGCATCTGGGATAGTTTTCTAAAGCATGCAAGTCAGGTAGAAGGAACTTTCTTTATTAGGATATTTTGGTGATAAAATTTCCCAGTTTGTATTGTTTAAAAATGTTTTTATGGGAATTCCATGGCAGTCCAGTGGTTAGGACTCCATGCTCCCAATGCAGGGGGCATGGGTTTGGTCCCTAGTCGGGGAACTAAGATCCTGCATGCCACACAGCGCGGCCAAAAGAAAAAAAAAAAAAAAAAAGTTTTTACAACACCGAAGTACAAGTAGCAAAAGAAAAAATAAACTGAATTTCATCAAAATTAAATATTTCAAGAAAGTGAAAAGACAATCAACTCACAGAATGGGAGAAAATATTTGCAAATCATGTATCTGATAATGGACTTTTATCCAGAATATATAAAGAACTCCTACAACTCAATAAAAGACAAATAATCCGATTTTTAAAATAGGCAAACTATTTGGATACGCATTTCTCCACTTTTAGAAAATCTTTACAAAGTACTTTCACAGACCTGATCTTTTATCGTCACAATAGCTCTTTGAGTTGGATAGGGCAGTTGTACGTTTCCTAGTCTTAGTGAAAAAGAGACAGACACCCAGAGAGGCTATATAAATTGTCCAAGGCAATACAACCAACCTATGGCAGAGTTAGGATCAGAGCCCACATCGGATGCTTGCTTTCTTTTCTTTTTTTTTTTTTTTGCTGCATGGCTTGTGGGATCTTAGTTCCCCAACCAGGGATTGAACCCAGGCCACGGCAGTGAAAGTGCTGAGTCCTAACCACTGGACCACCAGGGAACTCCCCTGACACCTTCTTTTATTCCATCCTGCCTTCTTTTGCCTCAAAGGGAAAAAGTTTATGCTCAGGCATCCCAAGGCCAATCAAATGAGAAAGCAGAAATTATATTTTTTAAATGCACACAATAAATAAGCACATGAAAAGATGCTCAACATCATTAGTCATTAGGGAAAAGCAAGTCAAAACCACAATGAGATATCACTTCACACCCATTAGGATGGCTAATTTCAAATATATAGAAAATAACAAGTGTTGAAGATGTGGAAAAATAAGAACCCTTGTGCATACCTGGTGGGAATGTAAAATGGTATAGTCATTGTGGAAAGTGGTATGGCAATTCCTCAAAAAATTAAACAGAATTACCATATGACCCAGTGATTCCACTTCTGGGTATATACCCAAAAGAACTGAAAGCATGGACTTGAATAGATATTTGGATCTCCCAGCACTTATTCACAACAGCCAAAAGGTCGAAGTGACTCAAGCGTCCATCCAAGGATGAACGGATAAACAACATGTAGTGTATATATACAATGGAATATTATTTAGCCTTACAAAAGAAGGAAATTTTGACATGTACTACAACGAGATGAACCCTGAAGATGTTATGCTAAGTAAAATAAACCAGTCACAAAAAGACAAATATTGTCTGATTCCACTTATATGAGGTTCGAAAAAGAGTCAAATTCAGAGACAGAAAGTAAAATGGTGGTTGCCAGAGGCTGGGGGGAGGGAGGAAATGGGGAGTTAGTGTTTAACATACAGAGTTTCAGTTGGGGAAGATGAAAAAGTCCTGGAGATGGAGGATGGTGATGGTTGCAAAAACAACTGTGAATGTATTTAATGCCACAGAACTGTAAACTTTAAAAACAGAAACAGTAAGTTTTATATTATGTATATTTTAACAATTACTTTTTTTTTTTGGCTGCGTTGGGCCTTCGTTACTGGGGTCTTCGTTGCTGCGCGAGGGCTTTCTCTAGTTGCGGTGCGCGGGCTTCTCATTGCGGTAGCTTCTCGTTTCGGAGCTCGGCTTCTAGGTGCGCGGGCTTCAGTAGTTGCAGCACACGGGCTCAGTAGCTGTGGCTCGTGGGCTCTAGAATGCAGGCTCAGTAGTTGTGCCACACGGGCTTAGTTGCTAAGCGGCATGTGGGATCTTCCCGGACCAGGGCTCGAACCCGTGTTCCCTGCACTGGCAGGCGGATTCTCAACCACTGTGCTACCAGGGAAGTCCTAACAATTACTTTAAAAAAAAAAAGTTTTAAACCACGTCTATCAGAGCTGGTGAATTAATGTCTTCAACTTTACCTTTAAATGTAGTTGTGTCACACATAATACATTCTGACCTCCAAGTCTGAGGCAATGTAAACTGATTTTCCTATTTTATCAGTTGTGTTAGTTTTTTTTTGTTTGTTTGTTTTTTAATTAATTTTTTTCTTGGCCGTGCCACATGGCATGTGGGATCTTAGTTCCCCGACCAGGGATCGGACCCATGCCCCCTGCATTGGAAGCGTGGAGGCTTAACCACTGGACCACCAGGGAAGTCCCAAACAATTACTTTTTTTTAAAAAAATGGAATGAGCCTGTTTTAAAGAGTAAGGCCCTAATTAGAAGAAAACTACCCTTCCTAGCTCCTCATCCTCTTGAAAGGTCTGGTATAGGGATTTTCCAGCTGCTGGTATTGACAATGTAAGGAAGAACAAATTAAAGCTATCAGTGAACCAAAGGCTGCCCTGTGACCCTGGCACCTTCAGAGCAAAAAGCAACCTAGGCAGGCTTGTAGTTACTCCTTGACTGCATGGTCTGATTCTCAAGGCCAAAAACTATCCTCAGCTCTGTCTGTGTGGGATTCTGAGTTAAAAGAAGGAAAAACAAAGTATTCCTTCAGTTCCTTCAGTTGTCTGTTTATGGGTTGGGCCCCCAGGAAACAGCTTACTCTTAGTTCTAGAAGGCTAAAACTTGCCTTATACCAAAATGTAAGCCGGGGCAGAGCACCAATTCCAACATTGAAATTCTACGGCCACAGGACTTTAATGTTCCCACAGGGAGGATCCTGCTTATGTTTTGTAATCCTGAAAGGCAGAACTGCCTGTTCTTTAATGTTCAGTTTAGCCTGAGGGCTAGAAAGAATATAGGTTGGATTCTGGGAAAAATGTCTTCTGGGGCCAAATGCATCCATGCCCTTGAGCATCAAGGTCCCAATATCAATGCATTGGACAGATGTCTTCCACCGAGTTCATCAAGATCCCCCAAAGAACACAGCTGTGTCCCCACCTAGTCAGGGGTAGCTAACCTCTCAGAGGGTTATGTTTCCTTGATTCTCAGATGCTATGGAAGTAATGAGACCCAACTCTGATGGCCATCTTGAGATGTTTTTTTATATTGCACTTGCTGTTCCAAGAGTTAGACAGAAGGCAAATCACTACAGATCTCTGTCCATATGAAGTGTATGTAACTCTAAAGTAATAAGATGTGTTTTTAAAAATCACAAATGAGTATCAGAGCAATTAGGGTACTTGGTAGTCACACCTTATACCGAGGCTGTGAAATACTCTTTCCCCCAACTCTCAAGCCCAGATCTCACTTGAGTGTGGAGGAGGTGGGTTTTGTTTTTGTTTTTTGGGTTGTTTTTTTTTTAATATCCATAACCCAGCTGTGACACTTCCTTCCACCTCTACCTGTACATCTGTTTCCTACAGAGTGCTGCTGCCTCAAGTGAGATGCGTGAGGCTTCTGTAGATGCTGGGGAACAAGATGGAACAAAAATGCTTCACACCTGGCTCCCAAATTACAGGCACGCTGGACTGGGGCCAACATAAGCTGGCACAGCACCAGCTGAAATGGACATCAATTAAGGAGCCTGTCATCTTTCAAGACTGCGGGGTCTTTTTTCACTCCACGATCGGCACACTGCTCCACAAACCAGCCACGGCACCACTGGTAGAGTTTTCCAGATGGGATCATTTCCCTTAGATTCCATACTTGCAGATTTATTGCAGAACTTGTTTTTAACCCCTCCCTTTGTTTTTAAAGCCTGATCTATTATTCCACATTACAGTTTTATCTTTAATTGAATTTATTTGTTCTTAGGAAAGTGGGAAACTTGTACCTACATGAGCAGGAAAAGTTTCAAGTTTGCCTAAAAGATGCTTTGTTTACAAAAGGGCATTCAAATAACTGAGATTAGTAAAGGGTCAGAAATTCTTCTCTGTACACATCACTCCTACTGGGGTCAGAAGCCAGAGAGCCTTGACCAGACTGCATTATCCTGGAGAAATGGGCAGACCTCTAAGACTAAAGCAGGCCTCCTCCTCCTCCCATCACATGCAGTGTTAGTGATCCATGTCATGCGCAGAGAAAAGAAACTCTGCTAGTGTCTAGCCAGTGGCAATGCTGTTTAAGGAAAAAACCTTTTTTTTCTTCTTTTTCTTTTTGGCTGTGCCACGCGGCATGCAGGATCTTAGTTCCCCGACCAGGGATCGAACCCCCGTGGAAACACGGAGTCCTAATCACTGGATTGCCAGGGAATTCCCAGAAAAACACCTTAAGAATGTCAGCAATTAAAAATTCCACATAGTACCTTTTCTTGACTTTTGTCCAAAGGGGCAGAACATATTTCCTCCCCTGTACCTAAGTGGGCTGCCCTGTGGAAGGAATTCCATGCAACATGAAAGAGTCCCATGATAAATAAATATCTCATCCACATTTAATGTATGTTCCGAGAACTGAATTCCAGTGCCTCAGGGGGCTGTCTGTTGCTGCCAATTTGCTTCTCATGGCAGAGCCCTGAGTGGCAGAGCCCTGCTTAGGCGCTGCCGATGCTTGTTTGGAAAAGAGTCCAGCTGGAGATGAAAGAAGCTCTTCAAAGTGGGTGACTCCTTGGAGGCTATCACTTTAGGGCTTGGGAATGATTACTTATCAAAAACTATTTCAGTCTGGAATATACTCTGGCAAGAAGCTGGCCTGCCCTCTCGGGTATTCCGCTGGTGTTTGTGGAGCTGAAGAGGCCTCAATGGGTTTGGAGTGACAGCAGGAACTGAAGAACCCCGCTAAAGGTAAGAGCCCAGAATCCACATCATAGGTGGGGACAGGAGAGAGAGAAGGAATCAAAGAAAGCTTCAGACATCTGTCTGCTCGACTCAGTCTTGGTGCACCCCTTTCCCCACTCTGGTATTTTAAATAAACAGCTTCAAAAGGGGTGGTCCTCACATCATTCTGCTGACTAAGGTCTCAATTTCCTTACTTTCTTCTACCAAGAGAGCCTGAAACCTCTAGCGCTCAGCATTTAATCAGTCAAACCTTAGTCTCTGAAGTGAAAAGACAAGCCACAGGCTGAGAGAAAATGTGTGCAACACATATATATCTGACAAAGGACTTGCAATGAAAATACATAAAGACCTCTCAAAATTCAGTAAGAAGGGACTTCCCTGGTGGCGCAGTGGTGAAAGAATCCGCCCGCCAATGCAGGGGACAGGGGACATGGGTTCGAGCCCTGGTCCCGGAAGATCCCACGTGCCGCGGAGCAACTAAGCCCGTGCACCACAACTACTGAGCCTGCGCTCTAGAGCCCGCGAGCCACGACTACTGAGCCCGCGTGCCGCAACTACTGAAACCCGTGCACCTAGAGCCCGTGCTCTGCAACAAGAGAATCCACTGCAATGAGAAGCCCACGCACCGCAATGAAGAGTAGCCCCCACTCACCACAACTAGAGAAAGCCCGCGCGCAGCAAAGAAAATGCAAAGCAGCCAAAAATAAATTTAAAAACAAACAAACAAAAAAAACCCCAACTCGGTAAGAAAACAAACATTCCAATTTATAAACAGACAAAAGATCTGAAGACACTTTACCAAGCACATGAAAAGATGCTGAATATCATTAGCCATTAGAGAAATGCAAATTAAAACTGCAATGGGATACCTGTTGGCATGACCTAAAAAAACAAAACTGCAGTACCAGCTGCTGGCAAGGATGTGGAGCAACTGGAATTCTCATATGTTTCTGGTGGGAATACAAAATGGGACAGCCACTCTGGCAAACAGTTTGGCAATTTCTAACAAAGTCAAACCTATGCTTACCAAATGACCCATCCATTCATTCCTAAGTATTTACCCAAGAAAAATGAAAACTCAAGTTCACATAAAAATCTATACAGGAATGTTTGTAGCAGTTCTATCCATAATTACCAAAACCTGCAAACAATCCAAACGTTCATCAGCTGGCAAACGGAAAAGCAAATTGTGGTATATCCATACAATGGAATCCTACTCTGCAACAACAAAAATGAATTACTGATAACAGGCAATAATATGGATGAATCTCAAATGCGTGATGCTACGTGACTGAAGCCAAAGTTAAAAAGCTAATTACTATATGGCTTTTAAATATGACATTCTGGGGCTTCCCTGGTGGCGCAGTGGTAAAGAATCCGCCTGCCAACGCAGGGGACAAGGGTTTGAGCCCTGGTCCAGGAAGATCCCACATGCCGCGGAGCAACTAAGCCCGTGCGCCACAACTACTGAGCCTGCGTGCTGCAACTACTGAAGCCCACGTGCCTAGAGCCTGTGCTCCACAACAAAAGAAGACATCACAATGAGAAGCCCGTGCACCGTAACCAAGAGTAGCCCCTGCTCGCCGCAACTAGAGAAAGCCTGCGCGTAGCAACGAAAACCCAGTGCAGCCAAAAATAAATAAATTAAAATAAATAAATTAAAAAAATAAACAAACAGATTTAAACAAATAAATAAATAAATATGACATTCTGGAAAAGGCAGTCTTAGAGAGTAAAACAGATCAGAGGCTGCCAGGCACTGGGAGTCAGGGAGAAGTTGGTTGCATGAGGGAGTATTTTGGGGGTGATAAAAACGCTCTACATCTTAATTGTAGTGGTGGTTACATGACTGTGTGTTTGTCAAAACTGTATAACAAAGAGTGGATTTTAACGTATCTAAACAAACAAATCTTGGTCTCTGGGGAAGGGGATGAACTTCAGGAATACCACTCCATTCTGTAAGTGGTGTTACCTGGGGGATGCAATATAACTAGAGTGTGACAGCGCTGACACAGAGCCCATTTTCACCCTAAGTTGGAGGCAACATTAAAATAGACCTGTATTTCTGTTGGAATAAAAGGAACTTTATACCCTTTGTCCCCAAAACTTTTCACTGTTATGGAGATAATGCAATCTTCCATATGCAGATAAAAAGATACCAAGTCCCAGCTTGGTTTTCCTCCTCCCCTTTCATTTCCTGTTTCAGTTGGGCAGAGGTCTCTGTTTCTACAAAGGGCAAAGTGTATACAAGTTTAAAAATCATGGGGGAAATCAGAGGTTTAAGCTAACTGGAGGTCTCTTGGCCTAAATGGGTTAATGAGCACAGAACCTCATAAAAATAAATCCCCAAATATATTTTCTAAAATAGTAAACAAACACCTGCCAAGGTCTAATTACAAGTATTCTCAAGAAATCTTTGTCTTGTTGTCAGTGAGTGAAGTTAAAAAACTTAAAGTACACCTGTAATAATAAAGTTTCTTTTTATATCATTATGATCTAATAATGAAATTATGGGCATCTCCAAAGGTGCAATATTTTGAAAGAAAGATTATACGTCTTAAGGGTAAGCTGGGATGAAGTGAGAGAGTGGCATGGACTTATATATACTATCAAATGTAAAATAGATAGCTAGTGGGAAGCAGCTGAATAGCACAGGGAGATCGGTGCTTTGTGACCACCTAGAGGGGTGGGATAGGGAGGGTGGGAGGGAGAAGCAAGAGGGAGGGGATATGGGGATATATGTATACGAATAGCTGATTCACTTTGTTATAAAGCAGAAACTAACACACCATTGTAAAGCAATTATACTCCAATAAAGATGTTAAAAAAATATATTATACCTCTTATTATAATGTGGTCATAGGACCACAGGGAGTGAGAAGGTCGAGTGGATAAAGGTGTGTGTTACAGCAGTACCTGGAGAGCTGTGAAAGCAGTTAGGCTGAAGAAGAGAACATATTCCCACTTTCATTTTAGTGGCTTACCTTCACACCTCTGCTTCACAGCTTAATCCTTAGTACTTCTTGGGTGCTTCAGGCGAGAGGAAGGAAATGGTACTTGGAAACAATAACTAAGCTAGACTCTCTTAGCTCCCACCTTCGAAGAGCACAGGCATGTAAGCATACGCACACATACAAATGCAGAGAAAGGCCTTTTCCATTTAAATGGAGGAAGCTGCCATGTCTACCTCTATAAGCAAAAATATTAATCATCCACCGTCTGGTTTTAATCCACACGCTCCTGATCCTGCATCTGAATGTATTGTTATCAGGGGAAGGAGCATTTCTGCTCAATCTTATTCACCAGCCAAAAACCTGAAAATGTGAAAACCACATTGGTGAAGTGCCTTCTTGGGGACCCAAAAAACTCTGAGCTGCTGCTTTTTTATTGTTTTCTTTCTTTTTAAAAACTGATGAACAAATGTGAATTTCAGAGGGTCTGGAGGGGAAAAAAAGAAACAGCTCAAGTTACAGGTCCCTCCTGATCTTGGAGTGACACTATCCTCAGGGAAATTAGCGCTTTCTCTTCTGTATTTCCCAAAGGGGATCCAGCCACACAACCTGATTGACATCAGCCTGTCAGAGGCTCCCAGGTGCATCCCTTACGAGTATTTACAAATGAAATGGCAAGCCCAAACAGCAAGCCTTTGCCTCCGGTCTCCATTCTTCTGGTTTGTGCTTTGCTAGCAGTTAAGAGCAGGGACTAAAAAGGTGTCTGTATGAGTCTAAGCATGCTGATCCCACTGTCTGTGCTGGAAACCCTTCCCTCTCCTCAGGGTCACCCTAAAAAGGGTCTCCAAGCCAATACGTGGGCTTGAGTACCTTCAAAGCCATTAGTCACCACCCTTGCAGTCTCACTCCAAACTGCGAATGGGGCCACCCGTGACACAAAAACTCTGGCAAGATTAGGGACTAGCGAGAGCAGAAGAAACCACAATAGCCTGAGACTCCCAGGAGAACAATGACTAGTGCTGGTAGGGAACAGACTGACAGAGCAGACAGACTCTAACCAGGCCTCGCTCTGTTTTCGATGCAACACAAATGTTTTCCATTAGAAGTTCCCTGCCCCACAAACACTCATACATGCGGCTATGAAATCCACATACTTAACTTCTGCTTTTCTGGCACTCTGACCCAACTACCTCTCCTGGTCCTCTGGAACACAGCAAAGTTGAGAGTGAAGAGATTCCAATACCCCCAGCACAAAGGTAAGGGGGGGAAGAAAATCAGAATAAGGAGCACGCTCACTAAGTACCATCTAACATGAGTGTGGCTGATGTAGGCTAAAGGGAAGAAGGGAGAAAACAAGGGCTTTACTTTTGCCAAGAGAGAAACAAGTCTCATACAGCTCTGGCTCTTATTGGTTGGCTCCTATGCTTTCAAGCTTAAAGTTTGGCTTTACTGTCTAGTAAAGGCTGCAGCTGATCATCAGCAGGAGGTGTCAGTCACCATTAAAAGCAAAGCAGGCAAAAACCTCTGAAAACTCATCACAAAGTCTGCAAAATTCTAGTACTAAGAAATCAAGGAATGCTGGCTGATCAGTAATCCATATTTCAAATACTCAGAACCAGCTGAGTATGGCAACTGTGAGAAGAAGCTGAACTAGAAATCCTTAAGCCATCAGTAAGCATCCTCCCACCATCTGCAGAATCAGGCCCAGGCTTACTTCTAGTCACAGTCACAGAGGGACATGTGAATGTCTGGCTAATTAATCTCTTCCCTAAAAAACAAAACAAACAAGCCAAAAACCAAAAACAACAACAACATCAAAAAAACAGGAAGAAAACCCCACAAATAAGAATTTGAGAGAATAAAATAAAAAGAACACTGAAAAGGAGGGAAAAAGTAAAATTTTTAAATGGCATGTAAGAAAGAAAAGGAAATCCCCTATTCAGGCAGCTCTGGAGTTCCCTAATTGCACAAGAGCAAAGGACAACCCCCCCCCCAGTGTGGATGCCTTGTTAAGCAATTGCTCAACCTACACTCATTGTGCAATTCCAACCTTCCAAAGCTTTTTGCTGCACATATGAAAACCACGTTTTCCACTGCACTCTAGAATTAAGAACAGTTTCTCATTTTTCTCTTCTTCACTTTAGAGGGGGCTGTGTGTCCCTGAGCAAAAAAAAAAAAAAAACCGCCCAAATAAAAAAAAAACCAACTATTGCTAGATAAGCATTCACTACAAATGAGGTTTTACATTATTTCATCTGGTTATTTCTGAGTTTACTGGTAGTTAAGAAACATTTGGATTTTTTTCTTAGGCAGCTAAAGATTCCTTTTTCCTGTCACTGACAATAATGATATCACAAAAAAATCGTCCACACAAACATCAAACCTTCAAAAGCCTTTGTTCTGAATGACTGCAATTCTGGAATATTTGGAGCAGTTAAAAGTGGCGGTTCCTATTATACAGCCAAAATTCCAATAGAGGCCTGGGTAGATCACAGTGCATCTTGCTAATCACAAACCTTTCTTTTCAGGTCATGTTAAACAGTTAACAAGAACAATAACAGGTGTGCACCAAGATGAAGAAAGCATAACAAGAAAACCCAGAGGTCACAGAGGAAAAGACAGACAGATCTGACTCTATAAAAACTTTAAGTCATACATTGTAAAAAATGTAAACAAGATTATAAAACAAGCTACAAACCAGGAGAAAATACTGCAACATATAAAACTACCTATAGTGTATTAAGAACTCCTACATATCAAAAAGTATAATAAAAAAGCACAAAAATGGACAAGGCCGTAAATATATATATGTGCAAGTCAGAAAGGAAGAAATATAAACATGCAATACATATACAGAAAGATTCTTTATTCCACTAGCAAGCACATACAAGTTAAAGTGAGATACTTTTTTAAACCTAGAAGATTAGCAGAAATTGAAAATATAATAATAAACAGTACTGCTGAGAATATGAAGAAACAACTTGTATACTGTGAATGGGGGTGTAAACTGGTATGATCATTTTGAAGGGCAATTTGGCAGTATTTGTCAAAGCAGTAAACATGTATATTTTTGACAAAGCAATTCCACTTGTAGGAATCTATTCCACAGAAACAGTCCTGTAAGCATACAGAGATTTAAGCACAAGGAAGTTCATTTCAGCACTGTTTGTAATAACAAAAATTGGACATAAGTATCATCTGAAAGACAGATGGATAAATTATACCTATACAATGAAACATGATGCAACTTGAAGAACAGTGTGGATTTATATGTTATGATTTAGAAACAGTTCCAAGGTATATTAAGCAAAAAAAAAAAAGAAAGAAAAGGCAATGTATACGTGGCATGTATTTGAAATTTATTAGAAAAATTAATACTTGGTTACCAAACTGTTAACAGCAATCATCTTTGGAAGGGAGGAGGGACTTGTATTCTTATTTTCTATAGTTCTATATTATTTTAATATTATTGCAGAGAGCATGAATTACTTTTGTAATTAAAAAGTAGACAGTCCACCTTCTTTTTCTGACTACGATGGTACGGCAACTGTTTTTATATAAGGCAACTGTTTTTAGGCAGTGCCCAACAGGCAGTGTCCAACAGGCAGTGCAGGACAGTGATCCCTGAGAGAACAGAAACTCATGAAATGAGCCTGTAATCACTCCGTCCTCTGCTTAGGGATAATTTTGCAACTTTGACACAGAAAGCTGAATCCCAAGGATATTATGGTGATCCCGTTGAGCTAAGGAGACAGAGAACAGAATCTGAGGCAGCTGAAGGGGCTGAATCTGCGAGTAAGGAAATGAACAGAAAGAAGTTGTGCAAAGAAAGGGCATGAAGTACATGTAAGAATCCTCAGTTCACAAGTAGCTGAAGGCTAGACTGTACATATGCAGGCCAAGATGACCAGAACTTACCAGGTGGCAGCTGCTACAGAGTTAAGAGTGGAAAAGAGAGCTATCAGAGGTCCAGCAATGCTAGGGGAAGAACACTGCCTAGGGATGAGGGAGTTGAAGTTCCAACACTGCCAGAGTGAAGAGATTTTAATACCTTGTTAACATCTTTGACAACCATTTGAGACTCCAGAGAGGCCACACCCTAGAGTTAGACCTAATCTGAATCTGCATTAATTGTTCCTAAAACCCAGCCTAAGACAATCTGCAAGGGAGTCGGGGCTTGGAAATTGACTATTACCAAGTTACTGGGGCTTGGGAAACATCCTAGGTTTCTACATAGCTGCACTAATAATGTGTAAAAGCCAAGCCTACGCAAATCCAAGATGATCAAGCACTAATATAACTGCCTGTTAAAATTAAAAAAAAAAAAAAAAAAAGAGGAAGGTAACAAGGTCCAGAATCTCTTTAACAAATTATCCACAAGGTCCAGTGATTTTGAACGAAAATCACTAGACACAAAGAAACAGTAAAATGCAATCCATATTCAATAGAAATCAAATGTGAGATGGCCCAGATGTTGAATTTGGCAGGCAAACACTTTAAAACAGCTATTTTAATAAATATGTCCAAAATATTAATGGGATAGGTGTTCAAAGAATTAAAGGAAAATATGGTCTTAATGAGTAAACAAATAGGAAATGTCAGTAGAGAAAAGGAAATCAGGGAAATGAACTAAGTAGAAATTCTCGAACTGAAAAGAAATAATTAAATTTAAAGGTTCACTGGATAAATTTAATAGTGTACTGAAAATGGCAGAAGAAAGAATCAGTAAACTTGAAGACAGACCATAGAAAGTAAGTAATCTGATGACTAGAGAGAAAAATCACTGAGGATAAATGGAGCTTTACACATCTGTGAGATTATACAAAAATGTTTAACATACACATAATTCGAATTCTGGGAAGAGAAGAGAGGGTATTTGGGGTAAGAAAAAAATGTCTGAAAGACACTCCAAGTTTGATTAAAAAACAGCAACTTATAGCTCTGAGAGGATCAGTGAACATCAAGTAGGATAAATATAAAAAGAACTACACCTATGCACATCCCAATTAAACTTCTGAAAACAAAAGATAAAAAGAAAATATTCAAAGCAGCTCTCCAAAAAGATGCATTACATAGGGAGGCAAAAGAATGTTGATTTCTCATGAGAAAACAATGGGTATCAGGTAATAGAAGAAGTATATCTTGAAGATGATGAAAGAAAAAGCTTCAATCTAGAACTCTATTCAGTTAAAAAAAAAACAAACCTTCAAAAACAAAGATTAAAAAAAAGAAAAAAGAAATAGAGACATTTTAAGATAAAGAAAGGCTATGGGAATTTGTTACCAGCCAACCTGCTTATGTCCTGTAGGCTCAAGAGAAATGATACCAGATGGAAACTTGGATCTACTAAAAAGAACGAAGAGCACCATTAAATAAGTAGATTAATATAAAAGTCTATGTCTTCTTTTTGTTTGTAATTTACTTCAAGGCAACTAACTGTTCAAGTAGAAATAATAACATGGTATGATAGGATTTATAACATGATAAGTAAAAGAGAAGACAACTGCGCAAAACAAGAGGGAACGGTAAATGGAATTATGCTGTTTTAAGGTTATTACATCTGTAAATTGTGAAGCAGGAAACAGGAAGCATAAGGTGTGAAGTGTAAAAAAGTACAACACTGACCTTAAATATCTTCTGGAAAGCTAAAAATGCAAATTGTTAGCCCTAGAACAACCACTGGGGGGGAAAAAATTAAAAGGGGTATAATTAAGATGACAAAAGCAAAGACTTCTTAAAACAGAAAAGGCACTAACCATAAAGAGAAATTCTGAAAAACTGAACTTCATCAAAATTAAATACTTTTGTTCTTCCAGATTCTGTTAAAAAAAAAAAAAAAAAAAGCCAGCCACACTGAGAGAAAATATTCACAGGACAAAATCTCACAAGGATTTTTGTCCAGAATATATAAAGAAGTTTTACAACTCTATTAGAAAACAATTTTTTAAACGGGCGGGACTTCCCCAGTGGCACAGTGGTTAAGAATCCGCCTTCCAATGCAGGAGATGTGGGTTCGATCCTTGGTCAGGGAACTAGATCCCACATGCATGCCGCAACTAAGAGTTCGCATGCCACAACTAAGGAGCCTGCGAGCTGCAACTAAGGAGCACACGTGCCACAACTAAAGGAGCCAGTGAGCTGCAACTAAGGGGACTGCTGGCCACAACTAAGGCCTGGTTCAACCAAAATAAATAATTAATTAAATTAAAATAAAGTAAAAATTTTTTAATAAAAATAAATTAATTAATTAAAAATGGGCAACAGATTTGGACACTTCCCAAATGAGGATCTATGAATTGCTGATAAACACATGAAAAGATGCTCATCATTAGTTAGGAAAATGCCAATTAAAATTAAAATGAGATACACTAGAATGGCTAAAATCATAAAAACTAGAAATACCAAATATTGGCAAAGATGTGAAGCAACTGGAACTCTCATACATTGCTAGTGGGAGTATAACGGTGCAATCACTTTGGAAAATAGTTTGGTAGTTTCCTTAAAGTCAGACATATAATTATCATATAACTGAAAATTCTATTTCTAGCAATTTACCCCAAAGAAATGAAAAAATTTGTCCACAAAAGACTGTACATTAATGTTTACAGCATCTTTATTCATAACACCTAAAAGATAAAAACAACCCAAATGGCCATGATCAAGTGGATGCATAAACAGACTGAGATATATTCATACAATGGAATACTATTAATTAATAAAAGGTAATGAACTGCTGGAAAAACATAACAACATGGATCAATCTCATAGAAATTATGCTGAGTGGAAGAACAAAACATAAATGTATGATTCCACTTATATGAAATTCTAGAACATATAAAACTAATCTATAATGAGAATAAACAGATGCCTGCTTGCCTGGGGTGGGGAGTGGATGAGGGAGATTAACTGCAAAGAGGCATTTGGGAATATTTGGGGGAGATGGAAATATTTTGTATCTTGATTGGGGTAGTCCTTACACAGGTGCATACATACATCAGTGCATTCAAATGTATGATTTCGTTGTATGTAGGTTACATATCAATAAATTAATAAAAGTGAAGGTATGAACTTTAAATAAAATTATTTTCTTCACATATCTAAAATTATGAAGTAAAAATACGTATTATTTTACAGATATGAAGGACTACATTAGTAAAGAAAACTAAAAAGGGTGGGACAGGAAGTTCTGAGGCAGAAGTTTATGTCAATATCAAGGATTTTTCTCTAAGTATCATACATCTTTCCTTTATCGATTTCAATTTTAATTTTTCATTATGGCCCATATTTATTAAGTCTTGAGCCAAAGATTACTTCTGTGGATGTATGTAGATAGGTAGGCATACTTACATCGCTGACTTTCAGGTTTTTATGCGTGAGTTATCCCCATCAACCAACTCTAAGCGTCACTGTTCATCTGTAAGCAATCCTGCCTGCAAAGCTTGGAATCCAGGGCACTGTCTTGATCTTCTGGTCCTTCGAGGTTGCACTACCACTACTCTTAGATTTTTTTTTTTTTTTTTTTTTTTTGGCTGTGTTGGGTCTTCGTTGCTGTGTGTGGGCTTTCTCTAGTTGCGGTGAGAGGAGGCTACTCTACGTTGTGGTGCATGAGCTTCTCGCTGCGGTGGCTTCTCTTGTTGCAGAGCAGGGGCTCTAGGCGCATGGGCTTCAGTAGTTGCAGCACGTGGGCTCAGTAGTTGTGGCGTACGGGTTAGTTACTCCGTGGCATGTGGGATCTTCCCGGACCAGGGCTCGAACCCGTGTCCCCTGAGTTGGCAGGCAGATTCTCAAGCACTGCACCACCAGGGAAGCCCCTACTCTTAGATTTTTTTTGCCCTTGAATACACTTCCAAAACAGTGTAGCTCATCCAGTGCATATATTCAGTGCCTCTTAGAGCAGTCTCAAGGGTTTGCCAAAAAATAAATCAAGTTGTCTTTTCAAAGACTCATATTCTAGACACTCAGGTATCTTTGGACCCAAGGCATTCAAAGATTTGAAGACCATCCAACCCAGAGAGAAAGCAGCAGGAAAATTCAATCTGAGCACCCATTCCCCTCATATGAACTTTTACTTCTTTGTTCATCCTCAGGAACTATTATGGGAGATCAGATGATCTCCCTAAACCAGATCAATAGTTCCCAAGCTCCTGGTGAGAAATCAAGCTCCCAGTGAAAATAGAAGAACTGTCAAAGTTGAGAAGAGAACGGGAAGTATGTACTGGGCAGTGTGTTTGTTCAACCACTCTACTACTGTACTTATATTCAATTAAGAGTGTGTGCCCTAGGGGCTCCCCTGGTGGCGCAGTGGTTAAGAATCCACCTGCTAATGCAGGGGTCACGGGTTCGATCCCTGGTCTGGGAAGATCCCCCATGCCATGAAGCCTAGAAAAAAGCCCGCATGCAGCAACGAAGACCCAATGCAAGCATAAATAAATAAATAAATTTAAGAAAAAGTGTGTGTGTACTAGACTTGGATTTGATTCCTTAATTCTTAGCTGTGTCAGCCTGGGCAAGTTCTTCCTAACAGTCAAAGTCCCATAGGGCTTTTGTGAAATTTAAATGAAATAATATAAAGCATTAAAACAGTGCCTAGCCACCAGAATCTAACACTACATTGTAAATCAACTATACTTCAATTAACAAACAAACAAAAGACAAACCAAAATAATCCAGTGCCTAGCACGTGATAAGCACTCACTAAAAGTCAGCTGTTTTGCTCTGGGTCCTCTTGGGAAAGGAGAGCCAGACATGTGACTTTTCATACATATTCAGGATAAATGTATTTCTAGCATTCTGAATATAACTTCTGAAGACCTCAGAAAACTATATGGCAACATGAAGGCAAAGTATATGAACTGTCAGGTAATATGCTCTACATTCCAGAGTTAAAGATAGAATTAGGAAGCCTACTTATACCAGAGATGATATTTTTACCTCGACCAAAATCTTTGCCTAATGGCCGCAACAGCCACCAAATTCCTAAAACACAGTAGTTCTCGGAGTGTGAAACCCAGACCATTGGCATCACCTGGGAACCTATTAGAAATCCAATTTTTCAGTCTCTCCTTCTCCTAACTAATCAGAAACTCTTGGGGATGCGGCCGAGAAAGTTTAACAAGCCCTCCAGGTGGTTTTGATGAATGCTAAGTGTGAGAATCAATATCCTAGAATAAAAAGAACACCTAGTCCTTGAACTATCCATAGCATGGGCCTAAAGGTAACTGAGTCAACAGTGCCCATTTGGGGAATTAGATTTATAAATTAGGCAGTAACTGATATAATCTGAAGGGACTGAAGTAAATGGAAGTGGTAATAAGCAATTCTATAAAATTTATATACAATTAGTAAAGAGGTGAGAGACAGCACACAAAAAAGGTGAGGGAGGGCAACAATGAGTAGACAGAGAGAAATATACAATACAAATGATCAGCGTCAAAGGGCCACTGGTGAAATGAGTCATCAAACAAAGTGGCCCATCAAAGTATTTTTGCACCTAAAGTGAGAAGAAGCAAAAAGAAAAGAAAAAAAAAGAGTCTATTTTTTGAGATATAAAACCAGAGGACTTTTCAAAACACTGTATATCTTTTACTAAGTTTATACCAATATCAAAGGCTCCTTTGATTAAACAGGCAAAATAGAGGAAATAAATACAGCTTATAGTTCATTTCTAAATATCTGGCTGGAAACAATTTTTCCTTAGATATCTACAGACTGATAGAGAGGGAAGTGCAAGAAGGAGAAACTAATTCAGAAGTTGAAAACAAAAGATCTTATCCAGCATGGTGTGACAAAGGAACATACATGTCTTATTGCCTAAAAAATAGAGTGCTCTCCCTTCCAAGTTTCCAAAAGTTCTTATCTCATTCAGTATAAAAATAAAACACCTCTTGTACAAGGGTAACCAAAGAAAGTTCAAAAGTTATTCATAAAAAGCTTTTATAAATCATTAAGAAAAAAAATGGATAAGCATTCTAATGGTAAAATAGGCAAAGAACATAAGGTAATTTATAAAATGTGTCACCGATACATATAATTAGTAAGCATAATACTTAAAAAAAAATCAACCTTATTAGTAATCAAAGTATGAAAATCAAAACAATGAGATGCCAGTTTTTTGCCCATCTTTGGCAAAGTTACAAAAAAGTCAAACTATTCATGATTAGTGAGGATGATAGATAACAGATATGGTATTCTGCAGTTTAAACAGCTATAACTTTTTCGGGAGGGCAATTTGGCATTATCTATCAAAAGGCTTAAAAATCTGCATACCCTCTTTGACCTAGTAATTCCACTCAAAAATCTGCCTTACGAACTGATAAAATAGATATGTAAAGATTGCCTGAGATGGCATCATTTATAAAAGTGAAAAGTCAGTAACTTTCTAAAATGCCTAATGATTAAGGACTAAAAATATTATGGTATGCCCATACATGTTAATATAACGCAGCCATTAAAATTCACACTGTGAGTGAACATGGAAATATACTCAGGATATATTTATTGCTAAGTCAACAAGGTGGAATACAAAACAGTATACACAGTTTTATTCTATTTCTGTTAAAAAGCAAAAAACTTCACTTATATCTATCTGTCCATCCTTCTCTCCAGCCAGAATAGAAGATAGAAAAATCAAGGAGTCTTCCATTTTCCTTATTGCTAATATTGATTGTTCTAATATTTCTTTAAATGAACATCTATTTTGTAATACAAAGACTTTTATAGTAAAAAAAAAAACCTTAAAAAGCATACATTTCTGAGTTAAATAACTCTACTTCCAAAATCCCAAACGAAGTGACCAAACTGAATACACAGAGTATATCCCCCACTCCCCATGATGCCTCCTTTGTCTACTGTGTTCACAGCAAGGGCTGCGGAATCTAGAATAGCTCCTGACGCATAGCAGTCAATAGCTATTAAATGGGAAAATGCCATCCATCTGCCGTAAACCATAAAGAATTACTGCCAGATGGATAGAGGATAGCTGGAAACAGGTCATTAAGAGCCAATTCACAGCTTCCCTTCCTAAGAAAGCAACTTAAAAGAAAAAAATTTTCATTTTGCTTGATATTAGTATGTAGATGTGGAATTGATTTTTGTATACTGACTTTATATCCAGCAACTTTGCTAAACTCACTTATTAATCTGAATAATTTATCCTTATTTTCTACATATGAATCACATTATTTGCAATTAAAGATAGCTTTATTTTTTTCCCTTTCCAATCGTCTTTTTAGTACTTTATCTTATCTTACTGTACTGGTTAGAACCTTCAACATAAGCTGAATGAAACTGGTAATCACCCTTATCTCTATTTCTTGACATGCTTGGTGGTAATACAGTTGCTCACTTTGTGATGAGTCTTTTTGCTTTACATATTTCCATACGTATATTTCATAATTAAAAAGGTTAAAAAAGAAAAAGAAAGCAGCAAGAGAAGAAACCATGAAAAGCCTGGCAAAATTCTCCAGTTTGGAAGGGTCAATTAGTTTCCTATTGCTGCTGTAACAAAATACCACAAATTTAATGACTTAAAACAAAACAACTTATTATTCTACAGTCTGAGAGATCAGAAGTCCTAAACTCAAGATGTTGGCAGGGCTGTGCTCTTTCTGGAGGCTCCATGGGAAAATCTGTTTCCTTGCCTTTTCTAGTGTCTAGAGGCCACCTGCACTCCCTGGCTCATGGTCCCTTCCTCCATCTTCAAGGCCAGCAGCATACTATTTCCAAATCGCTCTCTCTCTCTCTGGGACTTCTGGTTCCATCACCACATTTCCCTCTTCTGACCCTGACACTCCTGCCTCCTTGCAAGGACCTTCGTGACTACGTTAAACCACCTGGATAATCTGGGGTCATCTTCCCATCTCAATATCCTTAACTTAAACACATCTGCAAAGGCCCTCTTGCCTTGTAACGTAACTTATTTAACAGATTTTGGGGAATAAGATGTGGACCATCTTTAGGGGAGGGCATTATTCTGCCTATCACAAAATGCGAGGGTATGGGGGCAGATGCAGAACACTGCTTGGAAGACTTCACTGCTACAAATCAGTACCAATCACAACCAGCAGTTCAGAGAGGCCCAAGTAAATGTAAGTGGGAAGTGGCCGGAGGGTGGAAGTTCTTCTTGACATGGCAGGCCACAGCTCCAGGAAGGTCAGAAATTGCTATATCATTTATGTGAAACAGAAACTGGACATGGGATACTCACTCTGGTACAGTAGCTCCATTATATACAGGAAAGAAAATGTAGAAAATAAATTCATATGTTGAGAATGCACACCACCTGGCCTCCTCCCCAGCTGCTTCAGGGTGGTGACTTGGTAATACAAACATATATCAACCAGTTTTAGACTTGAGAAGGGGATTCTAAATGATATTTGTAGGTAAAGAAGGCATCCAGTGAGAATCTACCTAACCTGTTGTGGAGAAAATATCAGCACTGAGTAAACCTTTCTTTGTTCAAAGAAATATAAAAGGCCAGAATCAGATTGCAGAAATACAAGTGGGGGCCTATGAAAAGAGTCTGCAAGATAAAAAAGGGAACAGAGCATGCAAAGAAAGAGAGAAATAGAGAATACTTGGGGGGAAAATGTTAGCTGAAGGAGACAGTATCTGCTTTACTCTTACAACTGGATTTTTAAAATCATAGATTCTGTGAAGTATGCTAAAAAATAAATGATAAAACAAAACAGATAAAGGAGACCTTGGTAAAAGGCAGGCAAAAATATAAACATTACAGGATAAGACAGGGAAATAACGTAAGGCAACGAATAATGCAACAGCAGACTTAAGAACTGAATTAGAAGCAGTAAAGAGTAGAATCAGCACTATAAAAATCTGAACCAATTAAAGACAGGAAAAACTTGAGAAACCTTCCGAGATTAGAGGCAAAGCAAAAAGGGATTAAAATGATGACAGAAAAATATGTACAGGACAAAGAACAGAGGTCTAATATACATTTTAGAGAAAAGAAATTACTGAAGAAAAGAACAAACATTAGTAATCAAAGACATGGGAGATGAAAACTTTTCTGATCTGAAGATAGAACTGCATCTGCTTATTTAAAGAGCTCATTATGTGCCATGAAAAATTAAAGTACAGAGCCCAACATCTAAACAAACCCTCAATTGGAAATTCAAGATTTAGAGTTGTAAGTTACCCGTGCTGTATGAAAAAAAAAAAAGTTTACCTACAAAGGAAGAAAAACCAGACTTTTCTCCAATTTTTCCTAACCATTAATGCAATGGAATAATAGCTATTGTTTTAAAGGGGAAAGAAGTTGACCTAAGCTAAGTGGCCATTCATGTGCAAGGGCAAAATAAGAACACTTTCAAAACACAAGTGTTCAAAAAGTAGTCATGAAGAATGTCCTCGATATACTGTTTAATGAAAAGAACAAAGGAAGAGAACGTATATCGCACTATCATTTTGATCATATATGTATATATGTTTATAAATATGTTTCAATGGGCATAGAAGTGGTCTAAAAAGATAAATATCAAATTGTTAACAATGGTTATCCCTAGAGGGTGACTTTGACTATATATTTTTTTGAATTGTTTGACCCTTTTGCTTGAGTATGTATATTACTACTGTATTTCACAAAAATCACCTTCATTTTTAAAAAGCCTCCATGTTATCTTTGCTGAAAAAAATTCTACAATGTTGCATCTGAATAACAGATGAATCAAAGTAAAGAACATAAGAATGGGAAAGCCATAGAATAAAAAGACAAAAACGGTGAAAACTGAACACTGAAAACACTATAAAATTAATTCTAAATAACGATTATAAATTTAGAAACAAAATGCAACTGTGTGAAAAGAAAATACATATTGTAAACAGTCCTAATTTTCACATCTTAAATATGGGATAGTCAATTATTTGGGTTTTTTTTCCCCTTTCACTCTTGATGCTGATACTTTGAGAATAGAAGATTATGTATGTTTTTCAAAAAATTAGTCACTGGTAGCACTTAAAATTAATATTTTTCAGACCACCAAAAAACAAAGGCAACATTTCCCCCCAAACTATATATGTATGTATGTATATACGTATGTGTGTGTGTGTATAAAAACAAGGGTGTTTAAAAAACATAAAACAAGAACAAAGCATATACTGTATGGCCCCAATTTTATGAAAGGAAAAGAATAAGTACACACATATAAGCATGGGGGCGGGGAAAAGACTGAAAGGACATATATGAAACCTTAACACCAGCTAATTTTAGGTGGTAGTTTGTAGGTGATTTTTATTTTCTTGTGCTTTTCTATATTTTCTATTTAAAATATTTGGGAGTAATTATGTGCACAACAAACATGCCAAAAATATCATTTAACAAACAGACAAGCCACTAGTTTCAAAAGTTGGACAATCTAGGTGCAGTGGTTAAGAATCCTCCTGCCAATGCAGGGGACGTGGGTTCGAGCCCTGGTCTGGGAAGATCCCACATGCCGCGGAGCAATTAAGCCCACGTGCCACAACTACTGAGCCTGAGCTCTAGAACCCGTGAGCTACAACAAGAGAAGCCACTGCAGTGAGAAGCCCGTGCACCGCAACGAAGAGTAGCCCCCACTCGCCGCAACTAGAGAAAGCCCCGCGCACAGCAACGAAGACCCAACGCAGCCAAAAAAAAAAAAAAAAAGTTGGACAATTTAAACCTCATCTTTAACCTCAATTACATATTTTATTAATGTCAAAGCTTCCTGGGATCCTACATCCAGATAGAAAGCAAAGATTACTGTAAGAATGAATGGGATGTGATCGTGAGACTTATAACATCACCATATAATATGACCTATAATTTATTCCCTAATCAAGCCAAAGGGTAGCCCCGGCATTAGCTTCTTGGAAAGCTCTTCACTTAGTTCTTGATCAGATAATATGGGAAGGAAAACAAAGAAGATCACACGGATTAATCTTCCTGGGGATGCTAGAATGAGGATTGCTTACATCTATTTATGACATCAACGTTTTGCTTATCATTAAATGGTAACTTTAGAGCCTAAGGAAAGACACAGCCTATCACTAAATAAATCCTTGTTCAGTACCACCTATAGCTATACAATCACATGCATTTATTTTGAAGATGACAATTAAGCTGTTTTGATACTGACTAACATATAACATGAACTTAACATCTTTCTCCTAAAACAGTTTTCTTTTTATCACTTCTCCTATCTGCCTATAGGGCTACTGGGGTTTCAATGAGGAAATACGTGTAAAGAGCTTAGCACAGTGCGTGGAACATGATTACTGACTGCAAAATCTTAAATTTATTCTTATTATGGTTTGATTACTTTTTCAAGTATAATGCAGCAGAAAGGACATGGAGTTTTATTTATTTATTCCTTTAAAACTTGTTCTTATGGAAAATTTCATATATATACAAAAGTAGAATACTAAACTCCATGTACCCATTATTCAGATTTAATAATGATCAGTATTTGGCCTTTTTTTTCCCATCTACATTCCTGTCTACCTTCCTTCCCACATTATTTTGAAGCAAATCCTAGATGTCAAACCATTCATAAGAACATGATGTTCTGAAGTCATACAGACAAGGATTCTAATCCTGTATTTCCTCACTTAGCTACATAACCTCGGATAAGCTACTTAACCTCTGAATTTAGGTGCCGAGCAGCCACTCAACGAACCTAAGATCACTTTCTCCTAGTTGGCTCTTATTTTCAACATCTGTGATGTTTCTCTCTAAATGTAACCAGCTCCACTCTATTGCTTTTACCCTAATCTGTACTCTTTATCTTACTTTTGGATAATCCCAACAGCAACCTGTTTTCTCACCTCTTACTCATCCCATACCTGGGTTTTCTACCATGGTTTGTTTCTTTCAGGCAGAATATTAATCCTGTAAGATGTTCAGTAAATCAGAAAGATCAAGGGTGAAGCAAGTTTGGGAAAGATAGCAAAGGGTATCCCCCTCGCAATGTACACCACATTAAAACTCCAAGAAGTCTTTCAGTAATGGATTCTGTCTAATATTGTGTTACCCTAACTTACATGATTGTGAAACTCTTTTTTTTCACCTAACTATTAAGAACCTATAAAACTAGAGTTTCGGGGAACATGCTTGGGAAATACAGTGATAGGTTAATGCCAAATCAGTGCTCCTTGAGCAATGCCTTCAGTGGGAAACTACCAACCCCACAAAATTTCAAGAGTTCCTCCTATAGGTTCAAATTAACTTAGGTTGCTTCTCACATCTTTGTATATGCCGTAAGTTGTCTCCCAAACTAGGAGGGTGTTTGCCTTGTATGTCTGGATTTCTCTTGTGTGTGCAGGTGTGTAATACAGGCCACTCAGTGAATGCCTGTTGAGTGAGCACCCAGGCTGGACCAAACATGGTACCTAATCTCCACCAGCAGTGAAACGGCTTGTGTTGCTGCTACAGAGTCTTTGAGATACTTTACGTTTCTTAGTAGTGAACACTAGAAGCTGGAGAAGATGTCTATCTTCTTCAGATATCTAAAAGGTCAAGAGTTCCTAAAAAGTCTCTCTGGACACATCCATACTAATCTTCCAGGTCAACCATGGAGATGTTTCCTATGTTTCCATCATTCTTCACTCCTCTCTTGAGCCTCAGTTGTCTCTTTTATAAAATGAAGGTACGAATACCTACTTGGCAGGCATATTGTGAGGACTTAATGAAATACTGGACAGAATTACCTCGTCCTGGGACTGATACATGCTAGATATTCAAGAGGTGTTATTTTTCTCTGCCATGGAGAATAAAGCAGAGAAAAAGGAAAAGGAAGGCAGGTAACATCTTATATAGGGTGGCCAGGGAAGACCTCTCCAACAAGGTGGCATTGAGAAGGCAGTGAGAGTGCCACACAGGTATCTGGGGACGGGGTGTTCCAGGTTAAGAGGAAAGCAAGTACAAAGACCCTGAGGCACGAGTGTGTGGCTTGTCTGAGGAACAGCAAGGACGCCTATGGGACTAGGGCATACTGGGCACAAGGAAAGCAGCAGGAGCTGGATCAGACCGTGAACAAAGAAGTGACATGATCTTACTGATGTTTTAAAAAGATCATTCCAGTGGCTGTGTTGAAAACAGACTGGAGAGTAGGAGGAGGGAGGAATAAGAGAAACCAGTCAGAAGGCATTCTGTTGAATTGAACTAGGGTGTAGTGGTAAGAAAGAGTTGCATTTGCGTTTATTTTGAGGGTAAGGAAGAGTTGGATTGCTGACGGATTAGTTATGGAGGTATGAGAAGAAGAGAGGAGCCAAGAATAACCCCAAGAATTTTGACATGAGCACCCCCAAAGTCAAAGCTGCCATTTACTGAGATGGGAAGACTGAAGAAAGACCATGTTTGGGGGAGATGTTGTGTTGGGCACACCTATTTCACAGTCCTTGAAGTAGAGACCCACCTTAGTCTCAAAGAGCTGTGACTGCCCCGGGCAGCCTGTGATTCACGACCACAGGCTGAGGGCATGGATCACCGGCTCTGTGTTCTTCTTGCCAGGTCATATATTGTATTTACCATATACTGTACCATACACATGTATCATATGCTAACACTAAAGCTGGGAGAGCTGATGAGAAAACAGGGCTTAGCAAGTCTAAAGCTGGACAGGACTCCTTCCTTGTTCTGCACTGAAAGACAGCTGACCCAGTCGCCAACTCCCAAAAGCACCCTCCAGTGTCAAGACCACCCTGTGATCACAGAAAAACAGTATGTACTAGGATTCCCCTGGCCCAAGCCATGGCTACCCAGTTTCTCTTCCAACTCTTCTAACCGAACATCTTCCACAAATTCTGAACTTTGTTAGCTGTCCTCTGCCTCACACACTACAACTCCCCATTATTATTCCCTTCTGAGACTAGAAGAGCAGGATTTTATTCCAACTTTTCATTGGAAAAGTATAACATGAGTACTCCTTTTGAGAGACAAAGGTTCTCACATTCCCAATATTAGCCATTAAATGTACCCAAAGAGTATGAGCTTTTGATATGTCAATGTCTAGAACCTTTATCTACATATAGAAATGTAACCATAGGGAATATATGAAAAAAATTCTGCTATAAGGAATCACCTGTTTACAGTAGTTCAAAAATTCAGGACAGTCCCTTGGTTCAATAAAGCAAAGACTGGTTAAAGAAATCTTGGCACAGAAAAGAATACTAAGTGATCATCAAAAATGATTCCAAATAAGAATACATTAAAAGATACTACATGAAAAAAGCAAATTATAAATAACATGTATAATATGACCCCCAGTTTTTTTGTTAAAAAAAAAGTGTGTGTTTATACCATAAGTTAAATATGATTGTATATAACTAGCAAAAATAACAGTTGTGTTACCAGTTGGTAGAACGATTGTGGATACGTTTTTCTTCTTTTTACTTGTCTACAAGGAACATATATTCTTTTTTCACTAAGAATGAGTTTAAAAAATTTTATATTCAACATAAAATCTCTCATATTTGTAGTTTATGCTTAGAATTTAGTTTTCACTATCTGACATTTAAAAAAAACAAAAAACAACTACCTACACCTCTATACATACTTCATCTAGGTCAAAAGACTTCCTTCTGAGAAGCCACTTGTGGACTCTCCACCAAAAGGCTCTCCCCTAGGGGATGTGATGCTAACAACTCCACAGAGGGGTCAGTCACTGAGTTCCCCTGCTCAGCACAGGAGACCCTGCTCCCAGGGTCTGTGGGCACGACTTCCCCAGCCTGGCAACCGCTGCACAGGAGTGTGAAGCAGAATGGACTGCTCTCCTCTCCACACCTGGCCGCAGACCCAACTGTTAAGCAGAGACTACGAGTTCCACAGTCCCCACCAGGGCAACAGGCAATGGGCTTTGTTTTCTATAAACAGACAGACGAGGAAAAAGTTCAGGTTAAGACACAGTCCTCGGAGGAAGAAGGATAGAAACCAGGCAGCGGGGAATGCTTCATACTCCTAAAAGCTTTTTTTGCAAGTTAACACATGGTGTCTGCTTCTCTCTAGTCACCTATTTATCACTCCCCTCCTCAGAGAAGGGAAAAAGCCCTGGCTGTTTTCCTAGTGCAGAGTTTTGTGGCTGGGGGGAAGGATGAAAGGGGGGAGGAAGGAGGGTGCTTTAAGCATGATGCAAACCATTTGGAGCTGAGTGAGAGCACTGCCAACACAAGCTGCACTATTTAAACAAGTGAGGAAATGATCGTATATACAACATGCCAGTGAGCGCACACACACACCAAAGGAAGTCGAGAGGGCTTTTTTTTTCAGGACGCAGAGCTGGATGTCAGCGGCTAAAAGGTCGATATTTTCCCTTAACACCCTTCTCAATGACTTAATCATGTTCCGTTTGCACAGAAAACTTCCCAAGAATAAAAAGGTCTGGAGAATTAAGAGGAGGGGTGAATGGGGGGGGATGTTTGGCCTGGGGCTGACCTTATCCGAGGTTTTCTCCACGTAGCAGGGGTCCTGAGGGGCAGCCAGCAAGGGTACAAAGCCCGAGAGAAGCCGATCCTCTTCCAGGATAAGGAGGGTGAGGTCATCGTCCAGGTCCTTGTACAGTGGCACCTCAGACTGATTCACTGCAGTCAGTATGTTACAGAAATCAGCCAGCATCGACCAGACATCCACAGCAACCCTGTGAGAAAGATGGTAAGAAAAGAAGAGCAGCTCTAAAGAGGGACCAGTTAAAGTATTCTAAGCACTTGTGGGCAGGAAGGTACTCGTGGCACTTGCTGTCTACGGCTGGCATCTGTCAGGAAATCTAACCCCAAACGCTAGGATACAAAATTGCGCCCGTGGCAGTAATCTGGTGGGTGTGTGTCCATCTATGCAAAGTTGAAATTGATTAGGGGGAGTTTTTAATCCTAACCAGAAAGGAAAAAGAACTTAAGAGAATCAGTTGCCTAATGCAGGTCCTGTCACCTTTCCAGACAGTGTGCCTGAGACACTTATTCAAACACTCAAGACAACCAGTGCCTGAGGCAGCTCCCAGAATTCCCCTACTCCTCTCCAGCCAAGTATATGCCACACAGACAGCAACACAGTGCCAATCTCCCCTCTTCCCACACAGCCAGAGGGGCCAGTTACACCAAAGAGTCATGTGGTTATTACCTCCCACCCCAGTCCCCTACAATGCTTTAGAAATCTCTTCCTACATATAAGTAGGAAAACAATCAAACACACCAATCAAACACACCCACCAAAAACCGCATTCCTGGCCTGCCAAGATTTTCCCAGGAGGGTAAAGCTTCCCATGCATTTCAGCCGACAAACCAGTATCAGTGCTGTCTTGGCCATCCCTCTCCCTCTCCTCTCCCTCACCTGTGGAAGGTTAGATATAGGGTGACCAACTGTTCTGGTTTGCCTGGGATTTGTCCCAATTTTAGCACCCAAAGTCGCATGTCACCAGAAACCCCTCAGTCCTGGGAAAACTGGGATGGCTGCTCATTCCTAATTGCACATCACCGAGTCCTGGTTGAACCTAACAAATCTTGAAAATCCAAAGTCTAGCTCTCCCCATTTCAAACTCCAGGGCAGAATTAGAAAAAGAAGGTTCATTTCTCTGTCACCGTCATTTGTCAAAAATCTACTGTGGTTCATATCCCTGCTTTGATGGGTGCTAACGATCCTGAAGAGCTTTCGTTTTTGTCTGCACAGGACGCAGCTCAAATAGCCAAACTGCAGTCAGATCCAGGGCTTGCCAAATCTATAGGCCCTGGGCTGTACAAGACTTGGCTCCCTTTTCCAGAAGACTACCTTAACCAGGGACTCTGGAACAGGGAGTGCCCTATGGATGCTAAGCTGTACTCTAAAAGGAGTGAGCTGCACAGAAGAACAAAGAAAAGCTTTACAATTAGGCTCAAGAGGTGGAGCGGCAAGAGGCAAGAAGCAAAGAGAGCTATAAGAGCGAGCTACATCCTGGAATCTTCCCAGAGGAGTTACTGCGCATGAGCCAAATCTGCTAGGGAGGGGCCTCAGACCCAAGCAATGTGTTTCTCCTGGAGACTGGGAGCCTTTGGGAGGTGGCAGAGAAGAGGGCATTCAAGGGACATGGCACTGAAGGTGATGCTGGGGGAGAAAGTGCGATAGAGGTGTGGGGACTCCTTGACTGGCTCCAGGTGGAAGGAGGCTGCACTGGTTTATTTACTGTAATCACTGCACTAGGAAAAGGCAATGAAATGAAACATCTTGTTTTCAAGAGTGTCCTGGGAACCAGGCGGAACACAGCTCCATTAATCATACAACGGCACATAATCAACACACATGTACTGCACAAGTAACTCGCCTCACAGGCTCTGCCCAGGAAAAAGAACATGTTTGGGAAGAATCACCGGAGGGACAAGAGTTTTCTAAAGCCTCTCTCTGCACAGACACCGACAACCAGGCTCATTCACAAAGCTCCATCTTTTGGCTCGGCTGAGTTTGGCTGTCAGAAATGTTTAAATATGGAAAAAAATAAACAGTTGCAACACGTTTTAGTGCAGAGATCTGCCTGAGCCCCTTTGTGATGTAATGGGAAACGCAGCATTCAGGCTACCAGCTGTAGAATAAACAGAACTTCGAGGGTTAAAAGGAACTGAACTTTCCACGACCCCATCTGCAGAGAAGAAAATAATAAGAGGAATGATGCACTGCCCCACAGCTCTGATAGTTTATCCTCCGGTCCCGGCTGCAGAGACAAGCACCGGATGTGATAGGGCTGCTCAGGGCCGCCTCCGAGGTTAGCGCTGCCCATGGGAGACGCACAGGGAGGCTCTTCCAGCTCCCCGCTTCCTCCCCCAGTGCCCTGCTGGCCACTTGAGCCCACTGCCTGAGTCTGATCCCACAGCGCTGGTGAGCTCTGGCCAACAGGCACTGCTCGGCTGCAGAGCAGCAATTTGGAAAATAAACAGGAAAGACGACAGTGAGAAGGAAGAAGGTGAAAAGTCTCCAAGCTGAATTCTTGGCTTGGGGGCCTTGGTTGGTGCTGTGCAGGTCAAGGCTGCTTCAGGACATAGAGGGGGTGGGGGGTGAGGGCAGCAGCATCTCCAGCCGGGGAGAGGCAGCAGAAAATTACCCACGGCTGCCACAATGGGAGGCCCCACATCCCTCTCTCATCCTCCCACCCCTACCATCTTGGATCCAAGACGAAGGAATATGTGGTACCATGTGGTTCTCATTACCATGCTCCCTGTCCCCTAAGGCTCAGATAAACCAAAACTGACTCCTCCCAGCGGCTGCTGGCCACTACTAGGGACCCCTGCCCACATCTGCCTTTTGCCCATTACCACCCACCTTGTGCCAAAACCTTAAGACTCACTGCAAAAATGAAGCGGATGACTGTTCCTACCCTAGTGTTGATTTGTAAGATAGCAGCTGATGCCAAAAGACATAGGAAGTAGCCTGAGTTCCCAACTCAGAAAAGTAAAGTGGCCCAAGGGCCAAGCTAGACTGAGCAGGACCAAGGGAATACACAAAATGCTCTGATGACGGGTCATTTCTGCCCTGATCCCGTCAGACTGGTGTGTGATTCTGAGTGGCCACTTTCTTCTGGTATTGCAGTGGGACGGCCCCCGATCACTTCACATATCATCAGTCCTCTCCTCTCTCACTGAGCACCACGAACATGAACACAGCTGACTGGGCACCCATGGACCATACGGTGACCGCCACAGAGGGTGGGGCAGAGGGGAGTGTCAGGAAACTAATACTAAAAGGAAGAGGTACTCTCAAAAACTAGGTGAGATGTCTGAACTCAGAAGTTAAGATATTTGCAGAAGTATGAGGTGATTCCTGGAACCTGGGCAACATCACCTCAGCTTACCCCGATCAGGCCTCTGGGCTGAGAGGTCAGTTCCATGGGTGAACACAGGGTTTCCTGTCTGAGAAGGGGAAAAGTTCGCCTCTTCCTGCTCTAGTCCTCACCCCAGCTGGGAGTGCCTTCCAACCTTCACCCCAATCTAGTCCTTGGATTCTAAGGATTCAAGGTTGGCCTGGGCCAAGGAGCCCAAAGTCAAATTCTGGTGGCCGAGAGGAACTTTAAACAGCTCCCAATCTTCTAGAAATGCCTGGGAAATGGCTCCCCAAAAGAGTTTTCAGACATTCTCAAGCCACCTTTGGTTCTAAATGGACCCTCTAGGGTGCTATAGGCTTAGGCAAGTCCCTCTGGCTTGTTGTGGTCCCAACTCATACTTTGGGAAATCTCCCAGAGTCCAAAAAAATCCCACCAAACAGACACAAGGCAGCCAGAGAACATGAAACTGCATCCAATGAGTCTGTTCATGGCTCTCAGAATGGTGGCAAGGGAGCCTCTCAAGCAGCTGTGATGTGCCTAGTGAGCAGGGATCAGCAGTTGTAGGGTGACCCGGTGGCCCAACCCCACAGAACACACCACACACCAGGAAAGCAGACCTCTGGCTGGAGTCTGAACGCCAGATCCTAGCTTGGGACAGACCAGCAGTGGCTAGTTATAGGTATGCACTCAGGACCAAGGCTCACCCACTTCCCCACAGACATGCATTCACTTACTCCACCAGGAAAGGAAAAAAAATAAGAGTTAATTTACTTTTTATTGCCTCAGAATTCCAAGGTTTAATGTAGCTGTCAGTTTGAGTGCAGTGCAGCTGCCGGCCGATACAATGCAGCCCAGGCCAGCCCAGGTGACTAGGGAAACACATTTCACAGAAATGCACCAATATACACACTGTTGGCTGGTTGTTTGAGGGGATATTGACTTGGGGAATCAGATTAAACCTTCAGGCTGGGGTTAGTTCTGCAAACAGCATTAGAAAAGCAGCTTCAGTCCAAGGAACTGAGAAGTCCTGATCTCAGGTGGACCAGTGGGTTTCTGTGTTTCTACCATTTTGGAGCTTTCTCATATGATCTGTTACTCAACTACGTCATGCTCGGAAAGATTAAGGTGTGAGATATGCGAGGCAAGTTATACCACAACAACCTATGTCTTTCCTAGAACTCAGAAAGAAAGGCAGATCTGCCAGCTTTATAGGGAAGAGGTCAAGAATGAACTTTTCTGCAAACTCCATCCGAGGACGGGACTGAAGGAGGAAGACAGTTTGGAGAATGGAGTACTAAGGCCCGACCAGGGCTCAGGCCATCCTTCTGGCAAGTCTAAGGAGGACTGAGCCCTCACACACCCCTTCGTATTTTTACTGGGGGAACAGGCTGACTGGTGATTAATATCAAGTACAATGACCCCATGTTACAAGCCTGCAGGGGCCTGTGGAGGTGGCCATTTCCTGTGTAATACCAGCTTGTTTAAACACTAACATTCAAACTCCACAGCTGCAGAACAAACCCGGAAAGAGGTGAGTGAGAAGAAGCCCTGCATTGTGTTTTAGAGCTACGGAAGATCAGAGAAGTAGTACAGATGGGAAACGAGTTGGGTCTTTTGGTTTCTGGAGTGAGACGCTCTGGAAATACAGCTAAGATGGCATAGAAACTAGGCACAAAGAAACTGAAAAAGAGAAAGTCCATGAACTATAAACACAAAAGGGGAAAGGCAAAAGGCCACAGCAAGAGAAATATTCTTAAGATATGTAATATCCTCTTTTTAAAACCTGTTTGCCTATGGACCATCATAGTATAGCCCACAACTCTTCACGTGGGGTTCAATGGCCAACATGAGACCACTGTAGCCCTGGAGGACTTCCCACCCAACTGGACAAAACTGCAGGAAGTGAGCAGATAATAACAGAAATGGACCTGAATCCAACGAGTCTGGTAGAGTCAAAAGAACAGTACCTGCGTTTGAAATAGCTTAGTAAGCTCCTTGGAAAGCCAGGATGTCATGCCAGCTCTGTTCTCAGTAGGCCGAGGATCTGGTTCTGGTATCGGGGCTAGGCAGCTCAACAGAATGGGGTAGAGACTGGGGGAGGGTAGGAGGAGAACTATGCAGCTCCCTCTGAGATTTAGGAACTACAGTGTATTTTCCAGATGCCACCATGATATAAACCGGAGACAAAGTTATCAGGGATCACTATTCTAGGAGTTAAGACATGGGCAGCAAGATACCATCCTCCAAGAATAATAGCTGCTTATTAGGTGACCGCTAAAAAATACAAGACTCAGTTAAAGAAGATCCTTTCTGCCTTCCTAATTTATACAAACAAGTCAACTTGGGCCCTTGGAAGAGTGCCCAACCTAAATTAATTCTGCCCAATAGGGCAAAATCAACCTGCAGCTCAGTCACCCTGCACTACCCGAAGAACACAAACTTCATGTTCTAAGCAGTGCAGCTGGAGCCCTATGGCCAACAACAGGTCACGGTAACCTTATTCCAGGATTTCTCAAGTACCTCTAACTGTGCCTCCCTCAACCTCTCTCTAGGTCAGTGCCTATTTGACTTCAGTTCTCCCAAGCTACACTCAGATGTATAGCCTCTGTCGCATCACTGTGGTGTGTTAAACCCATCAGCACTGTGTGTTTGGGAAAGAGCAGCCCCCAGGGGACCTTGACATCGCCACGGCATGAGTGGAGCCCTCGGCGGCCTCCCTGGTGCGGATTCTCACGGTTCCTGCCTCTCTAAATTTTTAGCTGTAACCACTCCAACACGTCTTCTTAGTTTAGCACACACTGGACCCAAATAACCTCAGCCCAGAGCTGGAAAGTACTCTCCCTGGGGTCAGCGGCTGTACCCTGCTGGGGTCAGACTGGAGCCTTGGGCCAACACCCCTTCCTCTCACAAGAAGTCCTGTGGGAGGAGTGGGGAGGGGACAGCGGCTCCTGCCGTGGGAGAGATCACGTGTGCCCCACACTCAGCACTTGGAGGAAGAGGAACCCCCTGGTGCCAGGCTATAGTGCTGACGCCCCAACCCGGAGCCAGGGAGACTGGGTGGGGAGCCAGGGTAGCAAAGGGGCTTCCCACAGTCACCACCACTTCCTTCAGGGAAGTGCTGATGGACTATTACTTAGTGACCTCCCAAAATGCCCTTCTGGGAAGACGTGTTAAGCGTCCTTGAAGGGGTGCCGATTAGACTTGGGATTAGTTCTTATTTCAGAACTGCCCTATGAGGGCGAGTGAATGAGCTGCTTTTTAACTCAAGAATTTCTGTCTCGTCTACAGGGTCAACACGTGTAGGCTCCCTGCAGAAATGAGCTTACTGCATACTCCCTCCATATCCCCATGTCTCCCTATGTGACGGCACCTCAGAGGGCTCCCTACAAGCCCTTTCCAGCATGCTCTGTAGACTATACAAGACAAGCCATGGAAAAGCAGCAAGTCCAGGAATTTCTGGAGTTGTTTTTTTTTTTTAACAGTGCTCCAATCCAACAGTGTGATAAATGCATCCGAGCTACAATTAGGAAGATATATAGCATCAGAATGCGAAGGTCTGGGCAGCCTGGTGAAACGCGGGCTCTCCAGAGCCCCAGCTATGTTTCCCATTATGTAACCCTGGTCATGGGCAGACAGCCAGACTCCAAATGAAAAAGAGACTCTGGCTTGGCACCGGTTCTATTTTCCTATCCTCATTCGGGGTCAGCGCAGTGTCATACAGCTGCAGAGAAAGCTCTGGGGATTAAACCTGGGAAAGCCTCCAAGACCAGGACCTGGGTTCAAGTACCAGCTGAAAGCAATAAACCAACTGCCACAGCTGGGCTAGGTTTGGATGTTCTCAAAGTCCCCTGACTCTTTCACTTACTGAGAACTAGAGATCAAGATGAGGGAAGATTTGGCTTCAGCAGAGACTATGCAATGAGGTAGGTTGTCCCACTGCCCCAGCCTTGCCAAAGGTCCTGGGGTGCAAGGGGGCTATGCTTAGGCTCGTGGAAGCCTGTTGCTCTGCTCCTCTCCACCACCTGACATTCACAGCTTGCCTCATGCTCACTTGGTAAAGCGGGGAGTAGCTGCCCCTCCCCTCTAACAAGAGGCCTGGCACAGAAACTGTGCTCCCCACTCCACCCCCACCCCCATAAGTAGACGGCCCCTCCAAACACTGTGGTCTGTTCTAACCAGACCAAAGCACTCTACACTGCCTTTTACAGTGGCTCAAGGCAACTTTCCACACCCTGCTACAATCCTCTGTACCAAAATCTCCTGGGATATAAAGCCATCCTATTACGACTCCTAACAGATACAAACGGGAAGTCAACGTACTTCCGTGCTGACTCCAGCACACACACCTACTAAGTGCCACTGCTGCGGGAAGGCACAAACAGCCCTGAAATCCTGCCCTTGTCACTCTATAGTGTCAGTGAAGTTCTGTCATCATCATTCTAAGTGGTCCATATGTGCCTAAGTGGCTACTGCCTAGGAAAAGTAAACTTGACCAGAAAGAAGAGGAATATGGGCAAAGGGGAGAGAACCAAGGAGACTACTGATGCGCTTTAGAATTCCCCTGAAAAAATGGAGGTGCTTCGAAATGACTAACTGTGCAAGGACAGATGGTAACACAATGAAGGACAGAAAGAGAATGAAGGGAGCAAGATTAAACAAGGGTCCAAATGTGTCAAGGAGACAATTTGGGAGTAGGGGATTTCTGGAGGAGAAGCAAACTACAATGTAGGCTATCTGGTCACCTTATCATAGGATCAGTGAGGAATCTGTCTTTGCAGAGAACAAATGTAGGCGAAGACCAATGAAAACATGCAAAGGAGAGGCACTAAGTGGAAGCCATTTCCTTCCTACTCTCTTGAGAGCGTTCCTAAACCCTCCAAAATGAAGAGCAGCACAAGGACCTTAAGAGTGTCAGAGGGATGGCTGTTCTGACATCTACAGAACTGTCTGGAGTATGTTATTCCCTATGGCCTTAAAAGAAAAGGCTCCACAGTATGGAAGATCAGTGGGTATAAGATGTCACTTTGAAACCTACAGAAGAACCACCTACCGTACCTTGCCAATCTCTCAACCACAGTATTCACTCGGTGAGTGTTAGGCAGTTACATGAGAAACTAGAAAGAAGGGAGGTAAATTCTTATTCCACTTTCCACTGCTTGGATCTGAAGGCTATGAGGTGGGATGACCCTCAGTGGTGGTCAGACCAGGTTTGTTCTGTCCAACAGTGGCACCAGCCCTCAAACCACCATGCCTTGTGGTCAGGCCCCAGGATGGCAGAGCCCCTCCTTTATACTTAAACTTGCATTCCAGAGACAACCAGCCGCTGATCCTGATTGCAAAGGGAGGCAGTGCAGAAGGGGACTCCATTTTCTACCACACTGACTTCTCTAGCCTAAACTGGACTCATCAAAAAGTAAGTTACAGCTACAGGAGCTTGTTTACTAAGCAATCAGATTCAACATATTATTTGGTCAGATTTGCTATCCTTGTGCAGAAAAGTCTGAAAAGACTAAGCAAATTTGATTCGAGTGTCCCAACCCCCTCTGCCTTTCTGTAGCCTTGGAGGTGAAGCCCAGCTGGGGATGGATGTAACTTGGACCACGTGCCCAGCTGCAGATTGAGCCCTTGCCCAAAGATGGGCAGCAGCTCGCATGAGCCGGCAATGGGCCATTTGCTCCAGCATCCACAGAGAAAACAGATTCAGCACCTCAAGCAAATGAAGCCCAGCACTTCCTGTGTGAGGTTTCCATTTCCTCAGCCAAACAAAAGCCAAAGGGAGCAGGAGAGGGAGGAGGGATAAAGGGAGACAGGTCGCAGAAGACAGTTAGCAGGCCTGATGGCCAGGATATGGGCAAACAGGGGCTGGGTGGACCATATCTAAGGTTGTGAGGTGGGGTGACCCAGAAGGCCCAAGCTCCAGGGACAGATGGTCTGCCTCCCCACCCCCCGAGAGGAAGGGAGGAACACTCTGTGACCCCTGCACATGCTCAGAAGCAGTGGCTTCAGATACTTGGAGAGCAGAGCCCTTCCTTGTCAGTTTCTTTCCAAAACTGCAAATTGCCTAGTCGGCATCTTAGATTAAGGGTCTGAAAACTTTGAGGCTGTACATGTTAACTCTTCAGTGAACACTGCTGGCAAACAGCTGCCCCCTAGCCAGCAGACTGGTCTGTTCCTTTGTGTGTCCACAGCTCCCCAGCTCAAGCTCAACCCTGGCTCACGCAGCCTCAGCCTGGAGTGCATTTTGAAACCTAGAAGGGTTCACAGGAAAGATGCAAAGATTTGTTTGATGCTGTGAGCATCACTCACATGGTTACAGAGCTAGAGCTGCCTGGGGAGGGCAGGCTTAATGGTCAAGGGGTGCTTCCCGGGGTGAGGAGCACGGAAGAAATGGGACGAAGGAAATGTAGGAAAGAGTCAGACTATATAGTCCACACAGAAGGGTCTAACTGCTGGCCAGAAATCTCTGCTGCAGTCTTCCCTCTGTGGGTCACCCATGAGTCTGGGAGACTCACATGGCTGGTCCCCAGCCCAGAGAAGCACCCCTCCCCACTCCCTAGAAATGCCACTGGCACCATCCTAGGTATCCATCCTCCAACGTCCAGTATTTTCCCCCTCCCAGGGAAGAGCACTGGAGAAGAATGATGAGATGCTGGGTGTGGATGCTTGTTCCCAAACACACATATATACACCCAACACAGAGCCTGAAGGAACCCTGAGTGCACTACACCTGCCAGAGACAATACAGCAGATGGGGGAGGGAGGAATGGAGGGAGGGGAGAAAGGGAGAAGGAAAAGTTAAACAGAGAGAAAGAGAGACAGAAACACCAAGGGAGAGACAGATAGGAAGAGAGAAAGAGTAAGGGAGAGGGAGGGAGAGAGATGGACAGTCAACAGAGTTGACCAGAAACAGGCACCTACGTGCACACACATTAGGACACTCTTACGCAAACACAAACACACACACGGTGACCCTAACGTACAGAAGAACAAGACACATAGGAACATGGATATAGATGAGGAGCTGGCAAGCTTCTTCTATAATGGGATAGAGAGTAAACAGTTCTGGCTCTGCAGACCATACGGTCTCTGTCACCACTACTCAACTCCACTGCTGCAGTGTGAAAGCAGCCATGGACAAAGTGTAAACAAACAAGCATGGCTGTGTTCCAATACAGCTTTATGGACACTGAAATGGGACTTTCATATACTTTTCACAAGTCATGAAGTCTTGCTCTTTTTATTTTATTTTTTCAACCATTTAAAAATGTAAACCATTCTGAGCTCATGGGCCATAGCTTGCTGACCCCTGAAACAGATACACAAACAGCAGAGAGAGACAAACAGAGTCAAGCAAAGAGGCAGGCAGGGACAAGCCAAGACAAGCTGAGACAGGCAGGAGGGACAGGCAGAGGCAGGCAGGGAGACACAGGCGAGGCAGGTGGATACAGGCAGCCCCTGTATCCACATATACAGAAATCCCCTGCCCCCAACAGAGAGACCTAGACTGACACACAGAGACATACTCACAGACAAATATGGACATGGACACAGGCAGTCCTGGGCACAGACATTCAGGAACATATACAAACACTCCCACAGGACACAGCCACACGCAGAGAGACATGGACAGGACCGAAGCAGACATGGACTGACACGGCCCAAGAATCAGACATAGACATATATATGAACACACAGACACGGAGACAGACACACAGTGAAAGAGATTTCTCACGGGGACACAGGAACCCTGTAAAGAGATCCACACACCAGGATAGACAGAGACGCAGACACAGATATGGACACAGCACATGGACCAACATACATAGACAGACATGGAAAGGCACATCAAAAGAGCCTTCGATAGGGCTTCCCTGGTGGCGCAGTGGTTGAGAGTCTGCCTGCCGATGCAGGGGACACGGGTTCGTGCCCCGGTCCGGGAGGATCCCACGTGCCGCAGAGCGGCTGGGCCCGTGAGCCATGGCCGCTGAGCCTGCGCGTCTGGAGCCTGTGCTCCGCAACGGGAGAGGCCACAGCAGTGAGAGGCCCGCATACCGCAAAAAAAAAAAAAGAGCCTTCGATAGACAAATCCCCGGGGACGGGGACACACACACACACACACACACACACACACACACACACACACTCAAACACACACAACCAGACACACATAGACAACCAGACCCAAACAGGCACACGCAGATCTACAACTCACACATCGCTACAAACACAAGAAACAGCCCTACCTGGCTGCACAGCAACGTGAATGTACCATGCCACTGACTGTACGCTTAAAAATGGTTAAGATGGCAAACTTTGCCACATATATATATTTTACCACATGTCATATGGGCACACAGAAAGATCTACAGAGAAACACCCACCAGACACACATACCCCCCAGACCAACACATCCCACATCAACACAAAGAGACAGGGAGAGGGGGCGGGATGTGCTGCGGGGACAGGGACAAAGTGAGTGGGAGAGAGGGGTGCATGCTCTCACCATTCCCCACATACTACAACGTCGTGAGAGGAAGGCAAGGAGACAGAGTGCGCAGGACAGCACGAGAAGCAGCAAGAGCCTGAGAGATGCACAGAGATAGACTAAAAGGGAGAGAAAGAAACAAAGTCTCTCACACACACTGACTGACACCCACCCAGACTCAGCAGGCAGCTGCCGAGACGGTGAGTATGAACAGTACGCAGTAAAAATTAGCAAGACCAAGGGGAAGGAACGAAACAGAGCAAGCTATGGTGTGAGAGAAAGAGAGACTGAGAGGAGGAGCAACAGGCTGGAGAACAGGCAAAAACAACCCAATACGTCAGAGGACGAGGAGGGCGTCAGGGAAGGGGAAACCCCAAGTTCAAATGAAGAGGGAAGACAGACACAAGCGGGCTGCGGGATGGGGGCTGTGGGCACACGGGTGGGCAAGGCTGACTCACTGTGAGGGCAGATCCAGGGATGTGGGTGGAGGATTCCAGGTGTCTGGATAGCCGAGCATCCAGTCCGACCAGACTTTCACACTGGGGAGCAGTTCCTTCAGGTCGGGGACGAAGGAAGACACCTTGATGTCATCTTGATCCTCCTCCTCCTCAGGAGAGGACAGCTGAGCTGCAGAGGCAAAGGGTGAGAACTGGGCCTAGGCCTGCTGCGGCCCCCGAGTGAGGCCTGGGGCACTGGGTCGGCAGCAAGCTCTTAGGGAAGGGAGACCAAGTCCACAGGAGAGCTGGGCCCAGAAGCGAAGAACAAGTGCCAGCAACTGAGAGGATTCCGCAAAGCAGGACAAAGAGAGAACCAGGGCACTGGGTCCGCCCTGCAGACAGCTGTCTCTGCTCCACCTGTGGCCTGGCTGTAGCTGCTACCCTGGCCTCTAGCCCCTGCCCCCACCCACTTTTAGCCTTCCTCCAGCCCAGTGCTGAGATGGCACCAGGGTTCATGCCCAAACTGTACGACCTGAATTTGATGGTGAGGACGTATCAGAGAAACCCAAATTTTAGGGCGTTCTACAAAGTAAATCTCCTCTACACTTCAAAAATGTGAAGACCATGAAGGACAAAGGAAGACAGAAAAACCATTCCAGATTGCAGGAGACTAAAGAGACATGACATCTAAATGCAAAGTGTGATCTTGGAATGGATCCTAGACCAGAAAGAAACTTTTTTCTTCAAATTCTTTTTGGGACAACTGGTACAAACTCAATAAGGCCTGTAGATTCAATAACAGTACTGTATCAATGCTGGCTTCCTGATTGTGATAAGAGTACTGTGATATAAGAGAATGTCCTCATGACTAGGAAATACACAGTCAAGTATTTGGGGAGAAAAAGCTACCATGTCCGTAACTTACAATCAAATGGTTCATAAAAAAAAAAAAATAACAGGGACTTCCCTGGTGGCACAGTGGTTAAGATTCCACCTGCCAATGCAGAGGACACGGGTTTGAGCCCTGGTCCGGGAAGATCCCACATGCCACGGAGCAACTAAGCCCATGTGCCACAACTACTGAGCCAGCCCTCCAGAGCCCATGAGCCACGACTACTGAGCCGGCCCTCCAGAGCCCGTGAGCCACAACTACTGAGCCTGCGTGCTGCAACTACTAAAGCCCACACACCTAGAGCCCGTGCTCTGCAACAAGAAGCCCGTGCACCACAACAAAGAGTAGCCCCCGTTCGCCACAACTAGAGAAAGCCCACGCACAGCAACAAAGATCCAACACAGCCAAAAATAAAATAAAATAAATAAATTTTAAAAATAAATAACAATAACCATTAGGTATAGGTGTGTGTGTGGAAAGAGAGAGAACTTAAAGCAAATATGGTAAAATGTTATCAATTAGGGAATCTGGGTGAAGGGTATGTAAGAGAGCTGTTAGTATTATTCTTGCAACTCTTCTATAAATTTGAAATTGTTTCCAAATAGTTACCCCTACCGTCCCTCCAAAAAACAGGCAGTCCCGGAGGCTAGAGGCATTCACAAAAGCTGATGTGGGGTTCAAGACGGCAGAGTAGAAGGACGTGCACTCACGCCCTCTTGCAAGAGCACCGGAATCAAAACCAACTGCTGAACAATCATCAACAGGAAGACACTGGAACTCACCAAAAAAGATACCCTACATCCAAAGACAAAGGAGAAGCCGCAATGAGACGGTACAGGGGGCGCAATCACAATAAAATCAAATCCCATAACTGCTGGGTGGGTGACTCACAGACTGGAGAACACTTATACCACAGAAGTCCACCCAGTGGAGTGAAGGTTCTGAGTCCCACGTCAGGCTTCCCAACCTGGGGGTCTGGCAACAGGAGGAGGAATTCCTAGAGAATGAGATTTTGAAGGCTAGTGGGATTTGACTGCAGGACTTCGACAGGACTGGGGGAAACAGAGACTCCACGCTTGGAGGGCACACACAAAGTAGTGTGCGCATCGGGACCCAGGGGAAGGAGCAGTGACCCCACAGGAGACTGAACCAGACCTACCTGCCTGTGTTGGAGGATCTCCCGCAGAGGCGGGGGGTGGCTCACCGTGGGGAAAAGGACACTGGCAGCAGAAGTTCTTCTGGGAAGTACTCCTTGGTTGAGCCCTCCCAGAGTCCGCCATTAGCCCCACCAAAGAGTCGTTAGGCTCCAGTGCTGTCAGGCCAAACAACCAACAGGGAGGGAACCCAGCCCCACCCATCAGCAGACAAGCGGATTAAAGTTTTACTGAGCTCTGCCCACCAGAGCAACACCCAGCTCTACCCACCACCAGTCCCCCCCATCAGGAAGCTTGCACAAGCCTCTTAGATAGCCTCATCCAACAGAGGGCAGACAGCAGAAGCAAGAAGAACTACAATCCTGCAGCCTGTGGAAAACCACATTCATAGAAAGATAGACAAGATGAAAAGGCAGAGGGCTATGTACCAGATGAAGGAACAAGATAAAAGCCCAGAAAAACAACTACATGAAGTGGAGATAGGCAACCTTCCAGAAAAAGAATTCAGAATAATGACAGTGAAGATGATCCAGGACCTCAGAAAAAGAATGGAGGCAAAGATCAAGAAGATGCAAGAAATGAAGACCTAGAAGAATTAAAGAACAAACAAACAGAGAGGAACAATACAATAACTGAAATGAAAAATACACCAGAAGGCATCAATAGCAGAATAACTGAGGCAGAAGAACGGATAAGTGACCTGGAAGACAGAATGGTGGAATTCACTGCCGCAGAACAGAATAAAGAAAACAGAATGAAAAGAAATGAAGACAGCCTAAGAGACCTCTGGGACAACATTAAATGCAACAACATTCACATTATAGGGGTCCCAGAAGGAGAAGAGAGAGAGAAAGGACCCAAGAAAATATTTGAAGAGATTATAGTCGAAAACTTCGCTAACATGGGAAAGGAAATAGCCACCCAAGTCCAGGAAGCGCAGAGTACCAGGCAGGATAAACCTAAGGAGAAACACGCCGAGACACATAGTAATCAAATTGACAAAAAATTAAAGACAAAGAAAAATTATTGAAAGCCACAAGGGAAAAACGACAAATAACACACAAGGGAACTCCCATAAGGTTAACAGCTGATTTCTCAGCAGAAACTCTACAAGCCAGAAGGGAGTGGCATGATATATTTAAAGTGATGAAAGGGAAGAACCTACAACCAAGATTGCTCTACCTGGCAAGGATCTCATTCAGATTCAGTGGAGAAATCAAAAGCTTTACAGACAAGCAAAAGCTAAAAGAATTCAGCACCACCAAACCAGCTCTACAACAAATGCTAAAGGAACTTCTCTAAGCAGGAAACACAAGAGATGGAAAGGACCTACAAAAACAAATGCATAACAATTAAGAAAATGGTAATAGGAACATACATATTGATAATTACCTCAAACGTGAATGGATTAAATGCTCCAACCGAAAGACACAGGCTCACTGAATGGACACAAAAACAAGACCCATATATATGCTGTCTACAAGAGACCCACTTCACACCTAGGGACATGTACAGACTGAAAGTGAGGGGATGGAAAAAGATATTCCGTGCAAATGGAAATCAAAAGAAAGCTGAAGTAGCAAGACTCGTATCAGATAAAATAGACTTTAAAATAAAGAATGTTACAAGAGACAAGAAGGACACTACATAATGATCAAGGGATCAATCCAAGAAGAAGATATAACAATTATAAAAATATATGCACCTAACATAGGAGCACCTCAATACATAAGGCAAATGCTAACAGCTATAAAAGAGGAAATCAACACTAACACAATAATAGTGGGAGACTTTAACACCTCACTTACACCAATGGACAGATCATCTAGACAGAAAATTAATAAGGGAACACAAGTTTTAAATGACACAATAAACTAGATAGATTTAATCGATATTTATAGGACATTCCATCCAAAAACAGCAGATTACACTTTCTTCTCAAGTGCACACAGAACATTCTTCAGGAGAGATCACATCTTGGGTCATAAATCAAGCCTCGGTAAACTTAAGAACACTGAAATCATATCAAGTATCTTTTCCGACCGCAATGCTATCAGGTTAAAAATCAATTACAGGGAAAAAAACATAAAAAAACACAAACACATTGAGGCTAAACAATACGTTACTAAATAACCAAGACATCACTGAAAAAATCAAAGAGGAAATCAAAAAATACCTAGAGAGAAATTACAACAAAAACACGACAATCCAAAACCTATGGGATGTAGCAAAAGCAGTTCTAAGAGGGAAGTTTATACCAATACAAGCCTACCTCAAGAAACAAGAAAAATCTCAAATAAACCATCTAACCTTACATCTAAATGAACCGGAGAAAGAAGAACAAACAAAACCCGAAGTTAGCAGAAGGAAAGAAATCATAAAGATCAGAGCAGAAATAAATGAAATAGAAACAAAGAAAACAATAGCAAAGATCAATAAAACTAAAAGCTGGTACTTTGAGAAGATAAACAAAATTGATAAACCTTCAGCCACACTCATCAAGAAAAAGAGGGAGAGGACTCAAATCAATAAAATTAGAAATGAAAAAGGAGAGGTTACAACAGACACCACAGAAATACAAAGCATCATAAGAGACTACTACAAGCAACGCTATGCCAGTGAAATGGACAACCTGGAAGAAATGGACAAATTCCTAGAAAGGTATAACCTTCCAAGACTGAACCAGGAAGAAATAGAAAGTATGAACAGACCAATCACAAGTAATGAAATTGAAACTGTGATTAAAAATCTTCCAACAAACAAAAGTCCAGGACTAGATGGCTTCACGGGTGAATTCCATCAAACATTTAGAGAAGAGCTAACACAGCTCTTTCTCAAACTCTTCCAAAAAATTGCAGAGCAAGGAACACTCCCAAACTCTTTCTATGAGGACACCATCACCCTGATACCAAAACCAGACAAAGATACTACAAAATAGAAAATTACAGACCAATATCACTGATGAATATAGATGCAAAAATCCTCAACAAAATACTAGCAAAAAGAATCCAACAACACATTCAAAGGATCATACACCATGATCAAGTGGGATTTATCCCAGGGATGCAAGGATTCTTCAATATATGCAAAACAATCGGTGTGATACACCATATTAACAAATTGAAGAATAAAAACCATACGATCATCTCAATAGATGTAGAAAAAGCTTTTGACAAAATTCAATACCCATTTATGATAAAAACTCTCCAAAAGGTGGGCACAGAGGGAACCTACCTCAACATAATGAAGGCCATATACGACAAACCCACAGCAAACGTCATCCTCAGTGGTGAAAAACTGAAAGCATTTCCTCTAAGATCAAGAACAAGACAAGGATGTCCACTCTCACCGCTCTTATTCAACATAGTTTTGGAAGTCCTAGCCACAGCAATCAGAGAGGAAAAAGAAATAAAAGGAATACAAATTGGAAAAGAAGTAGTGAAACTGTCACTGTTTGCAGATGACATGATACTATACACAGAGAATCCTAAAGACGCCACCAGAAAACTACTAGAGCTAATCAATGAATTTGGTAAAGTTGCAGGGTACAAAATTAATGCACAGAAATCTCTTGCATTCCTATACACCAACAATGAAAGATCAGAAAGAGAAATTAAGGAAACAATCCCATTCACCATTGCAATAAAAAGAATAAAATACCTAGGAATAAACCTACCTGAGGAGGTAAAAGACCTGTACTCAGAAAACTATAAGACACTGATGAAAGAAATCAAAGATGACACAAACAGATGGAGAGATATACCATGTTCTTGGATTTTAAGAATCAATATTGTGAAAATGACTATGCTACCCAAAGCAATCTACAGATTCAATGCAATCCCTATCACACTACCAGTGGCATTTTTTTACAGAACTAGAACAAGAAATCTTAAAATTTGTATGGAGACACAAAAGACCCCAAATAGCCAAAGCAGTCTTCAGGGGAAAAAATGGACCTGGAGGAATCAGACTGCCTGACTCCAGACTATACTACAAAGCTACAGTAATCAAGACAATATGGTACTGGCACAAAAACAGAAATATAGATCAATGGAACAGGACAGAAAGCCCAGAGATAAACCCACGCACCTACGGTCAACTAATCTATGACAAAGGAGACAAGGACATACAGTGGAGAAAAGACAGTTTCTTCAATAAGTGGTGCTGGGAAAACTGGACAGCTACATGTAAAAGAATGAAATTAGAACACTCCCTAACACCATACACAAAAATAAACTCAAAACGGATTAGAGACCTAAATGTAAGACCGGACACTATAAAACTCTTAGAGGAAAACACAGGAAGAACACTCTTTGACATAAATCACAGCAAGATCTTTTTTGATCCACCTCCTAGAGTAATGGAAATAAAAACAAAAATAAACAAATGGGACCTAAGGAAACTTAAAAGCTTTTGCAAAGCAAAGGAAACTACAAACAAGACAAAAAGACAACCCTCAGAATGGGAGAAAATATTTGCAAACGAATCAACGGACGAAGGATTAATCTCCGAAATATATAAACAGCTCATGCAGCTCAATATTAAAAAAACAAACAACCCAATCCAAAAATGGGCAGAAGACCTAAATAGACATTTCTCCAAAGAAGACATACAGATGGCCAAGAAGCACATGAAAAGCTGCTCAACATCACTAATTATTACAGAAATGCAAATCAAAACTACAATGAGGTATCACCTCACACCAGTTAGAATGGGCATCATCATAAAATCTACAAACAACAAATGCTGGAGAGAGTGTGGAGAAAAGGGAACCCTCTTGCATTGCTGGTGGGAATGTAAATTGATACAGCCACTATGGAGAACAGTATGGAGGTTCCTTAAAAAACTAAAAATAGGGCTTCCCTGGTGGCGCAGTGGTTGAGAGTCCGCCTGCCGATGCAGGGGACGCAGGTTCGTGCCCCGGTCCGGGAAGATCCCACATGCCGCAGAGCGACTGGGCCCGTGAGCCATGGCTGCTGAGCCTGCGCGTCCAGAGCCTGTGCTCCGCAACGGGATAGGCCGCAGCGGTGAGAGGCCCGCGTACCGCAAAAAAAAACAAAAACTAAAAATAGAATTACCATATGACCCAGCAATCCCACTACTGGGCATATTCCCAGAGAAAACCATAATTCAAAAAGACACATGCGGGCTTTCCTGGTGGTGCAGTGGTTAAGAATCTGCCTGTCAATGCAAGGGACACGGGTTTGAGCCCTGGCCCAGGAAGATCCCACATGCTGCGGAGCAACTAAGCCTGTGCACCACAACTACTGAGCCTGAGCTCTAGACCCCGCGAGCCACAACTACTGAGCCCACGTGCCACAACTACTGAAGCCTGCGCGCCTAGAGCCCGTGCTCCGCAACAAGAGAAGCCACAACAATGAGAAGTTGGCACACCGCAACAAAGAGCAGCCCCCGCTCACCGCAACTAGAGAAAGCCTGTGCACAGCAACGAAGATCCAACACAGCCAAAAGCCAAAAATAAAATAAATAATTTATACATATAAACAAAAAAGACACATGCACCCCAGTGTTCATTGCAGCACTATTGACAATAGCCAGGACATGGAAGCAACCTAAATGCCCATCGAGAGACGAATGGATAAAGAAGATGTGGTACATATATACAATGGAATATTACTGAGCCATAAAAAGGAACGAAATTGGGTCATTTGTAGAGACCTGGATGGATGTAGAGGCTGTCATACAGAGTGAAGTAAGTCAGAAAGAGAAAAACAAATATCGTGTATTAACGCATATATGTGGAACCTGGAAAAATGGTACAGATGAACCAGTTTGCAGGGCAGAAATAGACACACAGATGTAGAGAACAAACGTATGGACACCAAGGGGGGGAAAGTGGAGGTGGGGGGTGGTGGTGGTGGTGGGATGAATTGGGAGATTGGGATTGACATGTATACACTGATGTGTATAAAATGGATAACTAATAAGGACCTGCTGTATAAAAAAATTAATTAGATTAAATTTAAAAATTAAAAAAAAAAAAGCTGATGTGGCAGGGAAACAACAGACGGGGCTCACCACTCATCAAAACTAATCCAGAAGCTGAAAGAAAGGTACACCCTTCAGACCTACCTTACACGGCTCAGCAATCAGGCTTGGAATTCTAAGGGCAGCCTTAACGGATAAGGGGACACTGCTCAAAGGGCTAAAAAGAACCCCTGCTCTGGTCCAGTGAGTCTACCGAGATGGCTGGTCCACAGTGGTTATAGCCCCCACCAGGTACCTGACAAACAGGGACATACAGATAGAGGGGAAAACCAAAACATGGATTATGAACACCAAGGGAAACTCATTTTTCTTTCTTTCTTTTTTTTTTTAAGTTGCAGGAACATGCAGTAGTTCAGAGGTACACTGAAAATCCTAACTATTAAAGGTGAAAAGAGAGTGGAGGAAAGACGCTTCCTCTCCTTTCTACAAGGAGGAAAGAGGGCCATAGAGGAAATGGGACTAGTTAGGTGGGCAAAAGGAAGCCTGGAGTGGAGGGAGAAGACGCAGAGAAAGCAGCATGGCATTCTGAGCTTGTCTGGGCAGGACCCAGGAGCTGGGACGTCCACCAGTCAGGGCCCCTCATCTGCTTACCTTTGGCTGATTCCTTCAGTAAGTCGGTGCAGCGCTGCACCAGGAGAGAAAACATGGCCAGGCCCAGGGCCGCGGCTTGCTCCTGGATCACAGAGCGACACTCCTCCGAGAAGCAGTCTGAGCAGGAGCAAAGGGAAGTCCATCAGTATCCTGGGGGCCAAGGGCTCCTCTTCCCTACCTTACTAGGTGCAAGTCCTTGCTTGTATCACCGAGCTCCTTGCCCTTCATCTAAGACTGGTGTTGTAATATTCCCTCTCTCAAAGGGTAGTCGAAAGGCTAAATAAAGTAATGCACGTGAAGCACTTACCACGATGACCGGCCTGTGGGTAAGCACTCAATAAGGTTATTAGAAGGCTCACTTGTGTAAATTCTGTATCACATCACTTCCCCAGGATCAGTTACCCCAAGGTGAGCAGCCTGAGCCACACCTGCATGCTCTCTGCCTTTAGCTGCCTGCTGAGGATGTGAAGCAACAGCAACAAGAAGTCATATTTAATTAACTCAGTCTCTCTAATGTATACATGGCGGGAATACAATCACCAATTAAGATCAGAAAAATACACATTTAAAAGTTATCTTCTTGAATCACCAAGCTTTGGTTCCATCCTTACCTTCTCTCTGTTTCTCCTCCTCAGAGAACACACATGAAACAAATAACCTATTTTCACCACATGAGTTAACTTTATATAGGACAGTGCATGGCACATAATAAGCACTTAATCAGTGTTAGCTTTAATTTTCACAAGTTCTCTCCCCTAGGGCTAAGAAATAAATCTGGTTTCCAGTACTAGCACCCTATCCCCCTCACTCTCTCAGCCTGCCCAACTTCCCTCTGGCTGCAGGTCAGGGAAAGGAGCCACCTTGGTGGTGGCCAGGGCTATTCTTTAGCGGGAGCTACATACACACCTTCAAACCACTGCCTGTACCTGCCCCTTGTCCGTGGCCCTCCCTGATAGGCACATCATCCAGACTTGAGAGAAACAGGCGACAAACAGAAGGCAGCAGTCCAGCCTGCAGCCTCAGCGCAGGAGACACCCTATACGCACAGGAGACGGACTCAGCGGCCAGGCTCGCTTGCTTTGGCAGCAGCTGATCTGTTAATTCCTTCTGCCTGAATACAGGAGAACTCCCAGAATCTCCAGGTGTTAAAAGGATAATTAGCCACATGTTTGATCTCTGTCCCTGCTTGCATTTTAACCTCAGTAGCCAAGGGGGAGCCCTCCTGCCTCTCCCCTCATTGATACTCATCTTTCCAGTGGGGCCTAATTGAAGTCTTTACTCCAGGAGATGCTACACAACCACAGTTATTCCTAACCGTCTTGGCCACAGGAGCAAACATGACTGGAGTATGCAAAGCCAGCCCCAAACCACTTCAGAAAGCCCTGGGGGTGAGTAGGAACGGGCTGCTGTTCAGAAGGTCCCAACATATGAATAGCATCAGTGTAGCAACTCTTCTATAGTGGCTTTCCAACCATCTTTCCAGATGCCCAGTGGTCCCAAATGTCACCCTCTAACTTTCCAGTTCAACTGTGGCAGGCAGTAAGGAAGTGGTAACAATCCATGTGATTAGAATAGATCACCAGTCTCATTCTTCTTCCGGTAAGGCCCTAAACCTGTGCTAGAGAGACAAAAAACAAGCATCTAAGAACAAAGCGGAGGGAGGATGGAAAGTAGGGAAGGGGAAGATGTGTAAGCCATCCCAAGGAAAAGTTGCCAACTTCTCTCCTCCACCCTTACTATAGGCAACAGGACTGTCTGTACCACCCCAGCTCAGCCCAGGCCCCTGCCAAGTACTGCCAGCAGCCTGCCTCTAATTAGCAACAAATCCCAGAATGGGAGAATAAGTCCGTAACAGAGGGAACTAGGAGAGGAGGAGTAGAGGCCACATCCTGGTAGTTGACACACTGAGTACACATTAGTGTCCCCTCATCAACTGGGCATCTTAGGCAGAAGTTACCTGCACATAGAAGGCCCTCAGAAGGGATGGAGGCGGGTATCTTAGCTCCAAGGACTGGCAGAAGCCCAAGACTACAAGAAGACACTCATCAGCCTCGATAAGGATAAGATGGGGCAAAGGGAGGTTACTTTCACCAAGACCATTTCTATTTTTATGATGAACATCAACCTCAGGTTAGACTCCTTCTCAGAGTGCACAGGGCGAGGGCTCAAGGGGGAGAACTAACTGCTTAAGAACAATGACACTGAGGCCTCTGGGGAGTCCCGGCTGGCTCCTTTTTAAAGCTTCTTGCAATAAGGTCTGGGGACCAGGTGGGGAAGCGACAACTGGAGCCTCTCAGCTGTGTCTGGAAGGGCTCAACTACCTCTCAGGGCAGCAAGCTAAAAGGTAGCTTCATGACTGCTCTGCTCTTGGCCATGGTTATGTCACCTCAACCCTTCACCCACCCACCCCCACCCCTCCATCTCCCCAGGAAGGGCCTGACAGCACTCCCTGCTGTGTTCTGGTTTGACTGATGGGGAGGTACAAATCAGTAAGCTGTTCTGCTCTGATCAAGCAGGTGGTGATATCACAGCTATCTGGGGGTCAGAATGCCTGGGTCTCCGTCAGCTCTTCATGCAGAGCACTTTCTGGAAGGCCTGCCCTCCTCCAAGGCTCAGTGGTACCACAGGCACTGAGCATCTACAGTGTCCTTGACCCTGTGCTGAAGAACAAAGCTACAAATAAGACAGGATCCCTGCAATCTTAGGACCTTGCAAACGGTTTATTTACCCCCAGTAACCATGGCAACTCAGACCCAGTGCCTCCAGGGAGAAATGTATTAAGTGCTATGGTATCTTCAGGAGATGCTCTGTGCTTCACTTAAGCTTCTGTGGACTGAAAGCTGTAAGATGCCAGTCCTTGGGACGTACCCACGCTTATGCAAGTGGGTAGTAAAACAGCATCCAGATTCCCAGGTCCGCCCACTCTAGGGTTAGGAAACTGGTCCCGGTCTTACAGATGCCCGTATATATCCCTAGAGCGGGCTGCGCCAGGCCAGCACGTGATGTGGGGTGGGGAAGGAAAAAGCATTGTTCGCCTTGGTATTTGCCTGGGTTCCTCTGGCTTTGTGTCAGGTAGCTGGAGCCTGACATGAACTGAGGAACTCATTAACATTGTGAAACAGCCTTTTCCCTTCTTTCCAAAAGCAGGCTTGCTCAAGGGTGTAGGGGGATGGTTCTGGCTAAGGAAGTCAGATGGAAATATTTCTTACCAAGAAAGTCACCTGAAGTCTGAACTTGGTTCTGCCCCTTCCCACATGCTCTCAGATGGGCAGGTGACCACATCTCCCACTATTCCTCTGGCCAAATACCTGCTCAAGCAGGAACACTCTTCCCGCTCCTATGTAACAGGGAGACCGTCTCATTTTTCTGAGAACATATTCATGGAAAACATAAACCAACTGTCGTCAAAGTTGTATGAAATCAGGAAATGGAGCGGCCGGGAGAAG